>NC_136063.1:585926727-586391882 GCF_964261635.1 Lissotriton helveticus | reverse complement strand
AATGCAAGCACCCCCTAAGCCAATTCACCTGGAGACGGGAACAGAGTTTGAGGTAAAAGAAATTCTGGATTCCAAGATCGCCAAAGGGAAACTGTACTACCTCATCGATTGGAAAGGTTATGGGCCGGAAGAGCGATCATGGGAACTGGAAGAAGATGTTCACGCTCCCAGATTGGTTCATTCCTTCCATCAACGCTACCCTTCCAAGCCCAGAGGGAAGGAGCCTGCCTTGTTGGGGGGTACTGTCAGAACCCGTCACGTGGACTCGTTGATGTGTGGTTCAACCTCCACCCAAAGCGAAGCCCGAAGGTACGCATATTCATCATGGTCGGAGAGGGTCCGATTCTGGAGAGACAAAATGGCCGCCGCGGTGCCGTGGAGCTGTGAGGTTGACGCTCTAGTCGTTTAGCCTCGTTTTGGTGCGGAGAGTATGAGCGGGACACAAGTTCTAGAACCTACGCACTTCACCTGAACCGTTAGAGAAGAAGAACCTATGTGCGTACTCTGGTGAATTCCTAGAATCCTTAGTTTTGAGTATCCTGGTTGTAGTACTCCATTTGCGTTTGAGCGCGAGTGTCGAGGAAACGTTGTTACGGCGTATTAATTCAAACGCGTAATAACCTGCCTTTTCCCAAGTCCAAGTTTCCCAGCAGAGTAGAGAACCTCCGAAGAGTGGTCGAAGAGTATAGCGAGTGATGGTGATTTCCTGTGGAGAAGACGATCGCCAACGTGGAAGAGAGTCAGTCAGCAACAGAAAGCTAAGTGTCGAATAACAAGTGTTTGGCCAAACTGAAGATATTCGTTGTGACGAGCTTATATTGTCAAGTGCATAGCTCGAACTTCTTGGACTTGTGTGACAAGAAAAAAGAGAAACCTATTTCTCGAATAGAGTGTGAAAAGAGAGAAAGAGAAACCTATTCCCTGAATTTCGTATGAAATTAGTGAGAGAGAAACTAATTTCTTGAACTAGCGTGGAAAAAAGAAAGAAACAAATTCAAAACTCAGCGAGGAGCGAGAAAAGAAGGATTACCTGAACTTGCCTCCTAGAGTCAATTAATTGAGTTAAGACTATCTATAAGCAAGCCTTGCCTCAGGGTTTTCAACTCAGAGCAACTTCACAGAACCCCTAAGGCAGCGTTCTCGAGTAGTTAGCCAAGTAAGTATTATTTTTAGAAGAGATTAGATCAGAGGTGACCATAGGATAGACTTGGTAAGGAATTAACCCATTCACTATTGTCTCCCTATGCAGTAACGACTAACTAGATGAGAAAACCTATATTCCATAGAAGAGAAGCAAGGTCCAGGAAAATAATAAGTGAGTGAGTGTAGAACTCGTGAATATCAGAGTCAGAGTAGTTTAGGAAGGAAAACTAATGGTGTGCTCCTCTTACAGGTTTCAAATACGCAGACACCCTGAAGGACGTTGTCTGAAGAAACTTCCCGGACCAGTCTCTTCTCAGTTTGTTATTTTATCCACACCCCCTTCCCTGAGGATGATGTAGGAGGGTTCTTATAGACCTGCCAGCATCGTCTCTTGGGATTCGGGTACTAGCATCTAGTTCCTGAGCCTGAATCATCTCTGCTCCCGCGCAAGTACAAGTCAAAGTCATTACGCATCAGGTAATGCTTGGAGCCCTGACACCTTCCCATCCATATGTTCAAAAAGCAGCATGTTCCTGCAAACGTGGCACTTATTCTAGGCTAAAGGTCATGCCTTGTTGACTTGAGGCTTACCGTAAATTAGCTTTTAGTTTTAGTTTACCAGAAAAAGCGCCTTACACAACAAGCATTGGCATTGCCAATAGGTCTCGCTTGTGGGACCTTATAAGTATTTAGTTTTGCAGCACAATATGATGAGTGGCGTTGCGTGTGTGAGTGGCGTTGCGTGTGTGAGTGGCGTTGCGTGTGTGAGTGGCGTTGCGTGTGTGAGTGGCGTTGCGTGTGTGAGTGGCGTTGCGTGTGTGAGTGGTGTTGCGTGTGTGAGTGGCGTTGCGTGTGTGAGTTGCGTGTGTGAGTGGTGTTGCGTGTGTGAGTGGCGTTGCATGTGTGAGTGGCGTGGGTGAGTGGTGTTGCATGGGTGAGTGGGGTTGCGTGGGTGAGTGGGGTTGCGTGGGTGAGTGGGGTTGCGTGGGTGAGTGGCGTTGTGTGTGTGAGTGGCGTTGCGTGTGTGAGTGCCGTTGCGTGTGAGAGTGCCGTTGCGTGTGTGAGTGCCGTTGCGTGTGTGAGTGGTGTTGCGTGTGTGAGTGGTGTTGCGTGTGTGAGTGGCGTTGCGTGTGTGAGTGGCGTTGCGTGTGTGAGTGGCGTTGCGTGTGTGAGTGGCATTGCGTGTGTGAGTGGCGTTGCGTGTGTGAGTGGCGTTGCGTGTGTGAGTGGCGTTGCATGTGTGAGTGGCATTGCGTGTGTGAGTGGCGTTGCATGTGTGAGTGGCGTTGCATGTGTGAGTGGCGTTGCGTGTGTGAGTGGCGTTGCGTGTGTGAGTGGCATTGCGTGTGTGAGTGGCGTTGCGTGTGTGAGTGGCGTTGCGTGTGTGAGTGGCGTTGCGTGTGTGAGTGGCGTTGCGTGTGTGAGTGGCGTTGCGTGTGTGAGTGGCGTTGCGTGTGTGAGTGGCGTTGCGTGTGTGAGTGGCGTTGCATGTGTGAGTGGCATTGCGTGTGTGAGTGGCGTTGCGTCGATGAGTGGGGTTGCGTGGATGAGTGGGGTTGCGTGGATGAGTTGCGTGTGTGAGTGGCGTTGCGTGTGTGAGTGGCGTTGCGTGTGTGAGTGGCGTTGCGTGTGTGAGTGGCGTTGCGTGTGTGAGTGGCGTTGCGTGTGTGAGTGGCGTTGCATGTGTGAGTGGCGTTGCGTGTGTGAGTGGCGTTGCGTGTGTGAGTGGCGTTGCGTGTGTGAGTGGCGTTGCGTGTGTGAGTGGCGTTGCGTCGATGAGTGGCGTTGCGTCGATGAGTGGGGTTGCGTGGATGAGTGGGGTTGCGTGGATGAGTTGCGTGTGTGAGTGGCGTTGCGTGTGTGAGTGGCGTTGCGTCGATGAGTGGGGTTGCGTGGATGAGTGGGGTTGCGTGGATGAGTTGCGTGTGTGAGTGGCGTTGCGTGTGTGAGTGGCGTTGCGTGTGTGAGTGGCGTTGCGTGTGTGAGTGGGGTTGCATCGATGAGTGGGGTTGCGTGGATGAGTTGCGTGTGTGAGTGGCGTTGCGTGTGTGAGTGGCGATGCGTGTGTGAGTGGCGTTGCGTGTGTGAGTGGTGTTGCGTGTGTGAGTGGCGTTGCGTGTGTGAGTGGCGTTGCGTCGATGAGTGGGGTTGCGTCGATGAGTGGGGTTGCGTGGATGAGTTGCGTGTGTGAGTGGCGTTGCTGTGTGTGAATTGCTGGTTGGGGGAGTGGGGGGGTGGGCGGGGGAGCAGCAGGCAGATGCGAGTGGAGCGCGCGCTGGAGAGGGAGGGGGTGGGAGGACTAGGCAGCGGGAGAGAGGGAGAAAGGAGCACGAGGGAGGCGTTTTTAGATACATGAAGCCAAAATTACAAGTGAGCATGTTACAAAAGCAAACGTTACGTTACATGAGACAATAGTGACAGTTGTGCAAGTATCAAGAGCAACAAAATACAAGAGGTAGCAAACGATATGCAATAGCATATCTGAGGGAACACGGCCTGGGGGAAGCTGGCTGGGGAGGGGGAGGAGAAATGAAAGGAAGGCTGTGTTTGCGGGGAGAGAGAGGGGAGGTGCTGGTGTGGGAGGGGGGAGGTGCTGGTGTGGGAGGAGTGCTGCTACGGCAAGGCTGTGTTTGCGGGGAGAGAGAGGGGAGGTGCTGGTGTGGGAGGGGGGAGTTGCTGGTGTGGGAGGAGTGCTGCTAGGGGAGGAGAAGCCCTGGCCGTGAATGCTCATGCATGTTCACGTGAACTGCAAGAAAACGCCGGGCTGAAACCCCTTAGTTTGAAGAGGATTTTGCCGACATGAATGGGACAGGCTCGACCTAAAAAAGGACATCCTGTTACCACGCCTATCACAGCTGCATGGCACTGCTTGGGGGGCCCAAGTTCCTCTTTTCTCAAATACAGTTAGAGGATGTGGCCTTCTGTCATGTCGAAAGAATTGGGTGGAAGTTGATCTTTAGCACACAAGCGGGGTGGGGGCCAGAACAGGAGCGAGTAGCCTCGCAGGGCAGTGGTGATGGATGAATCCTTGATCAGACCTGCTTTTTGCTTACTTTAACAGAAAATGGCAGCACTCTGGCCAATTTAACCAAGGCCTATATTTTTTAACAGTAAGGCCTACACACAGGGGTCTATGCTAGCTGATATTTATACAGTAAAATATATCCCTCTCTCAAGGAAGAGACAGAAAAACTCTAAAATCACATAGGAATGGTAGTAAGTGCAAAGGTCTACTACATATACTAGTGGTTAGAGTTCTATATATACAAACCGTAACTTCACACAGGATTACATTTTAACAGCAATTAGGCTTGGACAATTATATAATATATATTTACAATATATATATATATATATATATATATATATATATATATATATATATATATATATATATATTTAAGGCAGTCCAGCAAAATGAGAAAAACGATCAAGGGTCATCAGGAGTCTTCGTGAGGGGAAAAGGAACGGAACACAGGTCAGAAAAATGGCGGGTCCGGGTCGTTGGTGTAGAAATAGACCATCTTAAAAAAAAATGGCGGGATGCACAAAAGTCACCAAAATCAAGAATCCAGAAGAAAGAAGAGAGCAGGATTCAATTTAGTAGAGTTAGAGGGGGAAACGCTGCATAGGAAAGGATACCCTGGTGAGGGACTTGGTTGTTTGAGATGGCCCTGAGTTATCACAAGGCATTATGTCCTCCGCAGGTGCCATTTTGAAGTCAGGCAGCGCCGATTCCAGTTTGATTCAGAGTTGGTATATAAACATTGCCCTGCATGTCTCACCCGTTTTCGGTTAGCTTTTACAATGCTTTATATGCAGTAGGCCACCCCTCGCCCGCTGCGCAGCTCCACTGCCATGATCAGTCCTCGTGTACCCAAACGAAGGGAGAGTGCTATAATTCACGGCCAATACTCCCCGGGCCATCAGCTGCTGGGTCACCGGAGGCGGGTGGAGGGAACATTGCATTCTGGGGCTTGATGTCCGTTGAACTTTCGTGGACAGCTTGCTGGGCGTCCCACTCTAACGAGAGTGGGAGGGAGTGGGTGTGGACCAATCAGAACTGAGTGGGACATATTTAGTAGAACAGGGATGGGGCACGCCTACTGCATTGATACTGGGCACTGAAGAAGGCCTTACGGCCGAAATGCATTTGCCAGCTGTATATCTTTGAAAATTAAAGCGGCTCCCTGGAAACTCCCCCGTTGTGGCTTCTGTACTCTTTTTTGGCGAAGGAGTTCATCTGTTTCATTTACTCACCGTGTTTGCCTGTGACACGGTACCAGAAGCCCCCGCATCACAAGTGGCTCCGGGCGCATTGGCATTAGCGGCCTCGGCTGTCTGTTCTTTGTTCCCGTGGTAGCGGATATGACCGGAGCCCACCTTGCAAATCCGGGAGGAGAGGACGCGATGTTGAGGTAAATCCTGCCTCACGCCGGGTCTGGTGCACAGCCATTCAGACCCTCGCTGACAATATTCCTGGAGGAAGAGGTTGATGCGGTGTTGGGGACTCGAGGGAGTGCTTTTTATTTTCATGAACACAGTGGGATTCCGTTAATATCCTTTTCCCTGACTTACCTGCCAGAAAATAAACATTTGTGGTTCTTTCCTGCCCTATGGATCCCCTTTACCGGAACATTGCATTCTGGGGCTTGATGTCCGTTGAACTTTCGTGGACAGCTTGCTGGGCGTCCCACTCTAACGAGAGTGGGAGGGAGTGGGTGTGGACCAATCAGAACTGAGCGGGACATATTTAGTAGAACAGGGATGGGGCACGCCTACTGCATTGATACTGGGCACTGAAGAAGGCCTTACGGCCGAAATGCATTTGCCAGCTGTATATCTTTGAAAATTAAAGCGGCTCCCTGGAAACTCCCCCGTTGTGGCTTCTGTACTCTTTTTTGGCGAAGGAGTTCATCTGTTTCATTTACTCACCGTGTTTGCCTGTGACACGGTACCAGAAGCCCCCGCATCACAAGTGGCTCCGGGCGCATTGGCATTAGCGGCCTCGGCTGTCTGTTCTTTGTTCCCGTGGTAGCGGATATGACCGGAGCCCACCTTGCAAATCCGGGAGGAGAGGACGCGATGTTGAGGTAAATCCTGCCTCACGCCGGGTCTGGTGCACAGCCATTCAGACCCTCGCTGACAATATTCCTGGAGGAAGAGGTTGATGCGGTGTTGGGGACTCGAGGGAGTGCTTTTTATTTTCATGAACACAGTGGGATTCCGTTAATATCCTTTTCCCTGACTTACCTGCCAGTAAATAAACATTTGTGGTTCTTTCCTGCCCTATGGATCCCCTTCACAGGAACATTGCATTCTGGGGCTTGATGTCCGTTGAACTTTCGTGGACAGCTTGCTGGGCGTCCCACTCTAACGAGAGTGGGAGGGAGTGGGTGTGGACCAATCAGAACTGAGCGGGACATATTTAGTAGAACAGGGATGGGGCACGCCTACTGCATTGATACTGGGCACTGAAGAAGGCCTTACGGCCGAAATGCATTTGCCAGCTGTATATCTTTGAAAATTAAAGCGGCTCCCTGGAAACTCCCCCGTTGTGGCTTCTGTACTCTTTTTTGGCGAAGGAGTTCATCTGTTTCATTTACTCACCGTGTTTGCCTGTGACACGGTACCAGAAGCCCCCGCATCACAAGTGGCTCCGGGCGCATTGGCATTAGCGGCCTCGGCTGTCTGTTCTTTGTTCCCGTGGTAGCGGATATGACCGGAGCCCACCTTGCAAATCCGGGAGGAGAGGACGCGATGTTGAGGTAAATCCTGCCTCACGCCGGGTCTGGTGCACAGCCATTCAGACCCTCGCTGACAATATTCCTGGAGGAAGAGGTTGATGCGGTGTTGGGGACTCGAGGGAGTGCTTTTTATTTTCATGAACACAGTGGGATTCCGTTAATATCCTTTTCCCTGACTTACCTGCTAGAAAATAAACATTTGTGGTTCTTTCCTGCCCTATGGATCCCCTTTACCGGAACATTGCATTCTGGGGCTTGATGTCCGTTGAACTTTCGTGGACAGCTTGCTGGGCGTCCCACTCTAACGAGAGTGGGAGGGAGTGGGTGTGGACCAATCAGAACTGAGCGGGACATATTTAGTAGAACAGGGATGGGGCACGCCTACTGCATTGATACTGGGCACTGAAGAAGGCCTTACGGCCGAAATGCATTTGCCAGCTGTATATCTTTGAAAATTAAAGCGGCTCCCTGGAAACTCCCCCGTTGTGGCTTCTGTACTCTTTTTTGGCGAAGGAGTTCATCTGTTTCATTTACTCACCGTGTTTGCCTGTGACACGGTACCAGAAGCCCCCGCATCACAAGTGGCTCCGGGCGCATTGGCATTAGCGGCCTCGGCTGTCTGTTCTTTGTTCCCGTGGTAGCGGATATGACCGGAGCCCACCTTGCAAATCCGGGAGGAGAGGACGCGATGTTGAGGTAAATCCTGCCTCACGCCGGGTCTGGTGCACAGCCATTCAGACCCTCGCTGACAATATTCCTGGAGGAAGAGGTTGATGCGGTGTTGGGGACTCGAGGGAGTGCTTTTTATTTTCATGAACACAGTGGGATTCCGTTAATATCCTTTTCCCTGACTTACCTGCCAGAAAATAAACATTTGTGGTTCTTTCCTGCCCTATGGATCCCCTTTACCGGAACATTGCATTCTGGGGCTTGATGTCCGTTGAACTTTCGTGGACAGCTTGCTGGGCGTCCCACTCTAACGAGAGTGGGAGGGAGTGGGTGTGGACCAATCAGAACTGAGCGGGACATATTTAGTAGAACAGGGATGGGGCACGCCTACTGCATTGATACTGGGCACTGAAGAAGGCCTTACGGCCGAAATGCATTTGCCAGCTGTATATCTTTGAAAATTAAAGCGGCTCCCTGGAAACTCCCCCGTTGTGGCTTCTGTACTCTTTTTTGGCGAAGGAGTTCATCTGTTTCATATATATATATATATATATATATATATATATATATATATATATATATATATATATTTAAGGCAGTCCAGCAAAATGAGAAAAACAATCAAGGGTCATCAGGAGTCTTCGTGAGGGGAAAAGGAACGGAACACAGGTCAGAAAAATGGCGGGTCCGGGTCGTTGGTGTAGAAATAGACCATCTTAAAAAAAAAATGGCGGGATGCACAAAAGTCACCAAAATCAAGAATCCAGAAGAAAGAAGAGAGCAGGATTCAATTTAGTAGAGTTAGAGGGGGAAACGCTGCATAGGAAAGGATACCCTGGTGAGGGACTTGGTTGTTTGAGATGGCCCTTAGTTATCACAAGGCATTATGTCCTCCGCAGGTGCCATTTTGAAGTCAGGCAGCGCCGATTCCAGTTTGATTCAGAGTTGGTATATAAACATTGCCCTGCATGTCTCACCCGTTTTCGGTTAGCTTTTACAATGCTTTATATGCAGTAGGCCACCCCTCGCCCGCTGCGCAGCTCCACTGCCATGATCAGTCCTCGTGTACCCAAACGAAGGGAGAGTGCTATAATTCACGGCCAATACTCCCCGGGCCATCAGCTGCTGGGTCACCGGAGGCGGGTGGAGGGAGAGAGCAGAGAAGCAATCCTAGCCCGGGCCCAGACACTCGCGGTCCGGATTGGGTGCCAGCTGCAAAGATCGCAACAACTGTGCATCTGGGCACTCGCAGCGCTCACCTCCGAGGCAGAAAGGCAACACCAAAGTCGTGGTGAAGCTGCATTCTTTGAAGTTATGATGCTGGCCTTCCTTTTTGCGCTATTCTTTCAAACGTGCACAATGTTGGACTGACTACATAACCTTTGATGGAATGATGAAGGGACACTGTACACTCGCTTAATTTCCTACGGTCTTTTTTTCTCAAAAAGGTACTTTTTACTTGATGGGTAGAAACTGGATTTAGAACAATTACCAACAAAATCTGGTGGTCAAAAAGAAAAGGAAGCTCAAAGGAAGAGCACAACAACTGGTTATTTACCCCACTATCCCTGTGTAACATCCCAGAAAAAAGCTTACTCATTGAGTGAGACTACCATCTGAGACAGAGACTATTACGAAATAGTCAGATTTCCATCAACTGCCAAAAGTGGCAAGTGTCATCATTTGGATATCCTTCCTTCCTACCACTCAACCTCTTAAGCACAGAGGGAAATCATGTGGTTCGGATTTCGTACCAGTCACTGTAACCTCTACAGGAAATGATAGAAAAAGCCTAATGGCCATCTAGGTAACCTACTTTCATGATATAAACAAAGGATAGTCATTAAATCTGGTGATGGAAAGAAGTTAGTGCGGTGCAAGTGAGTGAAGATATAAAAACAATATGGAAGAAAAAAACTTATTATAATATCTCTCCCAAACCTGATAAAAAATGTGCAGACGCGGCGTGTAACAAATATGCCGCTGATCACAAAAATGGTCGACTAGTTTCAGCCAAATGGGCTATTTTCCCAGGCTTTCTTCAGGACCTATGCTTAAAAAAGATACTGCATACGTGAAAACATGCAAGTGTGCATAATCATATTACCTCAATACAGGCAGTGTGGTTTTCACAACTGAAAGAAATAATGACAATAACAGATGTTGTGAGGACACATACCAATAAAACATGCTCACCCTTATTCTGCGCCCATATCAGTGGCTCAGTCCATGTATGAAGAACAGATCCACTTACCTGTCCTGCATGAGGTATTAGCCTCACCTCACCCGGTAACCACTCAGGTAGATGATACCCGCCCTGTAAAAAGAAAAAATTCGCCCTTCTGGGGGGTACTCAAAAAAGCTCACTGGGTGGACTATTCTCCAATTATCAGTACTTAATAAAAGCAATCTCATTGGGGAAGAACGCATCCAGTAGAAACACCCTCCACATAATTGGTGTATGTTTCTTAACTAACGATAAAGGACCTCTGCTATTCATTGTTCAATAGTGCAGATCACCAATAAAACGTTTTACATAAGCGTCAATCAGGTCTCTATCACTCTTTTTCCTTGAAAAGCCCAGCAGTATATACTTGATATCATTTCAATACTGTGATGTTCAGACTTCTCACCATTTTAAAAAATCACCATTTTAGAAAATACGAATCAGGAAATAACAACTAGGCATAGTGCTGCACCACTCTAGAGTTATCCTCCTCATTAAACACTTCACGCGCCTTACGCGCTACTTAAGATAAACTGCCTTGAAGGCATTACATGTGTGCACTCCCACACGCTGGCCGATGAGCTCGTATAAAACTTGCCAAACTAATCGACCGGCCGAGCGCTGCTCCCTATTAGTGCTATTTATTTTATTTTACCGATTTGTAGAGCGCATGGCTGCCCGTGAGCGTCCCAGCGCTGATTGACAAGAACCAGAAGTAAGGGGAGTTTTATGGAAACAGCCAAGTCTTGAGTGATCTGCGGAATGAGAGGAGGGTGGGTTGGGCTCTGATGTCTGGGGGTAGAGTGTTCCATAGTTTGGAGGCGTTGTATGAGAACAGTCGACCACCCGAGCGGGCTTTCTTGATTCTGGGGACAGAGGCTAAGTTGGAGTTTGAGGATCGGAGCGTTCTTTTGGTGGTGTGAGGTGAGATGAGGTTTTGTAGGATAGGTGGGGCCTTGCCATGTAGGACCTTATAAGTTGTGCAGAGTGCCTTGAATTGTATTCTCTCCTGAACAGTCAGCCAGTGGAAGGTATTCAGAGCAGGTTTGGCTGAGCAGCGGCGATGGGTTCCTGTGAGGAGGCGGGCGGCGGCATTTTGTACTGTCTGGAGTTTTGACAGTACTTTTTTAGGGGCCCCCAGATAGAGGGCATTGCCGTAGTCCAGGCGTGACAACACAAGACCATGGATTAGGAGTTTTTGGGCTTGTGCTGGGAGCAGGGGCAGAATTTTCCTAGCTGAGCGTAGGAGGCCATGACATACCCCAGCCGTTTTCCTAGCTTGGGCAGAAAAATTAAGACCTTCATCCAGCCATATTCCGAGGCTCTTGATTTCAGGTTTCGGAACGGGTGGGGTGCCCATGCAGGGTGGCCATAGGGATTTGGGATGGTATAGGGATTTATTGCCCAGGATCATTATCTCTGTCTTGTCGTTGTTCAGTTTAAGGTGGGAGAGATTCATCCATTTGGTTATTTCACCTAGACAGGTTTGGAGGTTGGGGAGGGAGTGGTCTTGCTGACTTAAGGATACCACCAATTGGGTGTCATCGGCGTATGTTAGGAGCTTGATCCCGAAGGGGGTGACGATTTTTTCGAGGGGGGACATGTAAACATTAAAAAGGTTCGGGCTCAAGGATGAGCCCTGGGGAACCCCACAACTGATGGCAGTGGACTTGGACGTGAAATTGCCATCTGCTACCTGGAAGGATCTATTCTCAAGAAAGGATTCAAGCCAGGCCAAAGCCATTCCTGCGATTCCAAGCTCACTGAGCCTGAGTACCAGTGTCGAGTGGTTGGCGGTGTCGAAGGCTGCGCTCAGGTCCAGGAGGATCACTGCCACTGATCCTCCAGAGTCCATGATTTTCCTTGCCTCTTCGACCACCGCCAACATCGCAGTTTCTGTGCTCTGGCCGGGTCTGAATCCCGTCTGGGAGGGCTCCAGGAGCCCATTGGTCTCAAGATGGTGGGATAGGCTGTAGTTGACGTATCTCTCAGCTATTTTACTAATGCCAGGGAGCAAGGAAATCGGCCTGTAATTGCCTAATTCCATTGGGTCCAGGTGGGGTTTTTTGATCAATGCTTTCACCGTTGCTTTTTTCCAGCTGGGAGGGACGATGCCGTGGGCGAGTGATGTATTAATCAATTTTGTCAGGTGTGGAAGGATAGTGGGCGCAACTAGTTTGAGGATGTGGAGTGGTGCGGGGTCGGTAGGGCTACCACTTTTGATGGAATTAAGTATAGGAAGGAGGGTGTCTATTGTCAGAGGGGTGAAATGTGTCAGTTGGCATGCTGTGGCATGATGTGTGCGACCGGGCTGGTCGACACCAGAGGAAGCGTCCGCAGCTGGCGGTGGAAGGGAGTTGATGATGTTTTTTATTTTCAGATTAAAAAAGTCTGCAAGTTTATTGCAACGTGTGACTGACGCTTTTACTAGGGGAGGAGGCTCCGGTACTTTAAGAAGTTTCTTAGCTATTTGAAAAGTTTCCCGGGATGAGTTGGTAGATGACCTGATTTTCTCCTCAAAATAGTTGGCTTGGGCGGTTTTAAGTGCTTTTTTATAGCTGAGGAGGATTTTTTTATATTCAGTTTTTTTTGTGGGGTCAAACTTTTTTCTCCAGTCTCTTTCTGATTTCTTGCATGCTTTCTTTAGAAGCCGCATTTCTTGGGTGAACCGTGGGGACGTAGCTTTAGCCCGGGGCTTGCCGGAGGGTTTTTTAGGAAGCGTTTTTTCCAGTGTCTCTCCTATCCAAGTTGAAAACTCTGCATCGGCGTGGATGGGGTTGGCGTCAAGTTTAGGGGGAGATTGCTCTCGTTGGAGTTTCCATTTTCCTGGATCGAGTTTAGACCAGGAGCGTGTGGCCTTGTTAGGTGGGATTGAGAGACGTGGAGTGGAAGTGAGCTGCCAATTTAGTGGGACTAGGAAATGATCAGTCCAAGGTACGGGGATGGGATCAAGGGCGGTTAAATCGTTAATGTTGGAGAAGATCGGATCCAGCAAATGGCCCAGTGAATGGGTGGGTAGTTGACTTAATAGCTTTAGTTGAAGATTTTCAAGGTCGGCTATTAGGTCTGCGGCAGGTTTGGCTTCCTTTTTATCGAAATGAATGTTTAGATCACCTAGGATCATACAGGTGGAGTGCGTGGCGGCCAGTGTGTAGGTGTGTTCCATAAGAGATTCGCAAAACTGGCCTAGGGGTCCTGGAGTGTGGTAGATGAGGAGGCCCGACATGGATCTACATGGAGAGACTTGGATTGAGAAAAGGACATTTTCACAGTCTAAAAGGGGATTGCCTTGCAGTCGGCAGGAGAGGTGGTCTTTGTAGATTATTGCGACACCTCCGCCCTTCCCTTTGGAACGATCCATATGATGGATTAGAAAGCCCGGGGGCAGGGAGTTGACAATGTCGGGGCCAGAGTCTTGTCCTAACCAGGTTTCGGTTAAAAAGAGCGCGTCAAGCTCATGGTTTTCCAGCAACTGGTATATTTTGCTGGTATATATATATGCTCATTGTTTTCTCAACGTTGCGCAACCAGTGCTACTTAACAGCACCAGCATCTACACTCTCACGATCTGCACCTGCATACGATAGCCCACACATCACATTACTCAGAGACTGAAGTATGCTTAAAGCGCACGCTCCAATCACCAAGCCTGATTAAACAGCCTGCTTGAACAGCCTCACCTCTCTGTCGGTGCCTTGGGCTTCTCCTAAGTTTGTGGGAGGTCCCGAGGCACCGTCCAGGAGCAATTTTGAACACGCTGAACGCTGCGAACGTGTCGCGTCATTGAACTACAACTACAGGATGACGTTAATATTGACGGACTTGTCCATATCCTTTTTATATCTTCACTCACTTGCACTGCACTAATTTCTTTCCATCACCAGATTTAATGGAGATCCTTCATTTATATCATGAAAGTAGGTGACCTAGATGGTCATTTGGCTTTTTCTATCATTTCCTGTAGAGGTTACAGTAACTGGTACGAAATCCGAACCACATGATTTCCCTCTGTGCTTAAGAGGTTGAGTGGTAGGAAGGAAGGATATCCAAATGATGACACTGGCCACTTTTGGCAGTTGATGGAAATCTGACTATTTCGTAATAGTCTCTGTTCAGATGGTAGTCTCACTCAATGAGTAAGCTTTTTTTCTGGGGTGTTACACAGGGGTAGTGGAGTGAATAACCTGTTGCTGTGCTCTTCCTTTTCTCTTCCTTTTCTTTTTGACCACCAGATTTTGTTGGTATTTGTTCTAAATTTAATTTGGGGATTAAATCTGTTAGTTGGTGGTTAAACTATCCCTAGGACCCATGTGGATGTGGATGTAGTAGAAAGTGAATTTAACAAACGGCCAAGCTTGCATAACTATTTTATTTACATAAGATGCACCCTGCTCTTCAAGGAATTTGCAAGTATTTCCAATTTTAGCAGTATGTAAACTGACTGGGGTGGGGTATAGGGGAGGCAGGGTAAACGTGGGCGAGGATAAGTGAAGCAGAAATATGGCGCCGGCCCAAAGGAAACAAGAGTTTGCTGCCATGACGAAAGATTGAACTTGAGCGCAAACCTTTCCGTTTTAAAGCATGCACAGAGTAAACAAAACATAAGCACATCACTACAGTGCACAAGCAGAGGCAAAAATAATGTGTCATAGTAACAGACTTCACAAACAAAGTTGAAATAGTACCTCAATTACAGCGCTTGCAGAGGTTAAGTAAATTAATCAATTTGTAGTTGAGCGATGTTCCACACAAGCCACAGGAAGTGACATATCACAACTTCTGCCAAATTAGAAGGCAGCAAAGGAGAGTAATTATGCTATTGACCAATGGTGAGTGTGGGCAGGCTAAAAGCCCCTTTTGACTTTTTTTTTTTTTAAAAACAACAGGTCGTCGCCATAGCGACAACGCTTGTGCGCTGCCTATAGGCTTGACCTAAAAAAGTTAAATGTACAAATACACATTTACCTTTCATTTTCCAATGGTGTAATTTTGCTTTCTAAAATGTTATATACCCATTCGACTGGCACAGACTTCTGAAAGTTCTCTGAGAATCCTCTGTGATTCTCATAAAAATCAGAAATGTGTAGTATTGTAGAAATGTAGGAATGTAAAAATAAACACACAGGGGTAAGTTTCCTACTTTTCACCTTGTGCTTTGTGAATCAGAGTATATTTACAAGGAGGGTGCGCCGCTGCTGCGTCAATTTTTTTTTTTTTTTACAGTAGTGCAGTAATGCTCCATATTGCCCCATATTTAAAAACTGACAGACTAAATGCATCCGTTTTTTTGGGCCCACGTCACATTATACCAGTGCTGGAACTGGCTGCACCATGCAGTGTATACTGTATGCAGGGTAGGCATTCACCCATAAAAACCACTTAGAACTGACATAGTAAAATGTACAAGTTTTCATTGTGTCGCTCTAAGCCTTGAATGCGTCAAAATTCCTACACCTCTTCAAACCTGGCATAGGAATTGACGTAGTGATTTTATAATGGAAATCGCTGGCCTTATTTACTTCAAAATGATGCAGTGTGATGCTGCATTCCATTTTGCTGCGCAGAGCTGCACCATTTTAAAAGCACAGGGATGCGTCGTATTAACAACAATATGTCACATCCATTTGCTTTCCCCTGCGCTAGCACACAATTTGCTGCCACGTGCCAGTGCATGCACTCTTGCTTCATGTTACAAAAGTGCCTGCGTTGCGGGGGTGATTGTTGTTGTGCAGGAAGGAATGCCTTCCTGCACAAAAACAATCATTGATGGCATTGACGGCAGAATGCAGCACACATGGAAAGAGGAAAAAACGAGGAGAAATAAAAGTATTTCCCCTTGTTGTGCCACTTCTACACCTCCCCTGGGGAGGCATAGTATTCTTACGCATTCCCAGTTTTACAAAATGATGTACATCTGGGAACTTGTCAGGTTCCATGGATGTTGCATGGGAGCACCCGCAGCAACACCTATGGAATGTCCCTTTCACATAGAGTAATGCATGAAAGGGGCCCATATTTACACGCCATGAAAAGTCATGCAGGGCCCCTTTATGTGGCCTTGTAATATGGGGAGGCACACTGAACCACCGGTATGCCAAAAAAAGTGATGCACCGGCGTCGCAATGGACTTGTAAATGAGGCCCCTCATCTGTGTTTTGACTCATTGCTGTAATTGCGGCAGTCTTATGACCAACTAAAGCAATGCACCACTTTTGGGCCCACAGATGCGTCAGTATTTCTGTCACATCCGTGGATCCTTCCACCATGGAGCCCCGTATTGTAAATACAGCGCATACATGGCGTCGTAAGGGTATCCTCGCAGGGCAGTGGTGATGGATGAATCCTTGATCAGACCTGCTTTTTGCTTACTTTAACAGAAAATGGCAGCACTCTGGCCAATTTAACCAAGGCCTATATTTTTTAACAGTAAGGCCTACACACAGGGGTCTATGCTAGCTGATATTTATACAGTAAAATATATCCCTCTCTCAAGGAAGAGACAGAAAAACTCTAAAATCACATAGGAATGGTAGTAAGTGCAAAGGTCTACTACATATACTAGTGGTTAGAGTTCTATATATACAAACCGTAACTTCACACAGGATTACATTTTAACAGCAATTAGGCTTGGACAATTATATAATATATATTTACAAATATATATATATATATATATATATATATATATATATATATATATATATATATATATATATATATATATATATAAGGCAGTCCAGCAAAATGAGAAAAACGATCAAGGGTCATCAGGAGTCTTCGTGAGGGGAAAAGGAACGGAACACAGGTCAGAAAAATGGCGGGTCCGGGTCGTTGGTGTAGAAATAGACCATCTTAAAAAAAAAATGGCGGGATGCACAAAAGTCACCAAAATCAAGAATCCAGAAGAAAGAAGAGAGCAGGATTCAATTTAGTAGAGTTAGAGGGGGAAACGCTGCATAGGAAAGGATACCCTGGTGAGGGACTTGGTTGTTTGAGATGGCCCTGAGTTATCACAAGGCATTATGTCCTCCGCAGGTGCCATTTTGAAGTCAGGCAGCGCCGATTCCAGTTTGATTCAGAGTTGGTATATAAACATTGCCCTGCATGTCTCACCCGTTTTCGGTTAGCTTTTACAATGCTTTATATGCAGTAGGCCACCCCTCGCCCGCTGCGCAGCTCCACTGCCATGATCAGTCCTCGTGTACCCAAACGAAGGGAGAGTGCTATAATTCACGGCCAATACTCCCCGGGCCATCAGCTGCTGGGTCACCGGAGGCGGGTGGAGGGAGAGAGCAGAGAAGCAATCCTAGCCCGGGCCCAGACACTCGCGGTCCGGATTGGGTGCCAGCTGCAAAGATCGCAACAACTGTGCATCTGGGCACTCGCAGCGCTCACCTCCGAGGCAGAAAGGCAACACCAAAGTCGTGGTGAAGCTGCATTCTTTGAAGTTATGATGCTGGCCTTCCTTTTTGCGCTATTCTTTCAAACGTGCACAATGTTGGACTGACTACATAACCTTTGATGGAATGATGAAGGGACACTGTACACTCGCTTAATTTCCTACTGTCTTTTTTTCTCAAAAAGGTACTTTTTACTTGATGGGTAGAAACTGTATTTAGAACAATTACCAACAAAATCTGGTGGTCAAAAAGAAAAGGAAGCTCAAAGGAAGAGCACAACAACTGGTTATTTACCCCACTATCCCTGTGTAACATCCCAGAAAAAAGCTTACTCATTGAGTGAGACTACCATCTGAGACAGAGACTATTACGAAATAGTCAGATTTCCATCAACTGCCAAAAGTGGCCAGTGTCATCATTTGGATATCCTTCCTTCCTACCACTCAACCTCTTAAGCACAGAGGGAAATCATGTGGTTCGGATTTCGTACCAGTCACTGTAACCTCTACAGGAAATGATAGAAAAAGCCTAATGGCCATCTAGGTAACCTACTTTCATGATATAAACAAAGGATAGTCATTAAATCTGGTGATGGAAAGAAGTTAGTGCGGTGCAAGTGAGTGAAGATATAAAAACAATATGGAAGAAAAAAACTTATTATAATATCTCTCCCAAACCTGATAAAAAATGTGCAGACGCGGCGTGTAACAAATATGCCGCTGATCACAAAAATGGTCGACTAGTTTCAGCCAAATGGGCTATTTTCCCAGGCTTTCTTCAGGACCTATGCTTAAAAAAGATACTGCATACGTGAAAACATGCAAGTGTGCATAATCATATTACCTCAATACAGGCAGTGTGGTTTTCACAACTGAAAGAAATAATGACAATAACAGATGTTGTGAGGACACATACCAATAAAACATGCTCACCCTTATTCTGCGCCCATATCAGTGGCTCAGTCCATGTATGAAGAACAGATCCACTTACCTGTCCTGCATGAGGTATTAGCCTCACCTCACCCGGTAACCACTCAGGTAGATGATACCCGCCCTGTAAAAAGAAAAAATTTGCCCTTCTGGGGGGTACTCAAAAAAGCTCACTGGGTGGACTATTCTCCAATTATCAGTACTTAATAAAAGCAATCTCATTGGGGAAGAACGCATCCAGTAGAAACACCCTCCACATAATTGGTGTATGTTTCTTAACTAACGATAAAGGACCTCTGCTATTCATTGTTCAATAGTGCAGATCACCAATAAAACGTTTTACATAAGCGTCAATCAGGTCTCTATCACTCTTTTTCCTTGAAAAGCCCAGCAGTATATACTTGATATCATTTCAATACTGTGATGTTCAGACTTCTCACCATTTTAAAAAATCACCATTTTAGAAAATACGAATCAGGAAATAACAACTAGGCATAGTGCTGCACCACTCTAGAGTTATCCTCCTCATTAAACACTTCACGCGCCTTACGCGCTACTTAAGATAAACTGCCTTGAAGGCATTACATGTGTGCACTCCCACACGCTGGCCGATGAGCTCGTATAAAACTTGCCAAACTAATCGACCGGCCGAGCGCTGCTCCCTATTAGTGCTATTTATTTTATTTTACCGATTTGTAGAGCGCATGGCTGCCCGTGAGCGTCCCAGCGCTGATTGACAAGAACCAGAAGTAAGGGGAGTTTTATGGAAACAGCCAAGTCTTGAGTGATCTGCGGAATGAGAGGAGGGTGGGTTGGGCTCTGATGTCTGGGGGTAGAGTGTTCCATAGTTTGGAGGCGTTGTATGAGAACAGTCGACCACCCGAGCGGGCTTTCTTGATTCTGGGGACAGAGGCTAAGTTGGAGTTTGAGGATCGGAGCGTTCTTTTGGTGGTGTGAGGTGAGATGAGGTTTTGTAGGATAGGTGGGGCCTTGCCATGTAGAACCTTATAAGTTGTGCAGAGTGCCTTGAATTGTATTCTCTCCTGAACAGTCAGCCAGTGGAAGGTATTCAGAGCAGGTTTGGCTGAGCAGCGGCGATGGGTTCCTGTGAGGAGGCGGGCGGCGGCATTTTGTACTGTCTGGAGTTTTGACAGTACTTTTTTAGGGGCCCCCAGATAGAGGGCATTGCCGTAGTCCAGGCGTGACAACACAAGACCATGGATTAGGAGTTTTTGGGCTTGTGCTGGGAGCAGGGGCAGAATTTTCCTAGCTGAGCGTAGGAGGCCATGACATACCCCAGCCGTTTTCCTAGCTTGGGCAGAAAAATTAAGACCTTCATCCAGCCATATTCCGAGGCTCTTGATTTCAGGTTTCGGAACGGGTGGGGTGCCCATGCAGGGTGGCCATAGGGATTTGGGATGGTATAGGGATTTATTGCCCAGGATCATTATCTCTGTCTTGTCGTTGTTCAGTTTAAGGTGGGAGAGATTCATCCATTTGGTTATTTCACCTAGACAGGTTTGGAGGTTGGGGAGGGAGTGGTCTTGCTGACTTAAGGATACCACCAATTGGGTGTCATCGGCGTATGTTAGGAGCTTGATCCCGAAGGGGGTGACGATTTTTTCGAGGGGGGACATGTAAACATTAAAAAGGTTCGGGCTCAAGGATGAGCCCTGGGGAACCCCACAACTGATGGCAGTGGACTTGGACGTGAAATTGCCATCTGCTACCTGGAAGGATCTATTCTCAAGAAAGGATTCAAGCCAGGCCAAAGCCATTCCTGCGATTCCAAGCTCACTGAGCCTGAGTACCAGTGTCGAGTGGTTGGCGGTGTCGAAGGCTGCGCTCAGGTCCAGGAGGATCACTGCCACTGATCCTCCAGAGTCCATGATTTTCCTTGCCTCTTCGACCACCGCCAACATCGCAGTTTCTGTGCTCTGGCCGGGTCTGAATCCCGTCTGGGAGGGCTCCAGGAGCCCATTGGTCTCAAGATGGTGGGATAGGCTGTAGTTGACGTATCTCTCAGCTATTTTACTAATGCCAGGGAGCAAGGAAATCGGCCTGTAATTGCCTAATTCCATTGGGTCCAGGTGGGGTTTTTTGATCAATGCTTTCACCGTTGCTTTTTTCCAGCTGGGAGGGACGATGCCGTGGGCGAGTGATGTATTAATCAATTTTGTCAGGTGTGGAAGGATAGTGGGCGCAACTAGTTTGAGGATGTGGAGTGGTGCGGGGTCGGTAGGGCTACCACTTTTGATGGAATTAAGTATAGGAAGGAGGGTGTCTATTGTCAGAGGGGTGAAATGTGTCAGTTGGCATGCTGTGGCATGATGTGTGCGACCGGGCTGGTCGACACCAGAGGAAGCGTCCGCAGCTGGCGGTGGAAGGGAGTTGATGATGTTTTTTATTTTCAGATTAAAAAAGTCTGCAAGTTTATTGCAACGTGTGACTGACGCTTTTACTAGGGGAGGAGGCTCCGGTACTTTAAGAAGTTTCTTAGCTATTTGAAAAGTTTCCCGGGATGAGTTGGTAGATGACCTGATTTTCTCCTCAAAATAGTTGGCTTGGGCGGTTTTAAGTGCTTTTTTATAGCTGAGGAGGATTTTTTTATATTCAGTTTTTTTTGTGGGGTCAAACTTTTTTCTCCAGTCTCTTTCTGATTTCTTGCATGCTTTCTTTAGAAGCCGCATTTCTTGGGTGAACCGTGGGGACGTAGCTCTAGCCCGGGGCTTGCCGGAGGGTTTTTTAGGAAGCGTTTTTTCCAGTGTCTCTCCTATCCAAGTTGAAAACTCTGCATCGGCGTGGATGGGGTTGGCGTCAAGTTTAGGGGGAGATTGCTCTCGTTGGAGTTTCCATTTTCCTGGATCGAGTTTAGACCAGGAGCGTGTGGCCTTGTTAGGTGGGATTGAGAGACGTGGAGTGGAAGTGAGCTGCCTATTTAGTGGGACTAGGAAATGATCAGTCCAAGGTACGGGGATGGGATCAAGGGCGGTTAAATCGTTAATGTTGGAGAAGATCGGATCCAGCAAATGGCCCAGTGAATGGGTGGGTAGTTGACTTAATAGCTTTAGTTGAAGATTTTCAAGGTCGGCTATTAGGTCTGCGGCAGGTTTGGCTTCCTTTTTATCGAAATGAATGTTTAGATCACCTAGGATCATACAGGTGGAGTGCGTGGCGGCCAGTGTGTAGGTGTGTTCCATAAGAGATTCGCAAAACTGGCCTAGGGGTCCTGGAGTGTGGTAGATGAGGAGGCCCGACATGGATCTACATGGAGAGACTTGGATTGAGAAAAGGACATTTTCACAGTCTAAAAGGGGATTGCCTTGCAGTCGGCAGGAGAGGTGGTCTTTGTAGATTATTGCGACACCTCCGCCCTTCCCTTTGGAACGATCCATATGATGGATTAGAAAGCCCGGGGGCAGGGAGTTGACAATGTCGGGGCCAGAGTCTTGTCCTAACCAGGTTTCGGTTAAAAAGAGCGCGTCAAGCTCATGGTTTTCCAGCAACTGGTATATTTTGCTGGTATATATATATGCTCATTGTTTTCTCAACGTTGCGCAACCAGTGCTACTTAACAGCACCAGCATCTACACTCTCACGATCTGCACCTGCATACGATAGCCCACACATCACATTACTCAGAGACTGAAGTATGCTTAAAGCGCACGCTCCAATCACCAAGCCTGATTAAACAGCCTGCTTGAACAGCCTCACCTCTCTGTCGGTGCCTTGGGCTTCTCCTAAGTTTGTGGGAGGTCCCGAGGCACCGTCCAGGAGCAATTTTGAACACGCTGAACGCTGCGAACGTGTCGCGTCATTGAACTACAACTACAGGATGACGTTAATATTGACGGACTTGTCCATATCCTTTTTATATCTTCACTCACTTGCACTGCACTAATTTCTTTCCATCACCAGATTTAATGGAGATCCTTCATTTATATCATGAAAGTAGGTGACCTAGATGGTCATTTGGCTTTTTCTATCATTTCCTGTAGAGGTTACAGTAACTGGTACGAAATCCGAACCACATGATTTCCCTCTGTGCTTAAGAGGTTGAGTGGTAGGAAGGAAGGATATCCAAATGATGACACTGGCCACTTTTGGCAGTTGATGGAAATCTGACTATTTCGTAATAGTCTCTGTTCAGATGGTAGTCTCACTCAATGAGTAAGCTTTTTTTCTGGGGTGTTACACAGGGGTAGTGGAGTGAATAACCTGTTGCTGTGCTCTTCCTTTTCTCTTCCTTTTCTTTTTGACCACCAGATTTTGTTGGTATTTGTTCTAAATTTAATTTGGGGATTAAATCTGTTAGTTGGTGGTTAAACTATCCCTAGGACCCATGTGGATGTAGTAGAAAGTGAATTTAACAAACGGCCAAGCTTGCATAACTATTTTATTTACATAAGATGCACCCTGCTCTTCAAGGAATTTGCAAGTATTTCCAATTTTAGCAGTATGTAAACTGACTGGGGTGGGGTATAGGGGAGGCAGGGTAAACGTGGGCGAGGATAAGTGAAGCAGAAATATGGCGCCGGCCCAAAGGAAACAAGAGTTTGCTGCCATGACGAAAGATTGAACTTGAGCGCAAACCTTTCCGTTTTAAAGCATGCACAGAGTAAACAAAACATAAGCACATCACTACCGTGCACAAGCAGAGGCAAAAATAATGTGTCATAGTAACAGACTTCACAAACAAAGTTGAAATAGTACCTCAATTACAGCGCTTGCAGAGGTTAAGTAAATTAATCAATTTGTAGTTGAGCGATGTTCCACACAAGCCACAGGAAGTGACATATCACAACTTCTGCCAATTTTTTTTTTTTTTTTTTTTTATTAAACCTTTTTATTAGTTGCTTTCAGTACAAAGTCATGACAGTGACAGCATCTGCAATCCAGTACAACAATAACCGTGGTACATACAGTAGAGAGGTATCAACTTCCCAAATGACAATAAAACACAGGTATATAATTCCATGTACAGCAGCGGGAGGCCAACATTCTAGGATCCCTCCCCCCCTCTAAAGACCGGGGCGTGATAAGGAAAGCAGCATCCTCCCCTCCCAGTTCAGACAGGAAGGCAGGCATGTAGGGCTGGCATCGCCAGAGTCCACCAACCCGAGATTGTCTACGCACCGACCAGGTAGCTGGCCGCATTATCATGTGTATCAGTGTATCATACGTACGCCAGGCGTATGCGTCTTCGCTGAGGAGCGCAACTAAGGTCAAATGTATGGATGATCAGGGTGCAGTATAGTGTGAAGCAGTGCGTAGTGCCTCCCTTCCCAGGAATCATCTGGAGCGTCGTGTAAGCGTAATACCCAGTGTGTCTGTCCGTCATCCCCATCCCAAGTGGTGAAGGAGTGAGGAGAGAGGCCCCTCCCTGAAGCAATATCACATGGTCCTCCGAATTTCCCAGTGTCTTCAACAGCAAGATTATGATGGGTGTTCCCCAGTCATGCCCTCTCACCTAAAGTCAGGCGGTGTGAAGTACCTCCCGTCACGTGTAAAGTAGCATGTTGAATGCAATGTAAAGCACCTATGCGCTCACGGGCCCGGAACCGGTTCGTCATCTCCAGAGGAGTCGCTATGTGTTGCCTGAGATAGCCAGTACACCTGCAGGGGGGACCAAAAGTCACGAGGCGCACACCTGGCAGGCAACAGTTCTGCATAAACGCCATGTTGGTCCTGGCAGTACGTGAGGTCGTCAAGCCAGTCCTTAAATTTTGGTGCTCTCCCCCTTCCCCATCTGCAAGCTATTCTCCGCTTAGCAAGGAGCAGCGCAAGGTCGACAAATTTGCGAACTGACTTGGGCAAATTTTTGGTGTACCCTAGCAACATCACTACCGGCTCCAGGGGTAGGGGGCCAGCAATCATTATTCGGAGCGCATTATGTACCTGCTCCCAGTACAATTGTATGGCTCCACATTCCCAGGCCAGATGGAGGAAATCCGCGCCATCCGCCCGGCATCTAGCGCACCTATCATCCTCCGCGAGGTGAAACCGCAGTTTCCTGACTGGGGTATAATAGTATCGTTGCACAAACTTATAATGAATAATTTTCAGACGACAGCTGGAGGAGACTCTAGCCGTGATCGAGCAGCAATAATCCCACTGCTCGTCTGTGAGTGCAGTTGGTAGGTCAGCGTCCCAGTTAGTCCGAGCTTTCGGCATAACCGCTGGGCGCTGCTCACGCAAGGCGGCATACAGTTTGGACACCAAGTGCTTGCCATCCGACACGAGCATGACATGCAATGGCAATACCGTCCCCGGTTCCTCCGGGAAGGTGGGGAGAATGTCTCGCATACCCTGCCGGAGTCTAATATAGTAGAACACTTCCATGGGCGTCGGGGGTGTAGTCCGGAATATCTGTTCCTTGGTACGGAACATTCCATCATGGAATAAGTCACCCCACGTGCGAAGGTGTACGCGATTGCACATGGACCGAAATCCGTTTTCCGTTAGGAGGGAAAGTTTTGGGTGGTATGCAAGGGGCATCGCCGGGGAATAAAGCATGGGAGCGTTCAGCAGTTTAGTTACTCTCCGCCAAGCATCGACAGTACAGGTAACTGTGGTGGCAGGCGTTTCAACATCCCCAATCAGTCCCATCAGCATGCCCTTAAGCGGGATCGGGTGTACGATCCAGGCCTCAGCAGCGACCTGTGGCATAAAGGGAGCGGGGTTAACCCAGTGATAAGAATGCTGAGCCTGAGCACTAAGGTAGTACATTTCCATGTCAGGCACATCGAATCCTCCCCTATCATATGGCTGCGTCAAGACCTTCCAGCTAAGGCGTGGTTGCTTACCACCCCAGAAAAGGCGAAGCAGCTCAGATCTAAGCCGTTTGAAAAAATAGGCCCCCGGGAAGTATGGAATGTTTTGGAATAGGTATAAGAACCGTGGGAGGACGACCATCTTGATCAGGGAGGCTCTCCCTGCCATCGAGAGTGGCAGGGCCCGCCAGCGGGTTACGTTATCAGCCAATTGCGAGACAGCCACCCCGTAATTGGATCGGATTGTGTCGTCTTTATTGAGCGTCACTTCTATGCCCAAGTATCTTAAGTCAGAACTGCACCATTCCAGGGGGTAATCCAACGGAAACCGGGCAACCGATGCCGTGAGGGGGAAGAATTGCGACTTCTTCCAGTTAATGTGTACCCCGGAGATGCCGCCGAACGCCACGAATTCCCTCAGGAGCGGGTTAAGGTGATCTTGTGGGTGACGCACATACAGAGTGACGTCATCTGCATAGAGAGAAATACTAATCTGACGCTGCTGACAGTTAAAGGCACTAGCCTTGTGCAACTGATGTATTCTACAAGCCAGCGGCTCTATTGCCAGGGCAAACAGCAGGGGTGACAGGGGGCATCCCTGCCTAGTCCCTCTCGTGATCGGCATCTGTGCCGAAAGCACTCCATTGATGACGACCCTAGCAACCGGTAAGGTGTAGAGCAATTTCACCCAGGCTATAAAGATTCGAGGGAAGCCCATTCGGTCCAGAATTGCCAGCAGATAACCCCACTCCACCGAATCAAACGCCTTGGTGGCGTCCAGAAACACGGCAGCGATCGGCAGGTCGGGCGAGATGGTGGGTATCAGGGAGAACAGCGTACGCAAGTTATGGGAAGTAGCTCTCCCCGGGACAAAGCCAGATTGATCCGGCAACACCAGAGTAGTCATAAGTAGGGACAGCCTAGTCGCTAGCACTTTTGCGAGGATCTTCGCGTCGCAGTTGAGCAGCGACAGGGGTCGAAAGGCATCAGTGTCCTTCGGATCCTTCCCCGGTTTCAAAAGCGACGTGATCGCTACCTCCCTCATGGAGCCCGGCAGTATCCCGACCTCAAGCGAGTCCTCAAAGACCTCTTTCAGGACAGGTGCCATGATGTCGATGTAGCACTTATAGAATTCGGCCGGTAGACCGTCCAACCCCGCTGCTTTGCCATTGCTAAGGGACATAATTGCCTCCCTGATCTCGTCCAGTTCGAACGCGCATCCCAAGAACGCCCTGTTGCTGTCGCTGAGCCAGCAAAGTGCGATGTCGTCCAGGAAAGTACCGAACTCCACATCGCCCACCTGCTGAGTGGAGTACAGCCGCTTATAATGTTGTAGGAAGGTATTTCGAATTCCATTAGAATCCTGGTGAGTCCTGCCCTCCCCGTCGGAGATTTCCAGGATATGGGTAGCGAAGCGCTGGTGCCTCGTGAGCGCCGCCAGCACCTTACCCGGCCGGTCTCCCTCACAATAGCGCCTAGCCGTCCAGTATTTGCCCCAGAATTTCAATTCCCTGGCTGCTTCTTCCTCATATGCCGATAATGTTGTCCTGAATGCCCCCGCCAGGTCAGGGGAGGGATTGCTGACCATCTCAGCCTCCAGCGCCTTAAGCTCCGACTCAAGTTTAGTTAATGTGCGCACTATGTCCCGCAGTATCCCGCAGCTCTTAGAGATCGTGAACCCCCTCACTGTCACCTTAAAGGCTTCCCAGATTGTTTCGACCTTGTCGACTGATCCTTTGTTCCTAGGGAAGAAGGCTTCGATCTCCTCGCCCAGTTCATGTCGAAAGACAGGGTCCAGCAAGGCTGAAGGAGGGAACCGCCATGGCGGTCTCACCCTAGCATACCCCGGCATCTCCAAGACAGACAGTACAGGACAATGGTCCGAGTAGGTGCGAGGCAGATGGTTCACCCGAACAACCCCCCCAGCAAGGCCTCTCGAGATAAAGCAGTAGTCGATCCGTGCCCATGAGCGTGTATGCGCTGTGAAATGGGTACCCTCCCTACTCGTCGGATGCGTGTGCCTCCAGCCATCTATGAATCCAGCCTCTGTTATTATACCCTGGAGGGCATCCCTGGCGTTCGTGTTGTATTGTGCACTACCGTCCGATCTATCCACCATTGGGCATAACGACAAATTGAAGTCCCCCCCCCCCCCAGACAATATGCGTGACTTCAGTTTCCAACACATGACCCCACAGCGACAAAAAGAAACCAGGAGTGTCAACATTAGGCGCGTAACAATTCACAAGCATTATCACATCGGTGCCCAACCGCCCCCAAAGGATGACGTACCTCCCTTCCTTATCCGCCCGCACCCCCAACTTTTGAAACGGGAGTTGTTTATTGATTAAAATAACAGTCCCTCTAGAGTACGTGGAATAGGAAGAAAACTCTCTCACACTCGCCCATCTACTCGCAAACGTGGGGACACTATTTGGGCTAAGGTGGGTTTCTTGGAGCATCGCTATCTGTACATGGTGCCTATCCAAATATGCAATCACATTCCTGCATTTACGGGGGTTATTAAGGCCACGGACATTCCAGGACATTATTGAGACAGTAGTCAAAGCATTATCACCCACTGTTATCTCCGCATCCCTGAAAGAAGCCCTTGGTCAACGATCCAGCCCTCAGTCTGAATGTACCAAGTGCCGATCTGCCCGCTGTCCAGAACATTCTCTCCATACAACCAGTCATGCTGTCATACACACAAACTCCAGTACCTGCACACATGTCATGAGCGCCAACCGCAACAACAACTTCACTTTCAACAACTAGCAACCCAGCAGCCAAACCCCTCCCCTCCGTCCATGCACAACCTTCAAACCCCCGTTCACCCGCTCCACCCCCCACCCACTGAAGCAACCCAACCTTGCCAGTACCATAGCCCTCCCCCCCACCCCGAGCCCAACAGGCAAGAACAGTAGAAAAACCATGTGGGGAATCCCCTCCTAGTGACACTAGAGGAATGCACCCGAACACCCCACCACTCTCCTCTCGACCCGCATGTGCCATACGAAGAAGATAGAGAAGGCGGGGTGGTGCCTGGCCTGTATTATTCCTGCAGGCTAAACCCAGACAACCAGTCAGCGACTCTCATCACCACCCTCCATGTAAGAAAAGTTACCAATGAGTTCAGGAGGACTGTCCAAGGTGCACCCGCTGCATATTCCAGGACCTGCTCCACCATCGGGTCGCCCTGACCAAGATCAACTCCAGCATAGGGGCAGAGTATACGAAAGCAGATGGTGCCCAGCAGTAGGCCACAATGCAGCAAATCAGTCATCAACGTCTCTGCAGGTAGGGCCGGGTCTCCCCGACGGCAACAGGCAACAAGAGTCCAAGTCCATCCGACGTTCCATCATATGGAGTCAATAAGCAAATGGTCGCGATGGCGCATTCAAGATTCCTCGTGCTCAGCAGGGAGCACGTCTGCCTCATCCTCTCCCTCGTTCCGCCTGTCCCTCCTGGCATTGCGAAGCTTCCGAACATAGTCCTCAGCCTGCTGCGGATTCGTAAAAAAATGTTGTTTGCCCTGATGGGTCACCCTGAGACGCGCCGGGTACAGGAGCGCGTAGTCCACTTGCATGTCCCTCAGCTTCTTTTTCACGTCCAAGAATTTCCTCCGTTGGTCCTGCACCATGGGCGTAAAGTCCGGGTACAAGGAGAACTGCACACCGTCGCATGTCAGGTTCCGGTTCGTACGGGCTGCGCGTAGTGCTGCGTCACGGTCACGGTAGTTAAGCAGCCGGGCGATGATGGGCCTCGGCTGCGCCCCTGGTTTGGGAACCGGACCCAGGGAGCGATGCGCCCGCTCGACAATAAATTGACTGGAGAAGGCCTCCTTGCCCACTGCCGTGATGAGGATGCGCTCTACGTAGTCCTCCATGTGCCCAGTGTTGGTGGACTCCGGAACCCCCGTGACGCGAATGTTATTGCGCCTGCTCCTCACCTCCAACTCCTCGTTCTTCGCCGCTATCACCCTCAGGATATTGTCCATTCTAGTTAGGCGCGCGTCGTGGGCCGTGGCCGTGTCCTCCGATGTTGAGATGCGCCGTTCCGCTTCCGTCAAGCGCTCCTCGTGGACCTCTATTTTCTGCGCAATGCCATCCATTCTGGATGATAAGCGGTCCACCTTATCCACTATCGTGGCGAAGCCCTGCCGCATTTCCTCCATCATCAGTCTCAGCTCCGGGGCCAAGGGAGTAGAGGGGGGGTCAGCGCCTGACGGTCCCGGGGCACCACTAGCCCCCGCCACGCTGCGCAGTGGTTTTTTGGCGGTCGGAGGTTCGAAAGAGAGCTTGGGCTGCTTATTGTCATTCTTGCCCATCGCGCCTCTGCTGTGAGCGCCCACCAGGTCCGGCGAGCGGCGCAAGTGTCTGTGTCCACTGGCCCCGGCGGAGCCTGCGCGTCCCGATGGCCCTCCGCGCAGCGGTCTCGTCTGAGGCGGTTTTGCCTCCTCGAGGATGCAAGCCAAAAGTGAACGAGTTGAGTCCACACTCCGCAGAGCCCCCGCTCCGGTGAGTCAGCCGCGGGCAAGATGGTGAGGCGCCGTATCAAGCTACACAGTTCAGAGCCCAGGGGATGGCAGCGGGGGGCGATGGTAGGCCGCTAGGCGCGGGAGGAGGGTCAGCGCGCCAACCGCGGGATGCAGGAGACACAGGCCGGCCAATGCCTATGTCCTCTGGGAGGCCCCAATCGCTCCACAGGCCTCCCCTCCCAGATGCCGGCAGATCACAGCAGGATTCCGGGGCAGCTGCAGGGGCCACGCGGTGCAGTGCCGGGTAGATGTCCGACCCCCTCGGCAGGCCCAGTCGGGCGGCGCGCCGGTCCCTCGTTACCTCGGCGGCCCACCAGCGGAGCGCACAGTATCCTAGCACTCCGCAGTGGCCCCAGAGGGGGAGAGACTCACCTCCGTCGCCCCCCGATAGGCCTCCAGCAGGTCGCACCTCAATCGATTCGAGCCCCGCAGCTCCGGGGCCTAGCCACCTCGTGGGAAGCCGCGGCCTCGCGTGGTCCGGCGTCCAGGTGCCTCGGCAGCTCTCTCCAGCGGCTCTCCCCGGTCAAAGCAAACAGCCGCGTATCTCCGGCATCCGACCTCGTATTTCTTTCAAAATTGGACAGGACCCGTGGAGTAAGCAGGTCCACCAGCGCTGTAAATCCTGGGCGGCCACTCGCAGGAGAAAAGGATATATTTAGGATGTCGCTGGCCAGGCAGCCAGAGCCTCACTGAAGTGCGGCCATTAGCTAGTGCGCCCTCTAGCGCCCCCCCAACTTCTGCCAAATTAGAAGGCAGCAAAGGAGAGTAATTATGCTATTGACCAATGGTGAGTGTGGGCAGGCTAAAAGCCCCTTTTTGACTTTTTTTTTTTTTTAAAACAACAGGTCGTCGCCATAGCGACAACGCTTGTGCGCTGCCTATAGGCTTGACCTAAAAAAGTTAAATGTACAAATACACATTTACCTTTCATTTTCCAATGGTGTAATTTTGCTTTCTAAAATGTTATATACCCATTCGACTGGCACAGACTTCTGAAAGTTCTCTGAGAATCCTCTGTGATTCTCATAAAAATCAGAAATGTGTAGTATTGTAGAAATGTAGGAATGTAAAAATAAACCCACAGGGGTAAGTTTCCTACTTTTCACCTTGTGCTTTGTGAATCAGAGTATATTTACAAGGAGGGTGCGCCGCTGCTGCGTCAATTTTTTTTTTTTTTTTTTACAGTAGTGCAGTAATGCTCCATATTGCCCCATATTTAAAAACTGACAGACTAAATGCATCCGTTTTTTTGGGCCCACGTCACATTATACCAGTGCTGGAACTGGCTGCACCATGCAGTGTATACTGTATGCAGGGTAGGCATTCACCCATAAAAACCACTTAGAACTGACATAGTAAAATGTACAAGTTTTCATTGTGTCGCTCTAAGCCTTGAATGCGTCAAAATTCCTACACCTCTTCAAACCTGGCATAGGAATTGACGTAGTGATTTTATAATGGAAATCGCTGGCCTTATTTACTTCAAAATGATGCAGTGTGATGCTGCATTCCATTTTGCTGCGCAGAGCTGCACCATTTTAAAAGCACAGGGATGCGTCGTATTAACAACAATATGTCACATCCATTTGCTTTCCCCTGCGCTAGCACACAATTTGCTGCCACGTGCCAGTGCATGCACTCTTGCTTCATGTTACAAAAGTGCCTGCGTTGCGGGGGTGATTGTTGTTGTGCAGGAAGGAATGCATTCCTGCACAAAAACAATCATTGATGGCATTGACGGCAGAATGCAGCACACATGGAAAGAGGAAAAAACGAGGAGAAATAAAAGTATTTCCCCTTGTTGTGCCACTTCTACACCTCCCCTGGGGAGGCATAGTATTCTTACGCATTCCCAGTTTTACAAAATGATGTACATCTGGGAACTTGTCAGGTTCCATGGATGTTGCATGGGAGCACCCGCAGCAACACCTATGGAATGTCCCTTTCACATAGAGTAATGCATGAAAGGGGCCCATATTTACACGCCATGAAAAGTCATGCAGGGCCCCTTTATGTGGCCTTGTAATATGGGGAGGCACACTGAACCACCGGTATGCCAAAAAAAGTGATGCACCGGCGTCGCAATGGACTTGTAAATGAGGCCCCTCATCTGTGTTTTGACTCATTGCTGTAATTGCGGCAGTCTTATGACCAACTAAAGCAATGCACCACTTTTGGGCCCACAGATGCGTCAGTATTTCTGTCACATCCGTGGATCCTTCCACCATGGAGCCCCGTATTGTAAATACAGCGCATACATGGCGTCGTAAGGGTATCTGACGAAGGCACAAGAAGTTTGACGCATCGCTGACATGATGCGTCAGTTCATGTAAATATACCCCCGCCCGCCCTGAACTGATGGGTGCGGTATAAAAATCAAAATGAAAATTTCAGAAGCAGATATTCAGAAGTGACATAATGTGAAATCACACACAGTCATGTTTTAGTTTTTTTAATGTACAATTGTACTTGACAGCCTACCGTGCACACAAATAGAATAATAGATGCCGCCAATGAAATGCAAAGTTGAGTTGTAAATACTAAGCCAGCCTTTAACAAAAACGCACGCGGACAACGCACAGTACTTGCATGAGAAATATTTATGTCCTGATTGAGCATAATTAATTCATCTTGACCCTTTGTGCATCCGAATACCATATATACGCACAAATGTAAGATGTTGATGCTGAACCAAACCAATTTCATGTCTGACTTTAAATTACCCAATGCAACCTGCAGTAAAGACTGAAGTGGATAGATTTACAGCCACTCCTGTCTGCAAAAGACGATCTGCTGTTATTTGTTTTAAATATAGTTTTCGTGCATGCATTTACATATTTTAATGGTGATTATTGGAACAACAAAAAAGCTGAACCGAGGGCTATGAAAGCACGTATTTGCAATTCTGCTCTGCATGGGGCATCGATGTGAGAGAAAAAAACGCATTTAGACTTTGTTCGAGCTGTCTGTCAGGCGCGTGCCTGGCCCCAGGGCTGGCGGTCTGAGAAGTCAATGCATCCCAAGTTGCACATTAAAACAAAGGGCGTGCTCCAGTCCAAACTAAAGGCCCCTGCCAGCTGGTGAGGGTGGCCCGTCAGAAGTGACGCAGCGTGCGTGAATGGCTCGCGCGCTGGCGAGCAGACAGCCTTTGTGTGCAGCTCCAGACACCAGATGGGAAGCCATTGTAAAGCTGACAAGCAGGTCAGCGGCCAGGAGCTGACCGGGCAGGCTGTCCAGTCGCTTCTGGCGGGAGAAAGGACATTTAAAACCTAGAAATTTATTTACTTCAGGATCTGCAGAATTGCAAATAACGAACGCGTTTTTGTAATGTCTTATCTAAAGTGTTCTCGCAAAACTAATATTTTTTTTCCATATATAAGTTCCCGTTCATGAAAAATGGAGTGCATAAAATGAAATAGCATGAAATACTAAACAAGGCAGCTAAATATAGTCAAAGCTTCACAATGACTTGTATTTTGTTCCAATTTTAAAATTATAAAGCGGATTGCCCATTTCAATCTAAGGTATCAGATTATAGGAACTAAAATGTATCTATTTCCAGGGGCGCAACGAGACAAACTTCGGGGAGGGATAACACTTCGAACAATTGAGGAGAGAGAGGCATATTTAGAACCTGGGTCAAAATGTCTCATAGGGGTTCACTTCAGTGTTGTTTTATGCCACATACTACGAGGAGCATTTTTTCTGGATAATATGTAGCCAAGGGTGCATTTTTTAGCATACTTGACCAATAACATTGGTCTCAATTTAATATTATTTTGTGGGGTTTAAGGGATCTCCATCAAATAATTTTAGCAGAGGGACGTTGGATGCTACATGTAATGCACATTGGGCCAGTAGACCCAGTAGGATGTGGAATATCAGGACCAATAAATGGCAAATAGTGTATTCCAAAATGCACTGGGCCTGTTGTGTTTGTTTCAACCTATTGGGATTTAAAAAATACAAGATATTTAGCCATACTTCGACAAATGAAATTCCTAAAAAATTGATAGCAAATTGTGCAGTTTACGTGCATTTGTTTTGTCATTGTTCTGTTCATAGTGCATTTCTCAGCACACAATAGGTTATTGTTGGAGTACAAGCGTATTAGAAGCAACCTTAGAAGGATGCCTGAGACCCAGGCACTGTAACTCACATAATAGTGTATCTATATTTAGTGGCACTGCATGGAGTTCCAGCTCCCATCATAAATTCATTGCTTTGATACTCTTGGCTAATGTCGTAGCCTGAAATGCTACTCTCATTTGTAAAGATTTTGATGTTAACAGCACAGAAACTGAGCATAAAGTGTGACTGTCGACAGTGCTTCTAACCACACAAATTCGAGTTAACCAGGGTATTAAACAGGTAAACCTTGTTAGGTCATATGCTAATATTGGAATAGTCCTGCATGCTGCTTGTTTTGGGGTTCATCAATATAGTGGCAAGATCAGAAACTCAACCTAGTTCAAAAGTCATTTGATTCACACTCCTTAGCTTCCAGCTAGATTTAGTGCGCTCAATGGCAGGTTATGATGAACTCAAGGTAGGTTAACTAGAGGTCAACTGTGAATTGCCATTTGTGGTGAAAGAGTGTTTGGTGTCACTTCCAGTTGTGTTTTAGTCATTCGATGTCCATGGCAGCAGAGAATAAACACTGAAACTTTTCTCATCCATGAATATTATCAGCAGAGTTTTGACTAATAATGTTTTCTAGAAATTTTCAACAACAATGCATGGAGAAAAATGTTATAACTTAAAAACAAGTCTGAGGAATTTAACTTATTGTTTTACAGATGGCATGGTGCATGTATTTAATTTGAATACTTGTGTGGGGTAAAAGGATCATGAAATATGACTTCTTGGGGTAATGCTCAGTAGATGCATACACATTTATTTACAGAACAATAGTAGACTGGCTTCTAACAGCAGTAATATGTGCTAAGTCAGAACTAAAAAACAATTTTGGATAAACATGACTAATGAGCACTGCTCCTCCTCTTAACCTAACCCAATCACTCCCACTCCTTAAACCATTGTAAAGAGACCTAAATCCCGTAACCACATGCCCGCACTACCCTCCCAGCAGCAGCAGCTCGTGGTGGGAGTGCTGTTTGTTTTATTTATTTATTTGTTTACTTACCTCCGTTGGCCCTTATTCCGTAGTTTACTACCCCACCCTGCTCCACCCCCCCGCCCCATGGCCCCACAACACTCCCACCACGAGCCGCTACTGCTTCCCAGGATCTCAGTTCTTCTTCCAAAACTCCATCTTCAGCCGTGGGTACACACTGAAATATTGCTATTAGGAGGAGGCACGTGAGAGGTCAGCCTTTAGATATTGCTGAGCAGTTGGACAGTTTCCTGCCTTGATAGGACACGTTCTGACCTCACTTAGCATTGTTTTAATAGTATACCTCAATTTACAAAGCACTCTCACTATCTGATTCTTCCCACTGTCACCCCAAAAACCTCCTTCCCTTCACCCCATCCCTCCTGCCACCCACTGTAACTCCTTTTCTTCACTCTCTAACTGTTGTAGGATGCACGCCCTGTGAGATATTAATGTCTTAGGCAATACCTGCTTCATCCACAAGTCTCCTTTATCATTGTCTCTGTCTTGCCCATGTTTTCTCTCTCCCACTCCCTATGTCCTTTTAGATTATATTATGACAGCTCAAAAGCCATACAAATAAGCACCATACAATTTTAAGAAATTAGAGACTACAACTGAAGTCCCTTTGTCTCAAAATGATATGTTAACAGTTTCTTTACTTTGAACCACTGTGTTTGTCTCCCTCTCTCTGCGTCTCTCTGTGCAGAGCGGCAGTGTGAAAAACAAGAGTGATTCAGGAGCCTCTGAACATGAATATGCAATCTCTGCTGCTGTTTCCTCTATGACGCTACATCAAACAGGCCCCAATCCTCACGCTTTAACCACAACCTCTCCCCTTATCCATCTCCCCATAGCAATTGGCCTACTCATACTTCCTTCTTTGGATCTACCTCAGAGATTTTCCTCCTCCTTCTCCGCTTAGCCTTGCTCATCCTTTCGCTGCCCACATCCTTTACGCTTATACTTTTCTCCATCTTCCACCCTACTCTCTTCTACTAGTCTCTCTTCTGGTCTTCTTCCGCTCTTATTCTCCACTGGGAAATCTGTTTGCTCTCTTCAACAACCTCCCACCTGCACTCTCCCCAGCCTAGCCCCACACTGCACTGCCAGGCCTGCTACAAAAAATCATCCTGGTAAGAGTTATCTCTTGGGTGAACTGCAAATCCTATTTACATCAAACACAGATTGCAAAAGTCAGAAACTTGACCACCCAACTGGAGGGGATGCTTTCCGCTAGATAGTCGCCATGTTCCCTGTTGCCAGTTCCCTTCACCTGCACATCCGTCGCTCTTTGAAGCATCATGCTTAAGAAAGCCAAGATGTGATGAATGGAAAGCTTGAATTAATCTCAGTCGCTGTTAATTACTCAGAGCCACGTTCTAGTCCATCATCTGTTTACTCATCATGTGACCTCAGACTGGAACCAGTAAAATGTAAATCAGCCCTCGTTCCTCTCCGATTTTGCACCACTGTAAATGATGTCTGCGGTCTTAAACTGTGATATCCATTTTATCAATCTCGTAAAGATGAAAGGTTAAGAGACTGCTACTGGAATTCAACATGTATGCAGGTTGTCTGTTAATGTCTGCAGTTGGCCCAATAATGGTGCATAGTATTACTGATTTGCAGTTGCCTATAATGTCCATTAAGAAGAATAAAGCCTTCTTTTTTCCATTGATGTCAGATTTATCAAGGTTTTGTGTCGCCATTCCTCCATGCAAGTGGGTGCAAGTGTGATGCAAAACCTAAGTGAAATGTATCAATCCACACGAGGCACTACTCCGATACATTGTAGCCGGGAGGCATTCCACGGATGGAAGGTGGGTGTTTCCCCACACCCACCTATGGATTTTAGTGCACTTCCAGATTTACCATTAGTAGTTGACCGGGGAATGCGTCAAAATGTGCAGCCTCTCCAGGTGAGGCGTAATGAGGAGAAATATCTTTATTTCTCCTAGTTTTTCCTCTTTCTATGTGTGCTGCATTATGCAGCACACGTAGAAAGAGGAAAATGCTTCTCAGGATTGTTTTTGTGCAGAAAGGTGCCCCTTTCTGCACAAATACAATCCTGCCTATAACGCAGTCACCCTTGCACCATGACGCAAGGGTGCCTCTGTTGGCACTGGGCAGCCAAAAGTGTGCTAGTGCTTGGAAAGTGCCCTTTCCCTTTCATGCAGAGCAGTGCATCAAGGTGTCTTGCTGCGTGACAATGATAAATCTGCCCCTCAGTTCATATAGGAATCTGTTTCCTAGCAGCTTCGATATTCCCTTCATCCAATCATAATTCATTTTCTTAAAATAAACCATCAGTACAAAAATGTTTTCATAAATAATGGGCATTACAGATTTCTTTCGGCAAATATTCCATTATTGATGCAAAAATAGCATAATATAAATTCTTTACTTAAAGTTCAAAGTTCAGCATAAACTCTTAACTAAACTGCAGTGGCGGCTTCTCCACGTGGGCGGAGGAGCATCGCCCCACTGCTTTCTCGAAGTGCGAGAAGCTGAAAAATAAAAAGGTATTATGAAAACCATTTTATGTTTCTGCTTCTAGCACTGCGAGAAAGCAGAAGGGTTTGTTTGGGGGTGGTCAGGTGGGCGCTTGTGCTCCAGGCAGGGGAGGTGTTGCTTGCCCACTGTTGTGGGCGCCAACTGTTTGGTCGGCCCTAGGGCCGACCAAACCAGTCCTACGCACATTCCCATGTTCTCCATGTAGGCTACATACAGCTTGCACGGAGAAAACGGCCTCCCCATAGACGCCTGTGTGGTCTGTCCCAGCCAATCGCAACACTGCCATTGCAGCGTTGTGATTGGCTTAGGGGAGGAGAGGGAGGCTGCCTGCTTCCTGTGAGGAGCAGAGAGAGGAGCCATGACGCCGGACCGGAGGCAAAGGTAAGTTTAATTAAAAAAAAATTAATCAACCTCACCCTGCGTGACCCCTGCGAGTCATGCCAGCCATGACTGTTCATATGTAGATATAACTGCCAACTCTGTTAGCGCCTTCCAGTGATTTCAGTGCTGATCTAGAGGTGGGCCTGAAGCCTGGCTCTGGCTCAGCTCGAGGTCCTTTTGGACCATTGAGCTGAGCTTTCATGTGCCTTGTGCCTACCTACCTCCCTGCTCCCGGTTGTTGCGTTACGGCCAGCGCTGCGTAGCCAAATTTCAAGTCTTGGCCTCGGCTCAACATCCTGTGATTCTGGGTAAATCACATAACCTCCCCATACCTATAAGCAATGAAAAGTGGCCTTCTATAACGTAATGGTGCTAACGGAGAGAGCTCCAATACCTGCAAGGTGAGTTCTCGCTAAACAGAAACTGCAGAAAAATGCACAGAGGTAAAAGCAAAGTGGTACCACCCCCTTTTGTACCACTTTGTTCGCCATAAGTTGACAGGGTATGCTCAGACGTGAGTCCCTTGCTCACTTTGCCACTGGATTCAAGCAAGCCGGGCTGAAGACGGCTGAAATGCCAGAAACCGGTCCTCGGAAGCTTGTTTTCGGTCCAGGGAAGGCATGGCTTGGTAGTTCGGGCTGGACTGTTCCAATGAGGCACAGGGTGAGACTGATTTGCATATGGCCATGTCTGAACTGGGGTGGCAGAGTGGGCTAAAGAAGGGTGATGGATTCAACCCAGATCTGTTGACTGGGTGTGAGTGTTTGTTTGGTTCAGATGCTCCGTCCATCACCACCCCCTTTTGGACCACAGAGGTAAAAGCAAAGCATTAGCACAAGGGAAGACAAATAACCATTTACCTAATGAAGCCCTAAATGTCAAAATCAGGTATCCATTTCCTTTCATTGTGGCTAAAGTATGAGCAGCTACCACTTGAGTGGAGAATGCTACCATGTCAAAGTCTGAGACAGGGAGGAGAGGAAGACCACGTTGAATACGAGTAACTGGTTATGGTAGTACCCAACAGCTATCCAGGTTTTTTTATGAATGAGTTCCTTTGTGTATTTATTTTATTTATGTATATCATTTCTAAAGCGCACTGCAACCCTACGGGCATCCTGGCGCTGTAAAAGTGCGATTAAAGAACTGAACAGCAGAGGGCAAGTGAGTGGGAAAACTCTAGGGAAGTGTGATGTTGGGGAAAAGCCAAGTCTTTATCCTTTTGCGGAAAAGCATCAGTTCGTTGGTTTTCCTAATTGCCATGGGAAGACTATTCCAGAGGTGGGCTGCAGCTATGCTAAAAGCCCTGCCACCATGAGTAGCTTTCCTAATCCTAGGTATACTAAGGAGATTAGTGGAAGAGGAACGGAGGGTCCGTGTAGGCTCATACCACTTGAATTTGGCCTGAAGGGGTTTAGGACCCAATCCATGTGCTGCCTTAAAGACGGTGCACAGGGATTTGAACCGGATCCTCTGATGAACGGGCAGCCAATGCAACTTAGCCAGAGCTAGGGTGGTAGAGGACCGACGTCCTCGAGAGAGCACCATCTTTGCAGCTGCCGCCTGGATGCTCTGGAGTCTGGAAATCAGATAAGCAGGAGATTCCAGTAGCAGAGCATTGCAGTAGTCCAGGCGGCTGAGGATGGTACTTCTGACCACGGTTGCTCTGGTGTGTGCTGGAAGTAAGGGCAGCAGCTTTCGAAGGCCCCGCATTAGGGCAAAGCAGCTGTTCACCTGTCTGTTGACGTTTGTCTCCAGACTCAAGTTGTCATTGAGAATAACCCCCAGATTCCGCACCGTTTTTACTGGTGCCAATGGCTCACATGAGTCTAGAGGCCAAAAGCCAACAGGCAGGTTTCTGGCTATTCTTCCCACTTTGCATTGCATTATCTCAGTTTTGCTGCTGTTAAACTGTAGTGAATTTCTTTTTAGCCAGGTTGCCATTTTCATTATGCAGGTGTGGAAGGTCTCAAGAGATTCTGCATGGGCACCATCAAGGGAAATCATCAGCTCCGTGTCATCCGCATAGTTGATCACACTGTGTATGTGCCAGAGTATATACATTGATACAATCACTGATGACAACACACATATGACATTGATATCACAGTGATGGGGCATAAGCCTGACACAATTGCTCTTATTATTTGATGACAGTGGAAATTCAGGCTTGCCTCTGGATATGTCAGTTTAGATGGCTCCTTACATAATAATATTACTGACATTTTCCAAGTACAATTAATGTCTGTGAGGATGTCCTAGTAAGCTTAATCACAGATTCTTTTCTCATCTTTGTTTTTTACAAGCTCATCTAGTTGTTAATAATTCTACAACTGCATTTAAATTATTCATCAGATTGATGATGTCAAGGGTAGTATGATATGTCATAATTTCCTGTGATGTCAGTGATTGTGTTAATTATAATGTAATCTGTGAAAACACTGATGTTATAAGCAATGCATTTGGAGTATCTATGGTTGCAAAGCTCACCACAATTGGGAAATTGTATTGTGTTTTGATCTTAACCATATAAGACATGATATTTCAGGGGATTTATGTAGGTTGGTTACTGATGTTAGTAGTCTAGTGTATATTTTCTGAACAAATATGTTTCCTATAATGATCCCTTGCGCTCCCAGCATCACGGAGAACAACATCAGTAACTCTGTTGGTATTTAATTATCTTTTATGTAAACGTTGTACATTGTTTACTGGCATGTGAAGGCTAATATAGACACCGAGGCTAATATATATATACTGGCATTAAAATGAGATTTTCCCATAAGACACTCGTCCACTGCCAAGCACATTTTTAGTGTTCTGGCACAAATATTGTTTCTGCTGTACATCTGTTATTTATATCAGGCGCATACATTTCTGTTGACAACTTAGATTATTTGGTGCTGAGGAAATAATATTCACTGGCATTTTTGCAAACCGTTAAGTACTGGAATATTTAATTCGTTATTTAGAACTAAATGTATCTAACTCCTGGCCTGGTTCATAGAAATGTTGTAAATGCCCAATGTGTTTATTTTTAAACATTGTAACATTTATAACTTTTCTCCTATTCATATAGGCCCACATGCATCAAGCATTTTTGCAGTCGCAGACGGTGCGATTCCTTAAAATCGGCCGTTTGCGAATGCAAAAGTGCTTGTTGGGATGCATCATGCCATTTTAGAAGTCGCATCTTTTTTACGATTTCTAAAATTGCGTTAGCATTTAAGAAATCGCAATTGTGCGATTTCTTAAATGCTATGCATCATTATAGAAAAATATGCGTTTTTAAAAATTGGAAGTGCAAATTACCACGAAGTTCAACTTCGTGGTAAATTGCGAAATTGATTAAAAATGCACAAAAATGCATTTTTTAAACTGTAAAGTTACACACACACATGTCCTTAGGACATGTGTGTATGTAACTTATGCTGAAAAGTACATTTCAGGGGTGCATGGGGGGGTCCTTTGGACCCCCCCTGCACCCATGAAATTTTCTAAGTGCCACTCGCAATTTCCATTGACTCCTATGGGCCTTTTGGCCCATAGGAATCAATGGGAATTGCGAAAATTAAGTTAAGAAATCGGTATTTCTTTGGGATTCGGTAAAAAATGCGATTTTTACCGAATCCCACAAGAATACCGAAAATATTGATGCATATCATTTTGCATTTCTTAATTTGCGATTCCTTATTTTTCGCAAATTAAGAAATGCAAAAAGACACAATGATGCATGTGGGCCATTAATCCCAGAATATTTTAAGGGGAATCTATAATTATTATAGACATTGATGCCTCACCCCTAACTCATTTCCTGTGGATCTGCAGGTGATGCAAAATGTGCATCTGCACATTTTCATTTTCTCTTTTACCTACATGGAAAGCATATTACATATCTATGGTCAAAACTCTATAAAGTGAACAACCTTGTAAAAGGGATACTTAGAGGCACTTCTGAACACTTTCTACACGCCCGGTGCCTACTTTATCAAAAATAACAAAACAACAAAAACAGTGATGGGTGGGATGCTTGCAAAAGTCTTAGTTGATTAAAGTTCCTCTAGCCTCCTTCCGCTCCTTTGTTTTTTCCCCATTTTACTCGTCCAAACGGGGAACAACCATGTGCAATGCAGTCTTGGTCCTTTAGACCACATCTTCTCTGAAGAGGGGAAACAAGTAACCAAAGACGTGTTGCAGCCCTTTTGGGCCTCGTCAGAGAGGTGCACAGAGAGGACTGGTGTGGGAACACCTGTCACAGTGCACCTCAAAGGAAACACACAAAAGGTGATGGGTGGAATGCTATATTGTCAAAAACAAGTACCCCCTGCTACTAATGTAGGTTCCTAGGGCATGGAAAATACAATAATTGAAGAAAAACCCCAAGGCAACTATCGGATTGTACGTATATAAGACCTAGTTAAGCACAAGCATAATATTATAGACCCAGTAAACAATCCAAATCAATAAAAATTCATTTTATTAATACAATTTCTTTTAAAATTATCATTGAACATTTTTCAATAATTCCATGAAACACATGTGCAGAACAGTAACATCACAATACAACCCCCAGAATGGACAGAAATTAATACAATCAACAAACATGTGCATATCTACTATAAAAAATATTCTTTATGATAATTAATCTTCAAATAGGTTGTTCATAACTGAACAAAAAATATATACAAATTATAGAGAAGGATCAAAAAACACATTAAATCAAAAAACAATGATATAATAAAGTGGCTAAACTTTTAATAATGAATCTTCTTAATGTCTACGCGCCTTTCGGCGTACACAACGCCTTCTTCAGGAAAGCCACAGTATTTCCTATGCCACAGTGGAACGATGACATAGACCAAACAGAGGGAATATGAAGAATATAGATATAAGGTATGGAAAAAGTAGAATCTCTTGTGAGTTTGAATTGCAAGACGCTTGAGCCCACGCAGCCTATAATCCGGATTAGGGCCCAGTCTAAGGATGTTCCTGGGTGGATCAGAAAATACTGAATGATAGAGTGATCTTGATGCAAAAGTCGAACTGAAAGACTTCTATAGGAGAAGTAAGTATGGTCTTCAGAATGAAATTAAAATTCACACCAAAACGTCTCCAAAAGGTAACCAAAAAGGATAAGGCTGAGTAGAAATGTCTGCATGGCGTGATGGCGTGACGGTCGGAATCCACTCACATACTAGGATACCGTTGCCACAGCTGTCCCTGATTTTTTTTTTTTAAGTGTTTTTATTGCAGAATTACAAACTCAACATCGAAGCATGTCACCCATTTCCCTCATGGTATTGCATAACACATCCATTTGCTGGCAATATTTTACACAGCCATTCAGCCCACATCCCGGAGGCTGGGCGGCGCACCAATTCGTTCCTGCAATCCATCATAGTGAATGTCTTAGAGTTGTCTGGGTGACAGCACAGTCTAGCATCTGCTTTTACCCCAAACCCCCCCCCCCCACTAGCCGTTGACCTAGTCGGTGGAGCCCCCTGTGTGGGCAACCCCAGCGGCACCAGTGCTCACTGGAGCGGGTCCTGTCCAATTCGTACAGCAGTGGTTAGTACTGATGACCCCAACCGTAACTCACTACCATTCCCGGTATGCCGCTCCAAACCCCATCTCCCAGATCCACCACCCCCCAACCCTCTCCACAGGCTCTCCTCCTAATGGCCCCACGGTATTCTAGTAGCACCCCTAAAAACTCCCCCCCCTCCCAACTTGCTGCTGATACTGGTTATAACTGGCAAGCGTGAATGAAGGGTTTACCCTTAGTCTGGCATGTGCAATCTATCATTCCGTCTCCACAGAACTCCACGCCCCGATAGTGCCTATTCCTTGTCTCCAATCAGGTAGTCCCGCAATGCCTGCACTACTACCTCCCATGCCCTTGCCATCTCCAAGCTCTTCTCATTGTCCATTCTAGTAGCCTGCCGCATTCTGATCACACCCTCACAACTAGCCCACTTCAACAATTCATTCGTCCATCTCCGCACTGATGGTCCCTCTCTAGATTTCCAGTGCCAAGTAATCTCTCTCTGGGCCAGTAGAAGTCCCAGGTCAATAAACTTACTCGTAACCTTTGTCTTCGCTGTGTGGGGGAACCAGAGCAGCAAGCAGGCGGCCATATCGAATTCCACCTCCCGGTCAGTAACTGCATTCAGTAGCTCTCCCACCTCCGGCCAATAATCCCCCAACTTCGGGCACCCCCATAGCATGTGATCCAGCTCGACCTCCGATGCCAGACACCTCGGACAGACCGCACCCAGCACCTGAAAGTGTCTCCTGAGTTTCCCCGGGGTCAGATAGGCTCTATGCATTATGAAGAAGTGTATCTGTTGGAAGCGGGCGTTCCTACTACCCTTCCATGTCCGTCTCAATATGTGGCCCCAGACTGTATCCGGTATGGGCTTACCTATGCTCTCCTCCCACTTCGATTTCAGCGTGTGCAACGGCTCCAGGCCCTCGTTCAGCATTCGGGATTGGAGGCAGGTCACTGCTTTATATGTGCCCGCCGCCATCACCACGTACTGGCAAGCCATAGTCACCTCCGGTTCAGCCAGCCCACCCTTCCAGTGCTTCCGGATCGCTGCAACTATCGCGGCATGCATGAGAAAGTGCCCCTCCGGGAGACCGAACCGATCCCTCAGTTCCCGGAAGGGAGCCAGCTCCCCATCTACATAAAGGTCCCCCACCATCTGTAGTCCCAGCTCTTCCCATTCTAATAACGGAGACCAATCACCCCCGTGTGGAAGCGCCGTCAGCATCCCAAGAGGGATCTCCGGAGCGTACGGTCTGGCCACCTTCGCCCTTTTCAGACTCCTCTGCCAGCAGAGCCGAAGCGTCCTTTCCTTCATAGTGAGGGCTCCTAACTCTAGTTTCTGCTGCAGTACGATATACGATAATACATGCCGCTGAATACCTATCCCCTTCAAGTGGTCCGGGCCTCTAAATTCTCTAGCAATGCTTTGGGTCAATACCTGTAGTTGTGCTGCCAGGTAATATAGTTCAAAGTCCGGTACCGCCAGTCCCCCTTCCTGTTTGGGCCTGATCAGGGTGTCCAAAGCCACCCTACGGCGCCCCTGTCCCCAAAGGAATTCTATAATCATTGACCTCAGCTCCCCAAAAATCCGTTGAGGAATCCTGACTGGTAGTGTACGGAAATAGTATAGTAGCCGCGGTAGCGCCACCATCTTCAACAATGCCACTCGGCCTTGCACTGAGAGGGGGAGGGAGGCCCAGAAGGACATGCTACCCTTCAATGCCCTAATGCTACGTCCTACATTCCCCTCCAACAGGTTGGCGGCGTCGTGGTAAACTCGAACTCCCAAATACGTGAAGGTCGTGCCCTCCCAGACCACCTCCACCGCCAGAGGAGGGTACAGCACACCCACTCGCAATGGGAACACGCAAGTCTTGTTCCAATTCACTTTGAGGCCCAAAAGCCTCCCAAAGCTGGACAACATGTCCACTGCCCCCTCCAGTGCCCTCTCCGTATACTCTAGGTAGAGCAATAGATCATCCGCATACAAGGAAATATAATGTTGTTCCTCGCCCCAACTAATCCCATCGTACTTCGCTCCCGTCCGCGCTTGAGCCGCCAGCGGCTTCATCGCCAAAGCGAACAGCAGAGGAGACAGTGAGCAACCCTGTCTCGTCCCTCTACACACCGGATAGGCTTCGGAAACCACTGAACCCAATCGCACTCTGACTGTTGCCGAGGAGTACAAAACCCTTGTCCAGCGCCCAAATCCTTCCCCCAGTCCGAATTTCTGCAGGACCTCATCTAGATACTTCCATTCGAGGCTATCGAAGGCCTTTTCGATATCCACCGACAGTACTGCTGGTTTATGTTCCGAATCCTGGGCTGCATCCAAAATACGGATCAGGCGGCGTATGTTTATGGAAGTGTTCCTTGTCGGGATAAACCCCGCTTGTTCTTCGTGGATCAGAGTGGTCATGTGTGGGAGCAGCCTAGTAGCCAGTATACGACTTAATATCTTATAGTCCACAGTTAACATGGAGAGGGGCCTATAGGATTTCACATCCGAAGCCTCCTTGCCGGGCTTCAGCAGCGGTACTACCAGGGCCTCCCTCATTGACTCAGGCAAACGGCCCAACCCCATAGCCTCAGAGTATACCGCCAGTAGTTTGGGCGCCAGATTATCTATATATTTCACATAGAACTCGATCGGGAGACCATCCACTCCCGGCGTCTTATTCCTAGCCATGTGTTTAACGGCCACTCGGATCTCCGTCAGGGTAATTGGGCCTCCCAGAGCCTTCGCGTCCTCACTATCCAGCACCGGGAGACGGACTGTCCCAAGATATTCACCTATCTCCGCCACCTCCACCCCAAGCTGACTCTCATACAGTGTGTTGTAATACGTTGTGAAGCGTTTCAGAACAGCTGATTGAGAGTAGACCATCTCCCCTGATTCCTCTCTCAGGCTTAAAACAGGACAACCCCTGGGTTCGGGCGTAGCTAATTTCGCCAGCAATGTGCCCACCTTATCCCTTTCTGCATGCACCTTGATATTGTAAAGCTTGTAGTCATAACATCGCAGCCGCTCTGTCTCCTTTGCCACCAATTCCTTCGCCTCCAGCAGCTGATCCTGCAATTCCGGTCTCTCAGGTCTACGCCTCTCCAGTTCCCTCAGCTTGCATTCCGCCTTTTCCAGATCTGACACGACCACTGTCCTAGCATTCGAGAACCTGCCTATGCATACACCTCTCACCACCACTTTCATCGCATCCCATTCTATCGACCTCGTAGCAGCCGAACCCTCATTCTCAACAAAATAGTGCTCTATACCCTGCTGGATCGTGTCGCTAAATACCAAGTCCTCCAGCGTGTCTGGCCGCAGCCTCCATGTTGGGACCGCCGACCTTGCCCGCTGCCATTGTATCCCCACCAATAAAGGATTGTGATCCGAGATGGTCCTGGCCAAATACTCCGTGTGTGTGATCAGGGCGGCCATCGGCCCAACGCACAGTACCGATTCTATCCTGACATGTAATGCATGAAGAGCCGAATAAAAGGAGTAGTCCCTAATGTCCGGATGCTGCGTTCTCCATACATCTACCAGGCCCCACCTCTCTTGCCAGTCCCTCCTGTGTGTGGCTAATCTGCGGACCGGGGAATCAGTCAATGGTGGATGCGACCTGTCTAGCGCCACATCAGTTATCGAGTTGAAGTCCCCCCCTATAATGGCAGGACCTGCCAGGAAGTGTGCAAGCGAACCAGTGAGGCCATCAAAAAAGCGGGCCTGATCAACGTTGGGAGCATACAGACTGCATAAGACCACATCCCTAGCATATAGTCTCCCCTCCACTGCCACATACCGCCCCTCAGGATCCACAAGCTGGTTCGTGGCCTCGAACGGGATCCCCGCTCTCACCCATATCAGCACCCCCTAGCAAATGCCGAGTATGTGGTGCCAAACACCTGCCCATGCCACCTTTTCTGTAATGCCGTACATTCTTGTTCAGTTAGATGAGTCTCATGCAGCATTGCTATTTGGACACCACGCCTCACCAAATGTGCATGTACCTTGTATCGTCTAGACATTGTCCGGAGCCCGTGGACGTTCCATGTGACACACTTCAAATTAGGTAATGTCCCCATAGCAATAAAATCCCCACCAGTTACGCCAAGTCCGTTGAACACCCATATCAAAGCAGCTTGAACCCCCACTCAAAACACCCCAGAAAACTTCCCCAACCCCACACCCCAGAACAGGACCCAATAACATAGCATCAGCCCCCATCCAAACCCGTAACACAACACACATTCTACTATTCTGTAGTCGCCACTACAGAAAGCCTTAAGGGCAACAGGAGGGTACTTCAGGGCCGACCAAGGGCAAACCAGGCCCTCGCCCCGTGCCCACAATCCCATACTGCTGTTACAACACTGTACCTGTCAGCACGCCAATATTCAAGGTAAGCCAGTCCCACCGGACCCACCAACAGAGTCCTCACCCCCAGTCATCATTCGTTAAACAGTCCGTCCGCCGTCTGTGGGGTGACCTTGGGACCAACAGAACTGTCCACTTCTGAGACGTCACCACCCGACTTCCTGCTGTCGTCTTCGGAGTCCGAGCCCATCGATATACTCCCTTGTTGCGACCCTGTGATGATTGCTGTCGCCGCCACCGCTCCCTTCCTGTCCGCAGCCAGTTGGTCATCCCGCATCGCTCTTATGAGCCTGTTTCTCTTGCGGATGCGTTGCGATTTTCGAGTACGGACAGATTTCGGACGCTCTCTTTCACCCCTGTTCTGTCCGTCCGTGCCAGCACGTTACAGTTCAAGCCACGACCACACATCGTTAGGTGTCTGAAAGAACTGGGTCTTGCCATCCACAATCACTCTTAACCTAGCCGGGAAAAGAAGGGAATATTGGATACCCTCTTCTCTCAGTTCCCTTTTGACGGCCAAAAAGGACGCTCTGTTCTTATGGACCTCCTGGGTGTAGTCCAGGAAAACCGTAACAGAGCTATTGTCCACCTGGAAGGGGCCCTCTGAACTTGCCCTCCGGATCAGCAGATCTCGATCCTTAAAGTGTAACAGTCGGACCACCATTGGTCTGGGAGGGCCACCCAGCGTGGGTGGGCGGGCCGGGACCCTGTGTGCCCTTTCCAGGGAAAAGAAGGGCGAGAGGCCCTCCGGGGCCACTACTGTTTTGAACCAAGTTTCCATGTAGGCCACTGCATCCTCCCCCTCAACTTTTTCCGGCAGGCCCACGACCCTCACGTTATTTCTCCTATTGCGACTTTCGGAATCCTCCACTCGTTCCAGCGTCGACAAGCGTCCCAGGATATCCGATAGTTTGTGTTCCGCGGTCACCACCGCTGGTTTGAGCTCCTGCAGCAGCTGTTCAGAGTCTTTCACCCTATCCGAGAGTTTGGCATGGTCGGCTTTGAGTATGCCCAATCCTGTGGCGACCTGCGCAATGTCGTGGTGCAATGACTCCTTGGTCGCAGCTATGGCTTCCAGTATCCCATCCAGTCTCTTGTTCAGCCGCTGTTCCTGTGCATCTGTGTCCGGGGCCTCCTGTGATGCACCGCTCACTTCCAGAGCGCGTGTCGCGTCCATGCTCTGCTGCCCCGGCAGATCGCCCCCCTTGGCCGCCATCTTGGGCTCAGTGCGCACCCGCAATTGCTTGGTCCCCGGAGGAATCTCACCCCCACCTCCAGCCACCCTACGAGCAACGGGCCCCGGTGTCTGCAGGTATGGATACTGTTCCTCCTCGCCTTCACCTTCCCTCCAGGTGTCCAGCCGCCACTGATCCGGTGTGCCTTTTTCCCCAAAATGGCCGTTCGTTACATTCCAGCTCACCCAGTTGTCTGACCAGCCTCCCTGTAGCCCCAGGGGTATCACCAGCTTGGTCACTTCTCAACCTTACAAGGGGGTCGCAAGGGGCTCTGTTTCCGTTCGTGGAAAGATTTACTGCGTGGGACCAGAGCAACCGGTAGCGTCCAAGGGCGCCAATGTGCGGCCCGCACCCAGGCACCAACCCACGGCAGCTCGGACCTTCTCACATTCAGTCCGACGAGTCGCCCCTCCGCCGCAGTGCCCGTGCGCCACCAGGAACGCCGGGCTCCCCCAGGCAGGGTCCTCCACCAAGTCTGTGCCCAGTGCGCCGCCCCCCCCCTCCAGAATTATTCACAACGGCCGACTGCCTGCTCAGGAGTCCCCTCTCCTCCCCTCAGGGCTCCTACTCGGTCAATACAGGCAGCTCCTACCTCAGGTGCAAGTCCATGTCCTTCACGTGTCACTCCCTACTCGCCTGATTAGCACCAGATCAGAGGACCGCTCACGTGAGGGTCTCGGTGTGCCAAGGGCGCCCCTCGATTGCGGGGCCGTGCATAAGCGACCGCTTCGGCAATGGTGGGGATAGGCGTCCCCTCCATCGGGAGGGAACGCGGCACCGCACTCTCCTCGTCGCTCTCACAACCACTGTAGGTCGGCTTGCCAGGCTCTCCTGCTGCCCGCTCCCGGCTCGCCTCTGCCGCTACTGCTATTCCGCTGCAGGCTGCAGCTCCTTTGTGCTCCTCTCAGCCGCCGTGTGTCCGGGCCGCCGCCATCTTAGCTCATCCCGGCAGCGCCGTCCGACTCCCGATCACTGCCTTCCACACCGTCCTCCGGCCCCCGCTGTCTCGCAGTCTCGGCTCCTCACCTCTAGGACGCCGTAGGCAGGAATTCCGGTCCCCGACTGGTGCTCGTGTGGCGGATCGCAGGATGAATTCCGGGATCAGGCGCGGAGCTTCAGGCTCACGCCTCCATCCCAGTCGGCGCCCAAACCACGCCCCTCGCCACAGCTGTCCCTGATACGGGTGGTATTCCATTGCTTTAGATGTAGCCTCTTTCCCATACGCTCTTGGCATGCTGTGAGGTGCTGCAATCACATCATGGCAGGAACTGTGTCACTGGCACGTTGTAGGGATCTACACACACTAGGTGACTTGTACGGTGATGCAGCATTCCTGCCAGTGGTGGAGCTAGTGACGGACATCAGGCTACCCCCAAGACGGTTCCTCCTATACACACCCATCACTAGATCACTGACAGTGCAATGGGTTGACATGCAACAGGAGGCTGATATGCACTTAACAATACAATACATGCTTGTGATCGGAAACAGCCACCACCCAGTGTGCTGGTTAGCTAGCTCCTTGCACTCCCACACTGCCACCTCCCCAGCCACATTGCGTCGGCCCTGGGACATGAAACTGGGCTGCCCACAGACCGATTGGGAGTGGTAGCGCATTGTATACTACCCTACCCTGATGCCTTGTAATGCTTGCTTCTGCCTTAACCGTGTTATGTGTTGCATAGGGCATACCTCCCTTCCCCAAAAATTCATCCATACTTCCAATGCACTGATGCAGACTATCCATGCTGTCACACAGTGGATGAGGACTCACTCAACACGGTCTGAGTGTGCCCTTTGCTTTACCAGTAGTGGTGCGAGATTACAACTCACCTGGCTAGTTTCACGAGACACACAGATCTGCATAACTAGGGAACCCCTTTATAAGGCCAGATGCACCACACCAAGAAAAACAGGGCCACTGCTCAGGTCATAGACCTAGGAACTCTACTTGCCAAGGGGCAGATGACACGCAAATGGAAATCTCCCAACCCCCCCACCCTGGCTGGGCATTCTCTATGAGTGCGTGGGCCTGGTCTGAGGGCAGTGCACAACACCGAGAAGACACCAAAGGACTGTACAAATATCCCATTGTGGCTGTGTGGGCCACCCTCCTGGCAGAACTCCAGCCTGATGTAAGCGCCAGAGACCCCCCTACTACACCTGGACCCAAGGCGCCCGTGAGTCCTCACGCATGGTACCCAGAACCCACAGCATGGTAGGCGTCACATAGACTAGCTCCCACAAGCTGTTACACAGTTTTGGGGTGCTGCAATACTATCCCTGGTTAATGTAGCCTGGTGCAGATTTGTTTAAACAAATGTTGTTAAAAAGGTTTTCACTTTTAACTTGTGTCCATGGATTCGAGATTTTGTTCTCACACTAGATGCCCGATAATATTATAGAATTAGCCTACTACGGCTCCCGAGACATAACAGGAAACTAGACTAATGTTGATCCGTGCACTACAATCTGACTGTCGGTCTTCATATGTTCCATCTCTGCATTCTGAGAAATGTTGTACAATGTATTGTATACAAGAAAACACACAATAAAAAGATTGAAAAAAATGACATGGCAGTAAACTTGAAATGGCCAAGGCAAGGTTTGAAGGAGGTCCACCAGATCTACACATATCGCGTCAAGAAGTGATAAGTGATAATGCAGAATACAAACATATCAGCAACTGTACAAGTCTAAAAAATACTGGATTAGTTTGGCATGGGCGCAATGTGACGAGAAGAACAAAGTGAAGTGGGGTAGGTGGTGTCATGGTGGTTCATGTTTCCTTGGGTATGTATCTAGTGCAGAGCTCTTCAAACCTTTTGATGCCGAAACCCCCCTGTCAAGACTTTTTAGGCGTTAGGATCCCCTCCTGACATAAATTTCTAGAACTTGGCACTCTTCATCATTGACAACTATCGACAACCATAAACGCCCCCAATTCCCATAGCAATAATGTTTACAGTGGAGAAATAATTTTAAACCGTGTTTATCACACCAAAGGTCGGTGAGCGTGAAAGCGTTGTCAAAGGTGTGGCTAAAAACAAAGGGCCTCATTTATGAGGAATTGGCATAGGGCAATGCCGCGACTTTTCTTGCTGTGCTGGCCTATTCCAATGTTATAGGGCAGGAATGCACCTTATTTATGTAATATGTAACCCCTGGCGGAGCTGGCGTAGTGAGACTACGCGGAAGTCCACATAGTTGGGGAAAAACTCAGTAGAACTCTGCTCTGCTCCACCACCCGCATCCACCCCCCAACAAGAAAACAGTTACACATTAATTTAAATGAAATAAAACCACACTTACCTGTACTGCGGCGTCCCCGGCTGCCCTTCTTCTCCTGGCCGTCTCTCTCCCACATGGGCCATACATCTTGAGAGATCTGCACATGCGCAGTTCTCTCAAGATGTACGGCCCATGTAGGAGAGAGACGGCGAGGAGGAAGAGGGCAGCCCGGGGATGCCGCAGTACAGGTAAGTGTGTTTTTATTTTATTTAAATTAGTATGTAACAATTTATTTCAGGGGGTGGGCTGGCTAACTCCGCTCTGCTGCGGAGTCAGAATTTTGCCCTATACTACGCGTTCCCAGTAGAGCACGGATTGGGCAAATATCCCCACACTCCGCAGGCAGAGCTGAGTTTACGCCCAGGGTTAGTAATATGGTGCATTCATGTGCTTTACCCCTGCATTGACGCATAAATTGCTGCCTAGCAGCAATGTAGTCAGGATTGTTTTTGTGGGGCACCTTCCTGCATAAAAACGATCCAAAGAGGCGTTTTCCTCTTTCTATGTGAGCGTCAGAATGCAACACACACAGAAAGGGGAAAAAACGAAGAGAAATGAAAACATTTCTTATCGTTACGCCTGCTGTGGGGAGGCATAAGGTTTTGGTGCTGCACCAGGTGTACATGGTTTTGTAAAACTGGGGCCGTATCAAAATCCATGGGTGTTGCGTGGGAAAACCCACCACAATGCCCATGGAACACCTACTTGACAGACTATGGCAAGGCGCCGCTTTTTCTTACTCCACATGTATAAGACCATGTAAAGCCACGCAGGGTGACTATTCGTTGCCTCATTGATATGATTGAGACACTTGTGCCACCGGAGGTTAAAAAAAAGTGACCCTCCTGCGGGGCAAGCCTCTCATAAATCAGCCCCCACATTTTTTGTTAGTTTTTTAGTTCTTTCACAATCAGGTAGCTACATATAAAATAATAAGTAGCTTAATTGAAAAATACATTTAAAAAAGTTGAAACTCAGTGAGAAATGAACTGTAATACATTATGAAACCTTTATTAGTCAATGCACTGCAGAGGTCTGAGTGTAACCAGAGAGCCTCAGAATTAAATTTGGTTGGTGCAGTGGAGAATAGTGACTTGTGTATTTTTAGTGCAACGAGGTCACAGAGTGTGACAGAAAGCACTGTGAATGTGTAAGTCATTATTTTATTTTTGAATTTCACACATTATAAGATAGACTGCCACAAACTGTGCAAATAGTTTTAGGATAAAATGGAGCTTCCAAAATGTACATTTTAGTGATACCGGAGCATGTGATGCATTTTCTTTTTGCTTAACTGTCCCTTCAACACACCCTCAAGGGTACAAGGGGTTATGGGGGCGGTCCGCCCTGGGCGGCATGAGTTTTGGGGACATCACTGTCCCCAAAACTCATGCCGCCTGGTGTGGACTGCCCCCCATAATCCCTTGCTACGCCACTGAGCTCAGATCATTTTGGAATTGTAGGTCAGAAGTTATAGGTCACCTTTCTCGTCTAAACAGGACCAGTAGGTTTGTCAGTGATAATGGTAGTATGTAAAGACCCATTAACGGGTCCAGAAATATTTGTGAGCAGCTAGAAAACTAGGCTCATGTTTACTAACTTGTTGAACTGGGTTTGTGTTACTTTTTTTGGGCATAAACCCGTCACAAAGTGATGTTGTGGAATTCACTTTCCAAATCAAAACAGGATTTGCATTGAAGAATTGCCTAAAGTAACGCAAAGTAGAGCTATGTACTACTTTTTGTCAAGGGGGGAATGCCCTGGTCGATACATGGGCATTCCTATGCAACCAGCCATAGGTTTTGTTGCAAATATCTACATAATTTGTAGACTAGGATTTGCGCCCAAAAAATTAGGCCTGCAGCAGGCGGAACAGTTGAACAACTTTTAAATGTTTCCTAATTTTTCCAGCTCCGCATGTGTGGAGCACTATACAGCAGTTTTGTACAAAGTGGGAAAAATGTTAAAGCATAGTTTTTGTACTGGAAGGGTCGCCTTGAGAGAACGCTGACCCCCTTGCACTATGGTGCAAGGGTGTGTGTGTGTTGGAGCATGGTAGTCCACAGTGTGTCAGCCCTGCTCCCTTTCATGCAACATTGCATGAAAAGTTAGTAAATCTGCTCCGTTGTTTGGGCCAGAGTGGGAGAGACATGATACAAATGATAAAAACTTTATTGGTGGCCATTGCCCCTCGCAAAATCTTTGAATTTTGTTTTAACCTTAAATCTACTTTCCACTTTTGTTGGGGATTGAGGTTAGACTCCATCAAAGTGAATGTTTATATAGTATCCATGGCGTGTCCAGATAGAGGGGTCTATTCAGTGTTGTTAAGAATACTTTCAATTTCATTTTGTAGGCGTCCCTGCCAAACTCCGATTGGTATCTTATTTATCAATGGTTTGCGACCAGAATTCTGGCTACTTATGTCACGCTTTGTGGAGACCTGTGTTGAGCAAACTTTCTCAATGAGAAGCTGAGAGGAGCAGAATGAAAGGGGATACCATTAACATCTAGGAATGAACCTCCCTTTAGGAGCAATTGGATAATATAGCACAGTGGATGGTGGCGAGTCCAGGATGGCACGGTTGCCCTTTCCTGTATAAACTCAGGAGCAAGTAGAGGATCAATCACTATGCAATGGCAATGTGTCTAAGAGCCTTATTATGACTTTGGTGCTGCAGGATTGGGCTGCCACGCCAACGCCCCGATCCCACCCCACTAAAGCCATAATTAGACGGCCTGCTTGATTCGGACTGGAATACAGGTCGGGCGGTCCTGCGATAGCTGGCCCACGAGGGTGCCTGTTTAAAGGCTCATAGGATAGTCATAACAGGCACTGCAATGGGAACGCATTTGCAGGTTCCTGCAGAGCATAGATTGTCAAGTCCGTGCCCTGCAGAAACTGGGGTTGAATGCCGACACGGGAACACAACATGTGCCCGCTGCAGGCATCTCCTGGTGCAGAGACAACAGGGTGCCCTGTATGGCCCCTTTTGTTTCCTCACTGCCACACTTTTTATGGAGGGATTGCCGCCATGAAAACTGTGGCATTGAGGAAACTCTTAATATGCTTGTTGGTGCCGCAGCGGCACCACCAGCATATTAGGGACCTCAGACCACTGCAAGGCCGCCAGAGATCGCAGATCCCTGGCGGCAGCAGCCGTCACATGGCGGTCTGACTGCCCAACTTGTTGTAGGGCAGTTGGACAACCACCGTGGGTTTGGCAGTTCATCAGACAGCCAAACTCCAAATCCGACCCTAAATCTTTTTCCATTTTTCCTTTTAGCGTCTTTGATTAGTAAACGATAGGACCGACAATCAGTGTAACCATTCCTGAAACTCACTTAAAATTATCTGGTGATTTTACATACAAGAGAGGGGTCTCAACATTAGGGGTCAGGCAAAGAGCATCCATCCTATATGTGAAGTGAAACATTTATAATACTTAATTATGCGGAAACAAAATAGCATCTTCTTGGAGGGAGAATTTGCATGTGCAGTCTTTATGCTGCTCTCTAGAGGATGGTGCCCTGCCCTGTGTATATATGTGTGCAATAGGGACTGCTCACAATCCACAGTCTGTGCAGACCTGGAAAAACACGAGTATGATTAATTTACCTTAAGATGCATTAAGCATTATTCGTTGTTTTTTCTTTGTGTTCTTTAAAAGGTATCTTCTCACTAATGGCACATGTGTAGCCAGACAAGGGAGGAGATGCATTTGCCTCAAATCACATATAGTCAATAGTTCTATTCTTTTTTATGAATGAAATGGCGTCTTCATTGATTTGCATGTTTGTGTGTGATCATATGGAAGGTTGAGTGGTGAATGTGAGAGTGAGTAAACATGAGGATGAGTAAGTGAAAGAGTGCATTAGTCATTGAACTGGGTATACAAGAGCTTGAAATGACAAGTGAGTGAGTCCATTAAGGGATGAATGGGTGAATAAGATGATAGATACATGGTTTGATTGAATGTGTAAATCAATGGGTAAATGAGTGGAAGAAGTGGTTGTATGAGTGAATGGTGAATGAGGACTTGAAGTTGTCCCGAATTGTTGCAGTTTGAGGGAGAAAGTGGCCACTAACTATAATATCAACAGGTGCCCTCAGTCTTTTAGGAATGTCTATGTTTTCTACTTTGCCATGTTTGCAGTATCTGGCAATTAGATCTTATTTATACCACTCCTTACAACATTGTTGGACCAATCCCACATTCCTCAGATTTCCACAGCTGCCTTGAAAGTCCTGCAATATAACATCCCAGTCGCCTGCCATCAGAACTTTACATAATCCCAGTGTGTCTTTTCAGCGCAAGGCGATACTTTCAGCTTGCATCCAGATTGTTAGTGAACAGGACCACGCCAGCTCGAGGGGAGGCACCAAACATTTCCATCTCTTGATGATTAAGCACTTAGCTGCAAGTAGTCCCAGACCTATAAACCTGGACTCCACCCTGTGCCTAGCCGATCTATGGAAGAGCCCCAGGAGACATACATCCTAGGTACGCACCACTGTATGCCCGGTGCAGCTAAGTGTGCTGTGACGCTCCACTGGTACTCATTGAGCGCGGGGCAGCCCCAGAGCATAGGAATGAGATCCACGTCAATCAGCTTACATCGGGGACAACAAGCATCTGTACGCCAGAAGTACCTGTCGATCTTAGCTGGGGTCAAATAGGCTCTGTGCATTACTTAGTACTGAATGAGACGGAATCTGGCATTTCTAGGAACATGGGTAGGTCCCTCAAGTGTAGCCACCCATTCGCGGTCTGTGCATGGGTGAGCCAGCGATGTTGAAGAGACGTTAATAGGTGTGCTGTATGCATGCACAGTGAGCTAGCAAACCACTTTGTGAGATGCCTCCCTGTGCCTATCACATGTATGTATTGAATTGTGAGATGCTTGTCAGGCTCCCGTGACATGTCCCCCCATAGGGTCCGCAGTGCTGTAAGTAATGAGGTATGAAGTAAAAACTGAATTGTGGCAGTCCAGGGTCCTCTACTAAGACATCGAAGGGTGCCAGCAACCCATCTTGGTTTAGGTCGTCCAGAGTCTGTAGGTCAACCCGCCTGCCAAGCAGAAAGTTCCACCCTAGTTGTGGCGTGGCCACCCCTTGGCGTGCCTTGCAGTAGTAATGCCTGTGCATATGGAATGGTAGAATGTTTGAGACTCAAGCAACAGTGAAAGCATTTATATGCCACCTCCAACATAACTGGACGGGCACTCCACCTCTTCTCCTTGGATGAAAGAGCGCCAGGACTGACGAGTGTGTCCACGCTGGCGAGTGCGCAGCCGTATCCTCAAGATTTAGTCCTCTGGACTATCTGCCCGCCCACTACAATTGACCCGCCAGGTAGTAGTGCTCCATATTGGGTACTGCAAAGCCTCCCTGACCAACTGGTAAGTATAGCTTGGACAGTGCAACCCTGCACCACAATCCATTCCATATGAAATCACGCATGATGCATTCAAAGGAGAGGATGACAAGAGGCTGAATGTACACTGGCAAGGTAGTGAAGAAATACAGTAACCAGGGAAGGACCTCCATTATAAGTAGCGCTATGTGGCCAATGATGGTCAGGGGGACTTCGCCAGAAGAGCACTTGTGACCTGACGGCTGCTATTGCCCGGAAATGTTCCCCTCTAGTAGGTCCACTGACTGACGATATACACGTACTCCAAGGTACTGAACGAGCTGTGGGCTGCTACTTCACAGGTATATTGTTAATGACCAGTGTGGGATTGGGGCAAGCCTGGTTGAATGGGTACAAGCAAGATTTTGCCCAATTAACTTCGAGACCAGAGAGGGATGCAAAATCATTGAGGATCCGCGCCAAGTCAACAGGCGTTCCCCTTATGTCCCAGATGTACAGGAGCAGACCATCTGCGTACAGGGAGATCGCATGGTTCCCATCACCCAAGGGGATACCCCATTCCGCCCCAATTCCACAAATGGCTTCCATGAGCAGTTCTATAGCCAGCAAGAAGAGTAGAGATGACAGCAGGCACACTTGCCTGGTACCACGACTAATGGGCACAGAGTCTGACACGAGGGCACCCATTTTTACTCTAGCAGGAGGAGAGGTGTATAACAGCTGTATTAGGTAGAGGAAATGAGCCCTAAGTCCATAGCGGGACAAGGCGGTGAATAAAAACTCCCATTTCATGGTATCAAATGCCTGCTCCAAGTCAAGCACCAGACACCCTGAGTGAGGCCAACGTGAGGCTTAATATCTGGCCTCCTGGAAAAATCAACGCAGGTTAATGGATGTGTGCTAGGAAGGCACCAATCCGTTCTGGTCAGCATGCACCAGATTGGGCACCGGGGGGGCAACCGATCTGCCTGTATGTTGGCCAGGATTTTATAGTCAGTCTTTCAGAGCACCCAAAAGAGTTGGGTCTCTATCTAGCTTAGGCAAAGAAACAAGCAGAGCTTCACGGAGAGAGGCCGGGAGGATGGAGGCTTCAAGCGAATCTTCATACAGGGCGAGCAGGTGAGGGCCCAACACATGAGTGTATGCCTTATAATATTCAGCTGGCAGCCCATCCTGCCTGGGTCTCTTGCCCATGGCCAGAGCTCCGACGGCCTCCCTGACTTCAAACAGTGTGATCAGCTCCTCCAGTTCTACCCGCTGTTCCAGTGTAATGGTGGGAAAGCGAGTGGATGCAAAGAAGCCTGCTAGATCAGCCGGACAAATGCTGGCAGCAGACACATACAGAGCTATGTAGTGTCTGGTGAGCTCAGAGCTGTGTCTGATGGATTAGCCATGCAAGCAACCGCAGCTGAATGAGTGCGGGCAGAATGCGCAGAATAGTTCCGCCATCGCAATCACTCCAGTAGGTCTGCATGTTCATGTACTGCTCGAGTATGTTATTGAGGCAGACTCCAGATGCAGAAGGGAGGGCTCAATAAGCATGAGATCACCATTGATTTGTTTGCAAGCACCCCTGCTGAGTCCCATGCAGTGCCCCCTGATTGTGACTTTGAAAGCTTACTATTCCACGCCTCTGGTGGCAGCAGAACCAGTGTTTGTTTGACACAAGTCCACCGTGGCAGTACCCAGCAAAGCCCGAAAAGGAGGATTCTCCATCGCTGCAGGTTGGAGACGCCAGATATGGACTGCCTGTTTGGGGTCTTCCCATTCGAACTGGAGAAGCTGGGGGTTGTGATCCGCATATGTGCACCCCAGGTAGTCTACACACTGACAAACCTAGAGCAGCTCCAATGAGCTCACAATGCGATCAATGTGGACATGCAGGTCGTGGGGCGAGAAATAAAAAGGAATATTCCAACCTCCCCAGGACGAATATGTAGCGGTGCTCCCTGTCCAGCTCCATCTCCTCCACGGCATCGCCTTCTGCCTCTCTTGTATAACTTGTTCCAGATTGGGGCCTCCCACTGTGACTGGCTCCGCGAATGACAGCTTGTTGCACAGACACTTCACTCCCTGCCTGCAGCACCTGGCAACCTGTAGATTCCATCCGGTTCCAGACCTGTTCGGCAGCGTCACAGAATCGTGTGTTACCATCTGAGACCACTCACAGCCTTGCAGGGAAGTGGAGGGAGTATTTGATGCCAAACTCTTGGAGGCGTCACTTAACAACTAGAAATGACCCACTATGCCTCTGCACCCCCTTGGCGTAGTCAGGGAAGAAAAGTACTGTGGCGTTATCCACTTTCACCTCCCCCAGCTTGCGCACCTCCCTCAGGACAGCATCTCGATCCCTGTAGTAGGCGGAAGAGAAAGGGTCTAGGACCTGTCCCTGTCCTATCGTTGCACCGGACGGTCAGGCATTATGTATGACATGCAGTGCAGTGCAGTGTGGCCAGCCGGCACCTCTCCTCCAGTCAAGTGTATGATAGCCAGGAATCTTTGTTTGGGTAGCACCGATGGAAATCCCCCATACACTCAAGAGCACACTAACAGGGGGCAAGGAAAGGCAGCACCACCTGGTGGACTCCTCCGATCTAACAGTGGTGACCCGATTCTGTATTCCCCAGTGCCCCAGCGAGTAAAGCTGGATCAAGCTGCTGGCCCAAGGGCCTGGGCCCATACCGACCCCCTTGCCTCTGGCACCCGCCACCACCCACGTCCGACATCAGCGACTAGAGTCAGTGGATAACAGGGTTGTGGCATAACGACCCCATGCACCTTTTGTCAAACTCAAAAAAAATCAGTTTAAAAAAAAAAATTCAGCATCTAGAGTCAGTTAGTGGAGGCCCCCACCAGTCTTGTGCAGGACCCTCGGTGATGTGGGTCCGCCGCAGCGCAGGGATTGCTCAGGGTATGATGTGCACAACCCAAAGGCGCTAAGCCTGGGCCCGACACAACCCCTGGGCCTCCTCTGCTCCCCGTGCCATCTTCTCCGCACCTGGACATTGACACCGGGGCTCATTCCGCCACGCTCTCTCCGAATCTGTAACTCAGCCAGCAGCAGCAGCCTCAGCCAGGCTTGATTTCACAAGCCTGGGTACAGCAGTTGCCGCAGAGTCTGCTGGGGAACCTCCTGATGCAGGTGATGCAACAGGGTCATTTTAGGCACTAAGTCACGGTGCTCCTGCCACACAAGTTTGGCGCAGCTTAGGGGCCTCACCCTTCACAGCATCTGGGCAGCGCCACCTCCTCCGGCCTGTGATGCAGAGAGGCGCGGCCCACCATCTGCAATCTCCTCCGTGCACCCCAGTGTAGTGGTGGCACGTGTTATGCAATGCAGACCTTCCCACATCATTGCGCAGGAGCGCCTCTACTGACACTGCTCAGCAACATGTCTTCATGCGACCTGCCATACTTCACCACCCGGTAAGAGCGATTGTTGACACCACAATGTCTACCGCAGTGGCCCATAGTCTCTGTCTCGATGCAGGCCGCGTTCACCGTCAGGCCGCAGCGACTCCACAGCACTGGTGCCTCCCACTTTGGGTCTCAGACACAGGCCCAGCGAGGCCTCCAGGCCACAGGGACTTCTGCGCTTCCAGGTATCGGGTGCCTTGGTGTCACAAGAATGGCGCAAGGAAAAGTGCTGCATCACTGGTTTTCTCCTGCGATACGCCACTTTTCATAAATGAGGCCCTGATTCTGCATTTCCTCTTTCCCTGGGACTCTGGCTGGTCATCCTGGTTGTTGGAGGGTTTGGGAGGGTTGTTGGCCTGTGCTGAACTTGGTCCTGGCTGCTCCAGTCTGCATTCCGGTGTTTTTTTTCCTTTCCTTAGAGGTTATTTGTAAGCTCTTTTTGCCTCTAGATGCTGAAAAATGATGTTGGGCTGACTAAAGTGAATTTTTTTGCCCTCTAATTTGCCGGCCAGCACTTTTTTAATGCTAACGTGTATTTTTCTATCGGCTTGACGCTATTGTTGGCGACAATTTTCCCGGCCGCTAGATGATCCTAATGCCATGTAGCGACGTCTTGTAAATATGTTGCAAGCATAGCGTTAGGAATTGGCAATCGACAGCGGTAAAAAAATTTCCACTAAGCAACATCAAAACTGCTTAGCGGCAATTCTTGTAAATATACCCCAAAATGCCATTGCTTACAGTAACATTAGCCAATGGTTGAGGTTGGTTGACTAACTGCCTCGCGCTGTGTGCTGCAGTGGGCGGAAGAAAAATGTGAATGACACAACAGCAGACCAATAGATTGGGAGGGCTGGCTGAAAGCCCGTGAAAGTATATAACATACATATGTAATTTTAGTAAAATTAAATGGTCAGGGCTAACGCCAGACCTAAAAACAGTGCAATGAAAAGCTTTAGGTCATTGAAATCAATACAAAAACAACCGAAAGAGATGCGGAAGAGATAGATTTTTAACGATTTACTGAAAGAGAGAAGGTCAAGTTGTGTTCACAGCACGAGAGGCTTCATCAATGCTTGTGTCATTATTATACCAATATCTGGTCACTGTTACATAGCTGGTATTTCTGAAAACTCAGTGGGATCCATAGAGCCATCAGGGTCATATGTCTATTACTGTGGAGAGTGGTTGGCAACTTACAATGGTGAGTAAAGGGTATGTAGATGAATCATACTGAGGTGTCTGCATAAGAGTGGGCCATGTATTAAAGGTTGGGTGCAATCCAAAGGGCAGTAAGCAGCAGTAGCACGCTGATGAGGATTGGCAGTGTGCGGGTAGTTTGGTCTTAGGTGGTGTGGGCGTACTTAGAGTATTGAGAGGGACCTCAGGATGAAGAAGTCTGGTCTCAGGTCAGTGATGGTGTGAATGTAAGAAGATGTGTAGTGTCAGGATGTGCTCAGAATGAAATGGAGTCTGGGCTCAAAATATTGGGAGGGTGCATGTTGTTTGGGGGCATTTTAGCTGTAGTTTTCTAATTTAAAAAAAATAGGCTCGCTTTTACTAATGTTTTGCGTGGGTGCTCAACCAGCGCAATATGATGCAAAATATAGCGTCAATTTACTTACGATGTGAATGGCCCACATGCTCAGTGCTAACTTGTACAGTGGCATGTGAGCATCTGTGAACGCCTTAGTAAATGAAAGGCAAATAATTTCATCATTTGTTTTTGCTTCATCTGGGTGATCACCATAGAGGTTTGAGAATCTGTTTTGCAATCACTTGCAATTAGCAAGGGCGAGCTGGGGTCCAAGACTTTCTTTGCAGCTTGCCTCAGGCTACTGACTGACAGGGTTTCCAAATACCAAGGCTACCCAGTCTTGATTCCACCTCATGTCTCTTTTTTCTACCACCCTGCACTCTTCCTTCTCTTTAGCTCCACTTTCTCCGTTTGACTTTGTTATTATATAATTCTCTTCCTCCTTTCTATCTCTCTATCTGTCTAGCTGTTGCTGTGGGTTAAAGTATGATGGTGAAAAATAATTACATGGCTCCAAAAATAAGTGCTGGTGCGCACCACGTGTAACCACCTGTACAAATTACACACTGTGATTAGCTATTCCAGAATGTGGCCTTATCTGTAACGCTTTTTGAAACTGAGAGCGCGTTTGTGGGCTAGATCTATATTCGTGCTGCCCCAATCACTGCCTTTCCATGTTCTTCGGATAATTGTGGGCTAGTTGTAGGTAAATGGGAAACACTGATTTCTTAATATCGAATTTTACCGATCCGCTATTAAGAAATCGGTATTTCCTATGTAGGTAAAGATTTGGTAAAAAATACAGAATCCTTAATATTCCTTATTACCGAATCGGTAATTGAGATTCGGTAATAGGGAATACCTACCCATTCATTTCTATGGGCTTGGAGGCCCATAGGAATGAATGAGAAGACATTCAGTATTAGCGATTCGGTATTACCGAATCGGTAATACCGGGAGGTATTTCAAAGGTGTCCAAAGGACACCCTGTTGTACCCCTGAAATGTGCATGTGTGCACATGTGGTGCACATAAATGCACTAAGGGCATGGATGTGTTCCACATGGCACTTTATAAAAAGCAAAAAAGTGCTTTTTTAACGGAAATCGGTAATTACCACAAACTTGAAGTTGGCGGTAATTACCGATTTCTTAAGGCTCAAAATCACTCTTCAATGTGCTTCCTACATTGCATTTAAGGAATCTGTATTACAGATTCCTTAAATGCAAGAGCACTAAGGAATCGGTATTAAGGAATCGGTATTTACCGATTCCTTATTTAGCGATTCCTTACCTACATTAGGAATGGCTAAATACCGGTCGGTAACGCTGAAATTTACAGAATTTTGACTTGAATTTGAATTTTCACTGGGGAACATTATATAAACTGCCTTTTACACTTACAATTTTATGATATTCATTTTATTTTTGCAGTACTTAAGAGAGCCCCTTCAATATTAAGAGACTGTTGAAAGGTGCCTCTGTGTTTTTTGTTTTACGCGCGTCTAGCATCATATGTCCGTTCTGAGAAAGGGAATGATGCTAGTGTGTAAAGCAAAAATAAAACATAATTTGACTTTCCTTACATGCAGTTTTTTGCAGCATGAACTAAGCCCAGAAGCATTGGAGCGCTTTAAGTGAGCACCAGATAACATTACAGAGGGCCATATATATATTGTTTAATGTAGATTAAATGATTTGCCCAGAAACACAGGATGTCGACTGACGCTGGGACTTGAACCTGGTTTCCCATTTTCAAAGTCAACTAAGGCCACAACCTGTCCATGTTGACTGCAGTAATTGTTATCTGGCAGGCAAAGAAGAAGGGCAGAGACTGAATTATCTTTGCCTGTCGCATGGAGTGGAGGAGGACAAAAATAAACGGAGGAGCTCCCTCACTGGCCCTCACCAACCCCACTCCCGAAGCTCCAGTCCTTTCCCCTGTTGCAGTCCCCTGAAAAGTAAGTGCTACTGACTTCCCATCAGCAGCTCCATGAGGCCTCTGTCACACCTGGAGGGAGCCAGAGGACAGGCACATCTCAAGCTGTGACAGTCGGAGCAGCCTATTGTCATTCTGCCTCTGACATTAGCTCGCTGGCCTGACTTCATGTGCATGGGGTCATCTTTGTTAAGGCTGTAACAGCCTTTCATGCTGTGCACCAGAGGTGGAGTCCTTAGTAGACCAAAAAAACGCCCCATCAACTGGCATCAACCAGAGGCCCATTGGCCGATGTCCGATCGCTGCCTTGTCAATCCGAGGCTGCATACTGGTCTCAGCCATCTCAAAAAGCTTTCCTTGGGCGGGTAAGGAGGCATGGGGGACAGGAGTACACAAATGAGCATGGGATACTCTAGGTTGGTTAAGGAAGTTTCACTTACGGCTTTTTCTTGTAATATTTTCGAAATTACATGCATGATGAGGGATAATTATGGAAGTCAGTGTGTGACTGGTCAGACTTGGGCATCTGGCCAGGCAGTAATAAGAATGACAACTGATGGAGTAAGATGGGTCGGTGAAACCTTGGCTTTGAGCTCATTGGGGCATTTGGACCTCCTGGTCCTACTCTGCTTTGAAGAGATGAGTTTTCAGTGCCTGGCCAACCTGTAGGAAATCTCCACCCTCAGCTCTACAGGAAGGGCATTCCTAAAAGAGGAATAGTGCATGAGAAGGGATCTTTCTCTAAGTTTTTGTATCAAAAGGGAATGGGCGCATGGGCGGCAGATTCCGGGTGGTCGGTCTCAGACGTGGTGATATTGATGGGGGATGGTGTAGAAAAGACCTCAGAGAGGTACCCTTGAGTGTGGCCATGTACACCTTTCTCAGGAATTGATTAACTTGTTATCTTTCTCTCACAGAAAGCCGAGGGTGGGGCTGTAGTGTGCCGCCATTCCTGCAAACCAGGGTGCCTACAAAAGCTGGGCACTGTGTGCTATGCAGGTAGATGTGCCTAGAAGCACAGCTACTCTGTAACAATAATGCGTTACCTTTTACAGCGCCATTGATCCTTGAATCCAAACCCGAACATTGATGTTTTAGGTAAAAAAAATCGAGCACACTTTTATTGATATTATCCACCAATTGCAACTTCACTTTAAAGGATATTTGCAAGAACAAAAAGTTGAGACCAGATTTCCAAAGGACTTTGTCAAACATTTTATTGTGTGCAGGCATTGTCCGCACTCAAGGGCTCATTGTAAATTAAATACGTTAGAAAGATCACACATGGAACACACACGCGCAAAATAAATTAAATAAATTAATTAGAAATCTTTTTCCACTCTGCAAGTTTCTGAATCGCACAATAAATACATTCGAAACATAACGCAACATAAATTCAGAAGATGAGATTGTTACTTGGAGCACAAATGATATCACATCACACGTTTCCCACTCATAATATTTTACAACACACATGTAGCTGTCTCAGAAAACCCTTAACTTGGCTGATGTGTGTTTTATTTTCTACAAAATATTTGGCAGGTTTAAAATGAAAGGAATGTTTTAGGTTAATGCAGCTTTGGCCTAAATGTCCTCTCTTTTTCTTCAGTCATTCCAGTTAGTCGCTTTTGGTTGGAGCTCATTCCACTAAGTATCAAGCACCATAACACATTGCTCAGAAAAATTGCGAGTTTAACTCTTTTATAGCAGTGCTGCTAATATTGGCAGCAATAAATCAACGAGTCAAAGCAAGCAGAGCTACGTTTTATCTTCATTGCTGGGCGGCTAAAGTTAGAGTGACCAACGCCCTCCAGGTCATCACCCACACTGTCTCCAGTCCTTGTTATTGTAGAAGTAAAGCAAGATTGCAACATTCAGCATGCATTAGATGAGCACACGAATGTTCAGGACCGGAAATAGTGTCTGAAATGACCCAGAAGGAGGAAGTGACACTAGCTGGACCTGAGCTGAATCGAGTAGTGTTTTGTGCCTTTTCACTCAGGTTTCAGTCAGGTTCCAGGTACTTGGGTGCCCATCAGCAAATGTATAATTGTCTGCCCGGGCAATTGCCTTTTGTCGTCTCCAGAGTGCCTCTTGCCTTTGTGGTGGGAATAGCTTCAGTGAACAAAACACAGTGATGATCGGCCCACCATGCCATGGCACACAAAATGGCTGTATATCCTAGGAAAATTAAATGAGTAAGTGGAAACACACAGTGCATCAGATACAGAGTGTGGAAGGCATTTTTTCAGTTTTTCAAGGGTAGATGGGGTGCCAGTACATAAGAAATGGTCGAAGGCAGAACATCACAACTGCCGACCAATATGACAACTGCATAAGGAAAGATACTGCAGTCCAAATTAGTGGGGCTGATTTTATAGTATATGGTCAAACAAATTCGATAGAACGTAGATCAGAGTGGATTTAGAAATAAGTGATCTTGGGTTTTTTCAATTCTAAAGGAAAAATGTGGATGTACGAAACAAAGTTTTTGCGAGGTACATGGGCTTTGAAAATTATTCTATAAATTATCCCACTAAATACCACTTTTGAATTTGAATCAAAAGGTAAATTGATCCCATGTGTGAAGATTGAGTGAAAAGTGGTTGAATGGCAGACTACAGCGGGGAATATATCTTGATACAGCCATTATAATGTATGTGTTCTATTATGTATGTGTGTTTTTATGCATGTGTTAATGCATGTGTGGCATTTCAAAGGTTTTTCAGTGGATCTAATGTTCCTTTATATAGAGAGGAGCCTTTGGAGTGAATCATCTTGTCAATCTTCTTGTGTAGTGCAGAAGCAGTAGCTTTTCTAGGCAGGTTTATCACAACAGAAATTTGGTTTTGAATCTTGAATTGCTGACTGTCCAACTACTTAAAGGCAGCCATGACACTAGTTTAGACTTCCAATGTTTTACAAATGTTGTATAAAACTTAAATTCTCTGAATTATAATGTGCCAACTGCATAAGAAATCCCCTGTGATTCAATTGCTCCACTCCTGAGCTCTCCTTTTTTAAGGCAGAACACATTTAACTTCAATTATCTTTATACCCACAAGGTAATTTGATTAGTTGGTGGTACCCCTGCTTGAGCTTTCGCTAGTTTATCCATAGTTGTTTATACTATATCGAAGAAAATTGAGTATTTTCTAATACTGGTCTTACCAATCTACGATAAAGTGGATTGATTACTCATCTTTTTCTACACAACCTAGTACTTCATTTTTGTTTGTGCTATTTAATTTCATTGGTGGTCTTCATCTAGTTTAGTGATGGCTTTTACACCCAGATATTTAATGGAGGCAATAAATTTCAGCTATTCACCACTAATTTTTTAAGAAAATTTTTGATTTTGTGGTATTACCTATGAGTTGGTTGTAGTCTTCATTCTCAAATATTAGCCTAATTAATGTCAACTGCATAGGAGTAACAAAAGACATTATTTTCTAGCACAACCATTTCAGTGATTGCTGAATAGACTAATTTCTGGCATGGATTTTTTATTTATTGTAGAATTAACAGATTAATAATTGATGGAGAGTCTAAAAGCGAGGAGCAATATTTTTGCTGATCGTAAACAAGCAGTCAGCAATATAATACCACTGGTTTTGCTTTTAAGAAAGGATCAGGAAACCCTAGGAGAAAAGCAATACCAGTTGCAGAAAAAGTGTATTTTGTCAAGATCTGTGTTTAATGTGCAAGGCGCACTATTGAATACTGGCCTGGCTGACGCACCCTTACATCCACCCAATGATGATATCATGAGTACCTTCAAGTATGCTCACATAAACACCAAGTATTTAAGTGCTAAAAGTCAATTGGGATTGTGTTTAGTGCTACATCATATTCTTTATAAGTTCTTAGGCCAAAGACAGTGCAAGTCAGGACATAGTGCAGGAGGCGTTCATAAAAACCAAGGTGGATATGAGTGCCCATTTCATGCTCTAACACTTTTTCGAAAGGTTTGTGTCATTCTGTATGACCAGAAGCAATTGTAGCCAGGACATTATTATAAGCCACCTGAATGAACCAACCGCATCGAAGACTTGAGTCATGAGGTGGGGTAAAGCCAGTTACGGTTTGTCTCTTAGTGAAAAATAGCATACAATGGGATTTTCCCCCTCTATTTAAAATAAAGCTGTCTCTGTAGGCCTCTTCATTTATAGTGGTTCTCTTACGCTAAATTGAGATCACTGGCTATCCATCGAGGTTGCGGGGACAGAGAGTCAGTCACTTCCAGAGGAAAGGATTAACACAATGCAAACAGTCACACAAGACATTAGACTGCCTGCAAATGTGGTCAATGCAGCATCTCAATGCTCTGAAACAAAGTTTGAAGGAACTCTCCAAAAGGAACTTCATCAGTGGCTACTAATGGTTTATCTAGCAATCTCATATACCTAGATTGTTGTGTTATTTGGAATTAGATTGAATATTACTGTTTTTTGTCTTTGGAAAAGATTGATTGATGCTCCAACACTGGCTGTTTTTGACCTTCCTTTGGGTCAACTGTAGACAATTACTCCGAATAGAACGAAGAATTAGATGAAACCTCTTTCCTCTGTAAACCTTAAATACTTTGGGCCTTCTTCACAAAGGTAAACTTACTCTTTTGTGTAAGTTTATGATTGTTTGCTATTCACACAGAAATTTACGAGTAGTATCTTTACGAGTGCGGAGTCTCAGCACATAAAATGAAAGTTTTTTTAATGCAAAGTTAGATACTATCCGTATATTCTCTGTGTGAATAGCAAACGATCGAAAATGTACACAAAAGTATACGTTTACTTTGTGACTCAGGCCAGAAGTGTGTGAGGTGCTCCCTCTTAACTCGGCGAAGCCTCCAACATGCTGTCCAAGTCTGATTATAACTTCTGGCTTGACCTATTGGCTGCCCTGACAGACCATCGGCTGGCAATCATTGTTATGTCTACTGTGTAGTGATTGTGCAATACACAACTGCAGTCATCACATCAGTGCATAAATAAAAATAATAAACTAGCTCCCTAGGTACAAATCTAACAAAGCTGGAGTCAGAAACCTACAAATACAATGATGTATTCTGCATCCAGCAACTTTGGCAGTAGAGTGTGTGAACAAGTACAAAAACACATATTAAGACTGGACTCGGACTGTGGAAGGGTTAGTGAAACAGTGGAACCTTGTGTCTCACTTGCGATGAGGCACTCAAGCATAGTCCTTGTGCAAAAGGGCTCCCACTCCAGAAGTGGAAGAGCACCAGCAGCATCACTACTCAGTCTGCCTCAAAAGCACCATTCTTGGCGCCAAGATATCCCGCCTTCTTTTTGTGCCTCATCCACATTTTCTTTAGTATGCTCGGCGTCCCACTGGGCATGCGCTCCAAGAGGAAAGACGCATCCGTTCCTTCCGGCTGCGCCTGGTCTTCTGTAGTGTTTCGATGGCGACAGTCAACAGGTCTGCAGGTGACAAGAAAAAAAGGTGGATCGTCATTTTTAGCAGTCATGGTACCATATCCTGAACAGTAGTCAAAAAAATTACTAAAATGAATATGTTGAAATAAAGGGGCATGGAAGACGTCCCCTACAAGTATGATACAGTATGGTTATGAAGAATAAGCCTGGTGCAAGAAGCCTTACTTATTCAGATACTCCACTGGTGGGTTTAATTATATTCATACTTTGATTTCATTTTCGACGCACTTCTTAAGTAGGGTTTACTCTCTCTATCATACTTCAGATAAAGAGCATAGTTAAAAAAAACTTCTTTTTATTAATGTCAACAATAAACGTTGTTTATTTTAAATATTGTTTTTCTGTTTTATGCATGTTTTATATTTCAAAGGCCAACCACTAGATGATCCACTTATTAATAGCATACACAGCCGATATGTGTTTTGGGATTTTACTGCTTTATCCCAGCTCGTTGCGAAACTTTGGTCCAGATTTTCAAACATTTTGAGCTGGGTTTGCATCTCAAATATGATGCAAATCAGTAAAAAATGCTTTTTTAGAATTTACTTTCTAGTGCAAAACGTATTTTCCGCTAGAAAGTTTCCTGAAAGTAACGCAAAGGAGCGTAAATCGCTGTTTTGGTTACTCTGCGTCAAGGGGGCGTTCCATGGGTGGTACTTGTGCTTTCCAGGGCAACCATGATTTTTGACACAAAACTGTATCTATTAATATTAACAGACAGGGTTTTATGCCAAAAAATAACGCCACTTTGAAGCAGGCATTAAAAGGAGAAATACTTTTATTTCTCCGAACCTTTCCCATTTTGCATGTGTGCTGCATTGTACAGCACACATCCGAAGTGGGAAAATTAAAAAATGTATCTAGGCACAGTAAACCTATGCTAGGCATCACACACACACACACCCTTGTGCTATGGTGCAAAGGTCTGTGCGTGGCACTAGGCAGCTTGATTTTGTGCCAGTGCAAAGGAGAGAGCAGGAAAGTGCCATATTTCTGTAGATATAGGTTTTTCTGCTCACTCCGTGTCATGCACTGCAGCAACTTTGGGTGATGAACTGCATTCTGTGACATCTTTCTAAATCCAGGCCTTTGTATTTTATGTGAATTCCCTTTCCAGTTTTCTTTGAACATAAATACCCTTTATATGGTCCTAATTCTATGATGTAGGTATCCCACTCAGCATCACTCTATGAGGAAACGATGAATGCGATGCGGCCAGCCTTAATTTTGGACCTTAACATGAGTACCTATGTTGAATGAAAACTGTTTTTTTTTGTCATGGTTTGTATAAACCTTTATTTTAAAGAAGCTATCGGGCTCTAACAAATACTAAAAAAAGTAGCTATAATCAAAGGCATTTTTTGGTCTGCAACACACGCATTCTTATAGTAGCCCCCCGGTACTGAAGGCAACTACTTCGTGTGCGGATGTGCTTGTTGAGAAGAAGCAGAATGTTGTCACTCACAGTGAATGTGAATGACACAACAAACCTAATGAAAGAAGAGGGTTGGCTGAAAGCCTCTATTAAAAAGTGTCATATATAATAACACCTGTACAGGACTTTGTGTATGTCATTCTAGGGGGGCTGGAACCACGACTGTCAAATGAGCAAGATCGCCAGCTTTTGGATTTAATGTTAACATTGGCTTGTAAGGTAATGTTATGCAAGTGGAAATGTGCCAATGAGGTACATTTCAAGATCTGGCAGGAATGGCTGTCTTTCCTAAGAGGTGCTACTAATCAGGCATTACAGTCTTCTACGTGGTGTCCATCCAATAAGAAGCTGTGGAAATCGTTAGATATATCCTCCTTCCATTTTGATCCACCTTGATACAGTGTGTTCTTGTTCTTATTATAGTAACTTGAGATATATGAGTGTGCACCTGCGTCCATATATTAGAGTCATACCCGCTACGTCCACACGTTGAGTGTTCGGCATATTAATCTGTATCAATGAGATAAGCAAGAATTGTTTTTCTCTTTCTTTCTTATTATTTGTAATTTCTGTGCTTGTCTGACAATATCTGTATCGAATCACTTGTAACGGAAGATTTACTGTACTGTCTTTTACTTTGGTTTCTTACTTCAATAAAAACGATTTGAAATTAAAAAAAAGTGTCATATATATATATATATATAAAGTTTAGTAAAATTTAAACTTCTTGGCTAACACCAGACCTAAAAAAGCAGCATTGGAAGTCTATATTTTGTTTTAACTTTTGTCCCAAAGCTGAAAGCCTTTCTGCTGTGAAACACTAGGTGTTATCTTTCTGACAACATAGGTTTGTGTATAGTCTTCAGCAAAGTTACATAAATTGGCTCTAAAGTACAATAACAGAAGAAGGACATGTGAGGGGCAACTCTATTGTATTTGGTTAGGAGATATGTGAGATCCTCTAGGTGATGGGAACGAGTCTGATCTTAGAAAATGCACCATCTCGGACATCGTTTGAAGGCAACAGAAAATGTGTGGGATTAAATATAATGGTGGATAAAAGGATTCTGATATTAAACTGGAAACGTGATACAAATTCAATCACTGTGTAATATAAGCTCATTTTGCCGAACTGAAACATTTTTGCAAGACAAGTCTAATGTGATGTATATATAAAATAGTCACTAGTCTAAAGAGGTTTGCAGAACGAGAAGTGGTATGTTGTGTGTTTTACACAGGTGACTATATTACGGGAAGAGCCCGGGGAACATAACAGCTATTTTACCCTCTTTTGCGCCGCTGGGGCATTTTGATATTACAGAAGGATGTTGGAGACGCTTGTGCGGCCCTTCTGTAAAACTGTTCGCCCAGGCCTAATCACAAGGGGGGGAGGGGTATACCCTCATTTGCATGGGGTTGTGGCCCCAAGCAAACGAGGAAACACTCTGTCTCTCTGCATAAGCAGATGTAAAGACGCAGGCACAGAGGCGAAGGGGGCTCACTGACTGCACTGTAGATTTATTGAATGCTACTTTGAATGAAAAACCCGCCTCCTGATTATTAAGTACACATTTAAAGTGCACACAATTGTCGTTTGCATGTATATGAGGTGCTTTGCATAAAGATTTCTGTCAAATGTCAACCACATTTGGAGTTCTCAAGCGTATGAGCAACAGGGCAACAATACTAAAATAACGGTTCAGGCGATTGAACCTGCAGTTCTGTGTGTGCACAGAGTTTCATTCTGAGGATGATTGTGGGGAATGGAGACATTTGCCTCTTGCAGTTCATTGTGCCAGGGACGTGACCTCTGACCCGGGCCACCTGCTAGTTTTCATATTCCCGGCGGACTGCACCAGGCGCGTGCTTATTCTTCTCAGAGACGCCATTGTGGTGAGGGTAGAGCCGGCCCCTGGAAAAGTGGCAACAACGCACTTACTGTTCCGTCACAGGACTGTCCGGCGGAGTCTCCTGGACTGGGCTGCGCTGCGTCACCGTGTCAGGAACAGCTGGAGGAGCCTAGATCAAACAAGAAGCAAGATCTTTGTTGAATGCATTTTTATTTAATAATGTGCATGGCACCAGTTCATGTACAAATAAGCCACCAAAAGGCAATCAACTACTAAAATATTTTTAACACAAAAAATTAACATTTTGGATAGCTACACCCTGTGCGAAATATCTTTTATCATGACTGCAACCGTCTGAAAAAGAAAAGTCGAAGCCTCAGTAGAATCAGGCTCTGTGTTATTAATCTAGTACCATTGTAAGTCCTGCATTGTACAAAATACAGCCTGGCATGAAGTGGACCACAGGTTCACTCACTGTAACATCGAGCTGGCACCTTTTAGACAGACATATGTCCACAGAGGTTCTCAGACGAGGCCAGGTCAGTCTCAGGGGTTTATTTAGAGTTTGTTAGGTATGGTTCTCTGCCAATAAAGTGGCAGAGTAGCCTGTCTGCCAAACTCACAGGGTCCCTGCTCTACTAAGGGGCCGATTACGATTAGGGTGGTTGGACCGACATTTCCCCACCGCAGCCGCCAGGGATCTGCCGTTTCCTGGGAGTGTTGCAGCGATCAGGAGGCCTCAGTATGGTTGGCCAAGAATATTATGAGTTTCCTCTCCGCCGACGGTGTCATAGAGGGTTCCTACTCCTTGTACACCATGGTGGAGAGGAAACAAAGCCTCCTCCGAATGGGGATGCATGCAAGCGAGCACAACATGTGCTCCCCTGTGTGCATGCACTCCAGTTCCTGCATGGCATGGAATTTCAGTCCATGTCATGCAGGAAGTGTTTTTGGCGTTCCCAGTGCGGTGCACATTTTCTGAGGCACTGCCCTGGGAACACCAAAAACCAGCCCGCCAGACAGAAGGAAACTCCTAATCTGGAGGGCGGTCTGACCATAGCTTTGGTGGTGTGGCGGCGGGACCGGTCCAGTGATGCACCGTCAATGCCGTAATCATGCCTTTGTGTCCGGAGAACCACCATGGTTCCACCACTGGAGACTCCGCTTGCAGAAACATTTGACCCACGGCCTAACTGACATTCGGTTGTCAGTTAATGGAACTCAGACGGTCTTATTTCTCTATTGAGGGCAGACGTTATGAAGTCATTCCTTCCCATTGGGACCTCCAGGGAATGTTTGGTGGTTGATTGAGGTCCCCGACGTGTTGGGAAACATCTCCCAGCACATCGGGAGATTTGTTTTTTTAACAACAAACTCCTGCTTTGGGAATTTGTTTTTTTGAAAAACAAAAAACTTTGTGATGTGGTCAGTTTGAACATGGCTTGCCCAGCATAGCTTCAGGGCCTGCAACATAGTTGCTGTGGCTAAATAAGTTCTTTGGGGGGCTGCCGTCTCTTTCTCATCATTAAAGTCTTGTACAATATTTGAATTGTCCAAAGACGGAAAACCAATAGCATTTTCTTATTTTCCACATTCAATATCATTTCTTAATTTTCCTTTGCCAATTAAGTACAAGAACATGTGTATTAACTTGAGACTCTGACCTCAGCTTCGTGACACACAGCTGACCTTGGAGCAGGACACCACAATCTTGGAATCCTGCTCAATTATTTTTCTGCAGAACCTTCTGGAGAAGTGCTATGTAGCATTCCCATGGCCAATGACAGTCCTTTCGGTGCCACAATTATTGATATATTTATTGGTCTATAGTGTCATGATTAATTGGGACAATTTACCACCTTCACGAGCAAGATTGAGTGTGCGATGTCAGTAAACCTTGGCGTATATCTAGCTGGACATTCACATGCTATGTCCATTTTGAATTTGAGGCGAGGTTAGTCTTCAGAGAACAATAGTGGGTAACATTTCTAAAGGAAATTACATTTAACACCCTGGAAAATCTCTTAAGCCATCTTACTATTCAAGGATTACGATTCTCATATTTTCTAGTGATCTATTTGGTACAATTTGGAGGAAGTCTGGGAGAGATTTTCTGTCATCTCCAAGTGACATACACTGAAATGTTGGTTTATAATAAAGGTGACTCAGTCCTAATTTTTATCAGTACTGCTTGCTATACGGGGAATCCCACTCCCCAAAGAAAAGAGATGCACACGGCTAGTGTGGTCAATGAGTGTGTCTCACTTGTTTTTGTGGGTTTTATCAATAAGATATTTGGAAATATTGTTGTCATTATTAGAGTAATAGAAGGTTTACTAATGTATATTACTTGTCTTCTACTGTGGAGTAGCCGGTTGTATTTGTTTATTAACAGCTGGTGGTGTCATCATGTTGTACTATATGAAGGGGTGCAGATACAGGTGATAAAGTATGTTTTTCATATATCACACACTGAGGTGAGTCACCTTCAGGAGGATTAGTCCTGGTGCTCATAAAATGTGAAGGATTGGGGGTTCAGGTGGCAAAGTCCTCCATAGCAGTGGATTGGGCCAGGTGGAGATTTGACTTCACTAGTTACCGACGGTTTCAACTGAAACTATGTGCGGGATATGGCTTTTTAGGCCTTGGGCCATGTATATTGTGTTGAAACATTCCTTCAAATGTGATTGGCTAAATGAAATCATCAACGGAAACCAATAGACTCCCTGAGACCGAAATTTGCAGTTTAGGGTGAAACTGAATTTCATTGGATTTTTTTCTCAATATCTGCTCAGCAGATAACCATAAACAATATGCGAGCGGGTGGACCAGCGAAAAAACATCTGTGACTGCTGAACTGGTCACTAGGGCCACAGGATGTTACATTTGTCAAAAGAACGGTTGGGAAATATGATGTGATGTCTGAGGATTAAGTACAATAAAAACTAACAACAGGCTAAAATTAGCTGACAGCATGGAAAATTTAAATAGATCTGAGCCTATGTAAAAAGTGAAAGAATGATAGAATACAGGTGATTGGTCAGCCAGTACCAAGGGCATTGACAGCCAGCACAGCACATGCACACTTTCTGAGCATACCCTGCTTACTGGAACATGAATCCCTACAACTACGAGTAGGAAGAGGAGAAGAGGGGTGCATAAAAGACAACTTGAAATGCAGATGTAAAGGAGAACACATAGGGACAAGGGAGAGTGTAGCAGAGATGTCCAGACCTTAGTGAAAACCCTGTAACACTAACAGGACTGCCTAAAAATGGTTAAGATAAAGACACATCTTTAAAAAATAAAATGCCCCATGCTGCGAATACCACAGTATTTCCTGGCTTACTTCAGATGCTGCAGAGTTTTCATCGGGGTGGTTGCCACGTGACTTTGCAGTTCTTGTTTCTGATGTGTCTCCTGCAACATGAAGGCATTAACATAGTTAGCAAGCCATTTCACTATCACTCACGTTTCACAGCCGAAGAAGGCAGAAAACAAAAGTAAATTTAACCTTTTACATCTTCACAGAATAAAAAATATCGACATTTCTTAAGCTTCTAGGAGAATTTAATTCGTTGTTTGATCGTTTGGAAAGAGTTTGTCACTGGTCAGTACAGACGGTTCTTTTGTTTACAATAAAAAGGGGAGCCTTGGTATCACCACATAAACGGTTCTGATCCAGATAACTACCATTTGATGCCTTGTTAGTACTCCTGTACATTAGGGTGCATTCTTTCCTGTCTGTAGAAATACATGTCCCCATCTTTAACACACAAACCACGCTTCAGATAGTATCCAGAGCATTTCAGATGTCAACCAATTCCCTTTTATCATAGTCAAAAGGACTTGCACATGAGCACATCTGGAGGTGGTTGCAGCATATTTGATCAAAATATCATGTTTTGTTGGCGCTTTGTACCACTTGTAATTTCCAAGCACTGTAAATAAGAGATGTTATGATTACTCAATTTAAGGTACTCAATTTGCCCTCCTCACAAGGATGGAAGGAAGAGTGTCCCATGCCAATATTCAGATTTGACACTCAGATCGCTTTAGGCGGCTGCTTGGAGCATGAAATAACTGGCCATCATACTGGCTTTCGACAATCTTTCTCAAGTATTTGCTGAATTGTATCTCAAAGGTGCTCCAAAAGTCACCCTAGTACTCCAGTGCAGAGCTTTGTAATTTGAGGAATGTGACCACTGATGTAAATCTACAGTGTTTTAGAGAGCAAAGCACTACAGCCTCAAGCCGTCGTTGGGACAACTCTCTTGTAAGTCTTGCTGGGGGTGAGCACACTGATCTACCCTGCCTGGCTTACTTCTTCCTATGCTGTGGGAGTTGAGAGGAGGCAGGTGCATCTGCCGGTGGAAGGAGAGTGGCATCCTACTGCCAGGACCATGTTTCTTGAAGACCCGATGGCGGCCGTGTTCCTTGGCTGGTTGACGTAGCTGGTGTACCTGAGTAGGAGCAGTTCAACATCATGGAAGAAGGGACCACTGACACAGATACACACACATTGAAAGGTATTCTCAGCCCCCTGATGCACAAGCCCAGATGAACCCTGTTGTCATAGCACCCAATTACGCAGCTTCTTGCAGCACTTTCTGCAAGTCAGACACTGATGTGCCTTGAGAACATTTTATATAAAGTAGATAATACATATAGGACCCACAGGCAGACAAAAGACAGAAGGCAACAAAGGAGAATCCTGAGGAATAGGATTCTGAAATATAAAGGATATAAGGGGCAATCTCGGAGAACATGCTTATAAGTAAAAAGGGAGGTCAGACCACATAAAATGTTGAGACGCTTTTTTTCATGGGACAGCTGGGTCACTTGTCTTGTGAGCACGAGTAACGTGGTTTCTCAAAATTATAGGATGTAAAAAATACTTTACTGGGAAATCTGGTAGGTGTATTCTCCCCCATTTGGGATTTGGTACAAGTAGTGGTAAACTGCATTTTTTAGCAAAATACTATCTACATTGCTTATAATTTAACTGGAGGTAAAAAGTGATTTTTTTGGATCAATAGTAAACCATCTGTTTTCGTTTTTATATGTAAGATTCACATGATCTGGTGAGGAAATTTCATCGGCATTCTAATGTGCACAGTGGAGTAATGGGCAGGGAAAGAGGCCATGATTGATTATGAAAGTGAAAGGGACTGAGCACAGTAAGGTTCGATGCGCTGGAACTGTAGCAGATGGAGCACCCCCTGGCTCAACGCATGTGATGGCTGGGATTGTATGAGCATAGTTTTTCATTTAATTCCATGGTTTTAGATCTTGTCCTAAATTGGTTGTGCGCCATTTGCCAAGTTTGTCACCCCGATTGGGATGGGTATGCTCAGACGTGAGTCCCATGCTCTCCACACCACTGGAGTCAAGCTAGCCAGGCTGATGACGGCTGTTAGCCAGAAACCGGTCCTTGGATGCTTGATTCCGGTCCAGGAAAGACATGGCTTGGCAGTTCGGGCTGGACTGTTCCCATGAGGCACAGGGTCAAGGCTGATTTTGCATATGGCCATGTCTGACCTGGGGTGGTGTGGAGTGCAAAAAAAACGATGGATTTAGGCCCAGATCTCTGTACTGGGGTGAATGTATGACATTGTTCTGCATTCTGTCCATCAATTGTTGTTTTTGCATTTGTCACCCGAGTGGGATGGGTATGCTCAGACGTGAGTCCCTTGCTCACTTTGCCACTGGATTCAAGCAATCCGGGCTGAAGACGGCTGAAATGCCAGAAACCGGTCCTCGGAAGCTTGTTTCCGGTCCAGGGAAGGCATGGCTTGGCAGTTCGGGCTGGACTGTTCCCATGAGGCACAGGGTCAAGGCTGATATACATATGGCCATGTCTGACCTGGGGTGGTGTGGAGTGCAAAAAAACGATGGATTTAGGCCCAGATCTCTGTACTGGGGTGAATGTATGACATTGTTCTGCATTCTGTCCATCAATTGTTGTTTTTGCATTTGTCAAGTTGTCGGCATGAAGAGCATTTCAAAGAGAAAATATCCTGCAATCATTTTTTTAACTTTAAAAGGTTTTTTTCTGTAAGGAATGAATTTTAAAAACTCATTTTTGATTTGCAGGCCATACTAGAATTTCACCTTAAAATGTGTTTAACCATTGCAGAAATGTTTTCACATAAAAAATGACACGTAGGAAAAATGTGCCTGCTTTATAACATGTAAGAATCTCTTTAGAATGCATTTTTAACGTTGCAAAAAGAATTCATAAAAATAACACGTAGAGAAAATGTGCTTGCCTTAAAATGTAAATAAAAATAACGCAAAGAAAAATTCTTAAATCTGCCCCTTTATTTAGGCCCGAAAACCTTTTTCTTCCGACTCTTGCGCATAGCTAAATTGACGGTTATCTAGCACATTTTGCCTAGCAGCAGCATCTTGCTAAAGAATGTGCTGGCTTCAAGATTGTTTCCTTAGCTTCATCACACCATATTAGATCATTTCACATAGCAATGAACCTGGCTGTAATTCATATTGAATAGGCTGTTAGAATGAACAAAACGTTTGATATACTTTAAGTATGCTTAACTAGCCCATCATTGATATATTTGTTTCAGTGCATCTGACTACCCTTTGTGTTCACCATAGACATTTAACGCAGCTTCAGCTCAGGTAACGGGGTTCTCATGAGAACCTTCCTTTATGTTGCTAATATTTGAAACAGTGTTTTACTATGTGCCGGTGTGAATGTTTACTGTGGGAATTGGTAGAAGAAGCAATAAATGTTGACAACACCATCGGATGAGGGGATTCCATTGGAGGAGAGATTTGATCACCCACAAGGATTTGTTACATTATTGTGTGATTTTATATTAATGAGTGTTCCTAGCTAATTAAGGAAGATTCCGCATTCTGAACTCTGAGACTAACTTGGAAGAGATACTTTATGACTCTGCTATGGAAAGTCACTCTATTGCACCCTTGCCCTTTGCTAGCGACAGCTATTGCTAAAGGTGTTTTTTTTACATTTCTCTTATCAGTGTTACTGCAACCATCACTTCTCTGTCATTGATATGCTGATGGTTGCTACTGCAGCTGTGGGGAACTCGGCTGAGTTTCCAGAATAACTCTTTATGGTAGTTCTACCTATGCTCCAAAATCTTCTTCTTTTCTGAAAAGGGACTCTGCATGCGTTTCTCTGAAAAGGGTAGATTAGGCTCTTTAGTTAGGTTAGTGTCAATTTCCGTTATGGAACACTCCGTTTATGATTTATGTTGTCACTTATCAACCTTTTATTTAACATTTCTGTAAATCAAACTAATTTGAATGAAGATGACAAAACCATACGAATCCTTTAAGATAAATAAAGGTTTTGAAAACGTATCCAACCTCTCGTCATTGACTGACCATTAAAGATCTGACAGTTGATGATATATGCATGATATGTGTTTTCGTTCCAGCTCTATTCGGACCACAGTGGCAAAGGTCCATTGACCTGTTGTGTGCCATCAGGATTTCCAAAGGATGAAATCTGTAAGTCGGGGTGTTTTAGTCTTAAATACCATTCGGGCAATCCTTTAGGTGCTAACATTATTCTAAGTACACAAAGGTAACAGAAAATGTCACTGAACAATGCATGAGCGGTATAAGGGAAAAAATCATACGTAAACGCATACAATCCAATTAATGCTTTAAATTGAGAAACACCATTTCAGGAATTTTCATTCTAGGTGACTGAAGTAAATTATGAGGCATATACATTAAACTAGTTTAATTGCATTGTGTGTCCACCCTGCGATGTATTGCGTTTTAGGTGACTGTTAACAGCAGAGCATAACCTACACGTTCTCGGATGAGCAATGAAACCTTTTTCTGAAGAGAATACCAGGGCACTGACAAGGCCGCAAGATGGAAGTTTCCAAGCCTGCATGAATATTAAACAAACCTTGTGCAAGCACTTACTTTTCTTAGCAGCATACTTGACAGGAAAGAGAACTTTTTGCCCATTCTGCAGGCGTCCAAAGCGCCACACCTCATCATCCCTGCACAGGATGTCGATGAGCTCACTCGGGCAGGGCAGTAACTCATCTGGCCAGAAGTGTATGACATCAGATGCTGCTGCTACCTACACGGGGGAAGGAAGAATGTGATAATATTAATGAAACAGTGGAGTAGACAGCAAAACATTTATTATACTGCATTATTCATAGGATAAAGTACCTGACCGCCATAGATTGTAAGGAAACTGCAAATCACCAAGAGGTTCCATCACCATAAGGTGGTCATGAAACTCTGAGATGACTTGCAATAGCCTTTAAATATATACCAGAGAGTATATTATTCCTTATAATATATAGACATGCCATCACCCTTTCCATAAACTGCTAAAAACCTTGAAATCTTGCTCTTTTATTTGAAGTAGATGGTATGGTTGCAAGCATGAAGAAAAAATAATTATGTTGTGGGACATTAAACACATCAAAAAGCAGTTAGTAATTTGTTGTACTTAAATTTTAGAATCAGTTTCATGTGAGCTAAATGTGCAAAAACATGCAGAGATTCTATTTTTCCTGTAAAGATCTGTACATGCAAAAAATAAACATGTCTATAATTATCTTCTTTCTGCTGATCATGGTTCATCTGAGAAAAACAGATCAAAAGAATGAAAAGCCAGTTTCAGTTTTTATTGTTTACACTTTAGATCTAATTGCACTTTGTGATCTGCAATAACTTATAAAAGTTAAGCAGCTGTATTATTTCATTATTACAGGTGACAAGAGATGTCACAACTCTTCTCTAATAAGAACATCTGAGAAAGGTTTTTATATAGGGACTGTAGCCTCCCAAGTTGTATAATTGCATTTACATAGCACTATATACCCTCTGAAGAGGTGCCAAATAGTTTTACGGAAGGGTGGTATGATGCTACTTGGTCTTAGTTTAAAGGTTTGGGTTTGTAGAGTGGCTGTCACAGCAGTGACAAAGCACATTCTGATATTTCACGACTGAGACATCACAATAGTCCAAAATAACTATTTAACAAGGCTAAAAGAATTGACAACAAATGGGCACCTTGGATACCAACACAAGCTAAAAGCTATCCTCTCCCTCATGATCCCCAGTGTAGGCTACACCATCAGCCTGTGCCTGTGGGCCATGTGTTTTCTTATATGCAAACAACAACATATCTAGAATGCCGAGGCAAGACCTCATATCTGTCTACACCCCAAGGAACACATAACAGCCTTACAAGCCCTTCAATGGTTAACTATGGCTAGATGATAAGGGCAGTCCGCCTCCGTCATAAAACCTTCCATGGAACAGAACAACTTTAGTTACAGTTAAATTGCAAACAATAGTTACAAAAGAGGGTGCTATTCTCGAAATTAGCACTGTGAATCCTCATACCCCTCCTTATGAAAGGAAGCTCTGAATTCTTGGTCCAAGTGGAAAAACTCTGGAAATTCTTGCCAATCAAAATACGAAGTATACAGGAGTGCATGAAATTTGGACAAGAGGTGAGAACTGTTCTGTTTTCGAGATATTCCCCAGATTGCTAATCCTGGTAAACAGCCTAGAACAACGATTTCCTGCCAGCATACGCACAACCCGCGGCAATCAACGCTGTGGCCAGTTGCTGATGAGGTGATAACAGAAAACGGATATGGATCAGTACAAGTGACACCTAGCCCTCCCTCCTGCTATTGAGTAACTATAAGAACATGCCACTTCCAACTATGCAATCATGATATTGCTAATATGAGTGGACTGTAGCTGCCACCCCTAATCACCAGTCATAAAAAGTTCACACTGTTTTAAGAGTCATGTTTACTTTTTGAAATGTTCTCCCTTGACCACCCTCTAATCCTTCCACAACAAATAGTCAGCTGTTGAGAGGAACAGACTGAGGTATATATATATATATATATATATATATATATATATATAAGTCTCTCATTAGGACTTATAGGATGTGATGTCATATCCACTGCCCTTGTCAACATGCCTGAGAATCTCTCCCACAAATGAGGTCAAAAGCCTTGGGGCTTGGATGGACTGAGAATTTTTGGTGAAAGATCGAGTTGGAGTGACCGTTAAAGAATTCTTTTAGGTTGTTGGATTGAAAAACCTTATCCATGTTAAATCAGCAGGTGACAGGCATTTGTAGATGGAGCAGTTATTAACTCTTGGCTTGATGGTTGCTATGAACCACAAAGAGGCGCTCTCAGTGGTCTGACTGACAAACTCCAGGTAGTCTGGGGTGCTGCTTTGAGAACACACCTCACAAGCAAGCATATATCTTCATTTGCTGCCAGTCAAGAACAAAGGTTCCATAAATACTTCCGGGAAATCTGCAGCAATCATAGATTTCTTGCTGTATTCCAATTCCTGACATTTATACGTGTGTAAATGTGACACAAAGGGCCCGATTCCGATGCAGGCAGGAAGGGCTCCGACTGTCAGTCGGAGTTCTCCTGCCGGCATCAGAATCTGCTGTTCGGGATCCCTTCCTACCGAAACATTTCGATGGGCTCGGTTGGAAGGGAATCCGACTTGGATTTCCGATTGTACTACGACGGGCTCGGAGAGCTCGTCCGCCATTCGGAAACCCTGCAGTAATCTCCCGGCCGGCTCTTCTCAGCTGAGGGATTACAATGGCAGTTTCCCACTGCCTTTTTGTGCCGGTCTTTCCGGCACAGAAAGACATTGGGAAACAGCTTTGGGAGCCCCCAGCAGAGTACATATTTCTTTCTGTTTCACAAAACTTTGAAGAATAAGGCCAATGATACTGATTTTTCATTTAAATCACCATCATGCTCTGTTTGGTGTCTGCCGCAATGCACCTAGTGAAGTCAAACCTGCTATATGTGCTAGATATATGTTTGCACTCTAGCTTGTATGATTCAAGGCACTCAATTTCGAACACTTAATTTTACCCACAAACTTATACAAAGATGGTTTCCTCTTTCACAGAGTGCAAAACATGGCTTAAAATATCCATCTGTTTGATGTTTTAAGCCATGTTTTGCACCCTGTGAACGAGGAAACCATCAACTGTTCAGCGGGCGCGCCGGTCGCACGCCGGAGTCAAGCCTGAGTCCTGCCCGTCTGCGCCCGTCCGTGACCGGACGGGGCACGGGGCAGGACTCTATGCCCCTGCAGAAAAATCAGGGGAGATAATTCGCAAGGCGGATTGTCAGAGAATCCAGTATTCAAATCCAACGCTATTTGAACTTGGTAAGACCTCCAATATATCTTGTCTGCACACCATAGACCCTAGCACGATGATACCTGAGCATTGTAAAATATGTCATAAATCACTTCCTACAGCAAAGAACAACGTTGCTCCGATGACCAAATTTAAAATGTTGTTGCTAAACTGCAGATCAATGACAAAACATAAAACTGAAATACACGATCTTTTACAGGAAGGTGGATTCGACGTAATGTTTCTTACTGAAACATGGTTGGAGGAATCCTCCTCCTCCGATATTTTGGAAATAGTGCCCACGAATTATAGTTTCCTACGAATTGACAGGCCTAAACAACGTGGTGGAGGACTTGCACTTATATGCAAAAAAGAGTTAGAATGTACCCTCACTAATAAGGCCATCATAAATACTGAATGTGGTGCATTCTTTATAAAACTGAACCCATCTATGACCATTGCGGGTCTTCTTATATACCGCCCTCCTGGCACTCCAATCTCGTTTTGTAATCAACTCATAGAAGCATCCACCCAGTTAGCCATAAGACATAATAATCTTATGATCTTAGGAGACCTAAATTTGCATTTTGAAGACAATAATGCAAAAGAGGCACAAATGCTCAAAACAGCACTGCAAGCACTGGAAATAAAATTGCTATCCACCCATTCCACTCATCAACAAGGTCACCTCCTTGACCCAATTTTCGCTACTTGGGAAGGAATTGAAGTTCTCCCCCCTATCCCAATAATTTGGTCCGACCACTATATGGTTACTTTTGACATACAGAGTAACATTACTAATAATGTGCCTAATAAATTATTATCTCGCAAGCGCCGCAATTGGAAAAACTACACCCCGGAAAGATTTATTAGCGCATTAAAGGAATACTCCCCCCCAGCAGGTCAGTCCCTACACGACACTTGGAATAACTATGAATTATGGCTTGACAAAGCATTAAACAAAATCGCCCCGTGGACCTCAAAACCTCCGGTGAGAAGAACTAAATCAGAACCATGGTACTCTGAGAAACTAAAAATCGCTAAGACTCAATGCAAAGCGATAGAACGCAAATGGAGAAAAAGCTACACGCTCGACCTTAAGGAAAAGTATAGAGCTGAACTAAAAAAATACCAGAAAATGGTAAGAGAGGAAAAAAGCGTCTTTTTTAAAACTAGAATTGAGGAGGCAGACAATCCTACAAAGGAGTTATTCCGTATCTATAAAGAATTGACAGACACCACATGCTTAGATACGCAAGACACATATTCCAACGTCATCTGTGAACAAATAGCAGATTTCTTCGTAGAAAAAGTCGAGAAAATTCATGCCACCTTCCCTAAATCCATTAAATCAGGAAAGGAGGCAGTGAATAAAAACTCAACTACTCAAAATTCCACGCTGACCAAATTTATTACACCTGATAAAAAAGACCTTACCAACATCATCAATGGTATTCACTCAGGCTCTCCTAGTGACGTGTGTCCACTGGTTAAAAGTAAGGACATCATGGAACACTGTCTTATAGATCATATAAGAAACATGATAACCCTATATTTCCAAGAATGTGATGTACCTGAAGCCTGGAAAACAGCGCAAGTCATACCGCTAAAAAAGAAACCTAATATCCCTATCACTCAGTTCCCAAACCTTAGACCCATTTCTCTCCTGCCGCAATGTGCTAAGATAATAGAAAAAACAGTTAATAAACAGCTCATGGCCTTTCTAGAAAAGGAAACTATACTCCACCCCTCGCAATCGGGTTTTAGACCTGGCTATTCCACAGAGTCAGCTGTGCTGTACTCTACGGAATGTATCCGTAAGATGGTGGACGAGGGAGAGACAGCAGCGTTAGTCATGTTAGACCTAAGCGCAGCGTTTGATACTGTGATGCACTCCACGCTGCTGTCTCGACTCTCGGATATAGGAGTGAAAGATCAGGCACTACGGTGGCTCGAATCTTTTCTCACCAAAAGATCGTTTCAGCTGCACTGCCCACCCTTTAAATCATCTTCTCGTAGCGTGAGCCATGGAGTTCCACAGGGCTCTAGTTTGAGCCCTACCTTATTCAACATCTACATGGAACCCCTGGCTCACGTTGCAGAGAATTTTGGGGTGGGCATTGTAAGCTACGCCGATGACACCCAGTTGATGTTTAAACTTACCCCAGATAGTGAGGAATACGCCACCAATTTCTCCAGCTGCATGGCGGCTGTTGCCACTTGGATGGACAACAATTGCCTCCGTTTAAATGGAGACAAGACAGAGGTATTGGTGGTGGGGAACAAAACATCGATATGGTCTCAGGCATGGTGGCCTACGGCCTTGGGGGAACTCCCCTGTCCTGTTGATAAAGTCAAAAACGTAGGGATTATGATCGATTCGGACCTTTCGGGTAGATCCCAAGTTAGCAGAATAACAGGCAAGTGTTTTGGCACGCTAAAAACCCTGCGGAAAATCATTGATATTATTCCTACTGAAGCCAGAAAAATCATTGTTCACGCTCTGATAACGCCCCACCTGGATTATGGTAACGTACTTCTCTTAGGCCTGAACCAAAATCTTTTACACCAGCTACAATGTATTCAAAATACTGCGGCTCGCATGGTGTTGGGTCTCCCAAAAAGAACCTCTTCCAAGGCTGCCCTTTCCAAACTTCACTGGCTCCCTGTTAGGGAAAGAATCAGATTTAAAAGCCTCTGTTACGCCCATCGAATTGCCCACAACAAAGGACCTGCCTACCTTAGAAGTCTACTTACCATCCATCGTCCGATCAGAGACTTAAGATCATCTGGTATGACACAATTCAAACTTCCCCGCATTTCCAGAGCAAAAATGGGGGGTATATCCTTTCGCTACTTAGCTGTAAAGCATTGGAATGCCCTCCCAGTGCATTTGCGAATGGAACCCTCGGAAACTTTATTTAGAGCTAAACTAAAAACTCACCTTTTCCGGCAATAGTGTTCTTCGATCTCCTCTTTCCGGCTCTCCTCTCTTTGAGAGTTGTCTGTTAGCAGTTAGCGCGGGGATACACAGTTGTGTGCAGCCATGCGCTTTATAAATGTCCTATTATTATTATTATTATTACTGAATTGTATGTAAATTATGTTATTGAATTGTGTCCATTGTCTGAATGAGCCAACAGAATTGTAAAAATGGGCAAGCAGTAGCGACTGCTACTGAATGGGCATGGGGGGGTTGAGGGGGAAGCGGTGGGGGAGGTAAGTAAGAGATTTTCATTTAAAACTCATATCTGGATGCGGCCGGCCCACCAGCCTGCCGCTGCCTCTCTTCCATCCTCTTCCTGGCTTCTGTGGAAGCAGGAAGCACCCAGGCTCCCCTGAGCCAATCACAGTGCTGCAATGCAGCGTTGTGATAGGTCTGAGCACAGTGGTTCGGCGCTCAGACAGAGAATGGGAGCCTGGGCATGTACTTCACCCAGGCTGTCTGCAGCCTGGTGGATAACATGCAAAGTGCACAAGACATTTTGGCCGGCCCGAGACGGCCGACCAAATGTCATGCACACTTAGGAAGTGCCTACCACTCCCCAAGCCTCTAAACAGGCTAGCCTCGCCCCGCCCCCAACCGAGTCAGTATTTAAATAAAATGATAATTACGTTTAGTTATTATTAGTTTTTTTTCTGTTTTTGATTACTCACTCAGCGAGTAGTGCGGAGATGCTCCTCCGGTTTAGTGAAGGAGCCGCCACTGTGAGCAAGTGCGTAAATAATATTTGCATTGAGAAACAGATAAATCAAACATAGAGCACCAAGTACACACCCTTGCATCATAGTGCAAGAGTGTGCATGTGAGGCTTTTGTATTGGAAGCGTACCCTTTCAGTATAAAATACTATTCCTAGACATTTACAACATGGAAATAGTCTACAGAAAAGAAAAAGTTTCTCTAATTTTACGCCAATCCCAAGCAGGTGTACATTTTTGGAGAAAAGTATTTTCTACCTTTTTTACGGCTTTGCATCAGAATCCTTGGTAGGCCCACTAAACACAGAATAAAACAAAGTAGCGCTACTTTGTGTACTGTATGACTACTTCCAGTGAAACAAGTTTTGAGCTGGAAAGTAAATCACAATTGTTTATTTTTCACTGGTTTGTGTCACTTTAGAGAGAGGGTTTCTAGTCAGACCCCTTCAACCAACAGCTTGTTTGGGCCAGGCCCCTTGATCCATTGGTTCTATGAGATGTGCTTCATGTTGTGGATCAGCCCAAAGAATTTTCCAGATATGTACATTCTTTTCTTTCAGTGTGCATTGGTGGAAGAGTAACAAGGTAGTTGCTCTGGGATTGTAGCTGCTCCATGCCTGTCCTGCACGGCCTTAATCATGCACATGCTCTGCCTCTCTTACCAATCATGCAGCAACATGTAGTCTCTCTATGAATGGTTTGCATTGACTCATGCCTCATCTCTTACCCAACCCCTCTCACTCAGCACCTGCACTGCTCCTCCTTCACCCAAAATATGCTCTCACGCCCATTGTGCTGAGGCTGGAAGTCTCTGTGTGTAGTATCTTGCCCCATCTTGGGCTTCAGCGTCTGTGCAGCACATATGGTGGCTTGAAAAAGTCATTTCTTTGCAGTGTTGTAATGGAGAGCCCCAAATACAGGAAGGGTGGTGCTTGGCACAAGAGTAGCAGTTTGCTGTGGTCTCTCATGGAGCGCGACATGGCCTCTATCAATCAATCAATCATATCATTTGTATAGCGCACTGCTCACCCGGAGGTTTCTCAAGGTGCTGGGGGGGAGGGGTCCGTCACTGCTCAAAAAGCCAGGTCTTGAGTTGCTTCCTGAAGGAGAGATCGTCTTGGGTCATCCGTAGGTGGATGGGGAGGGAGTTCCATGTCTTGGCCGCCAGGTAGGAGAAGGATCTTCCTCCGGCGGAAGATCCTTCTCCTACCTGGCGAAGGATCTACAGGCATTAATGACTCGCGATCTCCACAACTTCAGTCATTGGACGCATCTTTTTCCCTAACATCTCCCAGCGGTAGAGCCCTAGAGCATCAATGGGAGAATAACCAGATGCTTAGCTTCTGCTGGGCTCCCTTTACTGGCTGGTGGGAAACATAGGAGGGAGGCTGTGCTTGTGTGGTAGAATGGAGCTGTGAGGAGGGTGAAAGGAAAGGGAAGAGGTGGAGTGTGGCTGCAGTTATGCCAATACCACAATCAGGTCCTTCTGTGGCTCTGCTGGGGCTGAGGTGAGCACTGGCATAGAGGATATTCATTTTCATACTTTGTATTCTGGGTGCTAGCTACTATTAATGACTCATAACTAGGGGTGGGCGTAACTCGTGCAATTCCGTTTAGTGTAATCATGCGGAATTACTTAAGAATTCAATGAGATTGCACTTGAATTACATGAGAAGGGTTATTCTGTGTCTAGCACTATTTTCTTAGTGCCAAAATGCCACTTGTGTCCTAAATGGTTACTTTTAGCAGGCAGCTCGCTAAGGCTAAATGTGCTCTTAGCGTAGGATGTTCCCCCTAAATTACTACCAGCATTACGCGCTATTTTCTTAGCTCAAAGCTCCTTCACATCCAAAATGGACCCAAGGATGCATTTTGCACTAAGAAACATTGCTAAATGCAGCAGAACACAAAGAGCAATTGCAAGTGGCCACTTGCGTTCACTAAATGTGCTCTTGTAATAGGATTTTCACCCCAAATTCCTCTTAATTACACAAGGAGGTGTAATCACATAATTATCATTAATTTCAGGTACAAAGAGATTAAAAAGGAAACAAAAATCCTCAGGAAAACCAGAAAGAGGTCCTTATCCCGATGGGGCTCATTCATAGAATTTTTGTGCACCAAATTGAACTGAAGGGCACAAAAAAAGTTATCTGTGAGAGAATTTTTCTGAGATCCTGGTGCAAAGCATCAAGACTCTGAAAATGTACACCTGCAGATTTAAATTATGCAAGGTGGAGTAATTGCGTAATTATCTGTAATTCTGTGTCAAGAGTAATGCGAGATCATCTAAATTACTCCAATTACACTGGCATAATCCTAATTCTGCATAGGTTTACTCATAATGCACTTATGTCACCAAATAAATGTCTGTATTTGAGTATGGGGTAGATTGTATGCCACAAATTCCAAATACCTCGGCTAGATTTGGAATATCAGTTTAGAGTTTTAGTTATATGGAACGAGGGTGGGTATAAAGTCTGAGTGCTGATTTGGAGTGAGCCCTGAGGCAGAAGTGGAGTTTTACAGCGAGATGTGAAGATAAGGCGTAAGGGGTGTTTTGTAGCACTCGTAGATTTAATTGAAGATGGTGTCAGCTTCAAGTAGAAACTCGAAGGCATGATCTGGACGAGACCAATGCCTTGGAACCAATGTAAGGGATGGTGCGGAGGCCAAGCATGGGGAAGTCAGAGATTCAGAAGTTAAAGAAGAATGAATGAGCTGTTTGGCATTGTATTATGTACCAACATTACACAAACTTTTAACAACGTGTTTGGATAATTATCTGAATCATGTGCACCCTTGTGCACTGCATTATAGACTGGTTTAGAAACCTAAGTACAAGACAACTGAAACAAAATAGAGCAGTCTTTCAAAATACATTGTTTGGTCCATGGGAGTCTTATTTTTCAGTGTAAAATGTGTGCACTTTGGAATTGAAAACATTATGGAAGAACATATAAGGGTCAATCTCAGACACTGAAGGTGTCTAAAGGATACTGCATAGCACATAGTTCAAATAATTTCCCATATTTATGGATAGCTACAACAAGTTGTGTGTAGGGATTCCACCCTACAGAGTGAATGAACAGAGGAGTTCTGTGTTAACCTCATACTGCTACTAATTACTAATAACCACCAGTTTCCTCTTGCACCAAGATGACATCCTACCTGTGAAGTCATGACCTAGCTGCACAGAGTGAGTGTGGTTGAACTGATGGAGGCATAGGCATTTCTGAAGTTAGCGTGTGTCTGCATGTTCTGATGACACACTCTATGAGGAGAGAATGATGGCGGAAGGAGCTTTTTGAAGTACAGGTGGGCGGAACTCATGGAGTTTTAGCGCGCAGTTACATAAAAACCCCGCGAGATTCCGCAGAGTTCCGCCCACCCTTGCTTTTGATGACACTCTAACTCATTTCTTTCTGTGTTTATCTAGTGTTTCTTATGACTATTTTGCAACGGTATCGGAAATGGTACAGAGTGAAGTATGCTGTGTGGAAGTAGAGTATTGTTATTTTACAGATCGAGTGTTGTGTATATTCGTCAGAACGCTTCATTGCACCTGGCCACTGTCACCACCTTACAATTCATCATATGCCTGCACCTGGATGACAGGGCAGGAATTAGTTTGCATGTGGTAAATGCAAAATGCAGTCAAGCAGCGAATGGACACGTTTACAAAAGAGATGTGTGTGCTTTGCAGATGTGGCTCACTTTGACTGAAAAAGAGTCACAAGACAATATACTTTTTTGGGCTCTCTTTCTTGATTTTACTGCTCTTGACATTTCTTTCTAGCACACATACATTACGCAATCTCACTGTGTGCACCCCTTGCCTATCACTAGGCAAACAGCAGCGACCTCATACTGATTCCTTGTTGCGGGAGACTATCCTTCACGGTCACTCACCGGCAGCATCCCACAGGCATCACTTAAGCGCCATCAGGAAGGCACAGTATCTGAGCAGGCTTAGCCACCCCTGATCCCATATCCTCCGGGACAGGGAACCCCAGAGCACACCAGTTCAGCAAAATACAGCCCTCAACCACCCCTTGGTGACCTGCCGCACTATTTGAGCTCAGGGATCCACCACGGCTACTGCAACTCGCCTGCCAACCTCCACTGGTTCCTGCTTCCCCACATCTAGCCAAGTGCAGCTTATAACTTCCCCACTGCATCAGCCATTTAGTCTATCAAAAGCTTTCTCTTGAGCACCTGACCCAATCCGCCAGCCTACAGCTCTATTGTGATGGGGTCAAACTTTCACTAATAATAGTCAAGCCATAGACAGCCGTTTTAGTCATTGGAGAACAGAGATAAGACATACCTGTTTCTCATTGGCTGTCATCCGAGCTTATGTAGCAAGTGCAAATGCAAGCAAAAAATGTTAAACTACAACACGCAGAAGGCATTTCGTAAAACAGAGAGGCAAACCATTTATGGGGAATGCAGTTTATTGATAACTTATTTTACACATTTGATTTATAGTCATAGCATTCTACACAGTAGATGGCAGACTCGCTTCAAGAGACTGATTATTACATGTCACATGCTTCAACAGATATGTAATCTATACTCTAAGAGAGCGCCTACAAGAAGCTATATAAAGTATGGGTGGGCGCTGGTAATCCCTGCCACACGGAGGCTGGCTGAGTTTTTGCTGAACTCCAAGTGGAGTGTGGAGTGGCAAAACTCTGCGAACTCTGCCGGCGAAGCGGAGCTTACCACCCACCCCTATTTAGGAGGTGAGTGCCTTGCCCATCCAGGGGTGCACTTTGGGAAAGGCCATGCCTGGGCAGGTCACTCAGGATAGGAGACACCATTTTCCTCCTCCTCCAGGCTTTCAACATTGTTTTGGTTGCCAATTCCTAAAACATTCAGACTCAAGTGCCCCATGCTTTGTTCTACATTGGCACTAGCCCTGGCTCATGTCCCTCAGTAGTCTGATACCCCAATCACTCCTTGGAATTTACAAGGAGAACATTAAATGGCCAGCCTTGCTGGTTGACCGTATATGTCCAACAACTCTAAGGGTAAGTCTAGGGAATGGGTGTTTCCCTAGTCTGCCAGGTGGCCCGTGGAGATAGAATCACGATTTCTGTCAGGGATTTGGCAGGTACTGGATGGCTAAAATGTCAGATGGAGGCACTAAACTTGCTTGTCCTAATTGGGGGACATTGTAATGTGGCACACTGCTCTCACCCACACTCCTGTCTCACCATACAGGTTGCACCACTCTGACTGTCAAAGGAGAGGGGGAAGTACAATGCTCGTTATAGTCTTTATTCCACACATGGCGGCTGGGGGAGGTTTGAACCTGGCTACTTTTATGAAGCAAAAGTTACTCCAGAGTTATCAATGTTCACTTATCGTTGCTAACCTTTGTTCTTAATTAAACCGCTTATGACTCATGTCATTCACAGTGGAAAGAGGGGTGGGGTGAGAATAGGACCTGTAAACACACATCTGATTCAGAGAGCACAAGAGGGGTGCACTTTCAAAAGCATGGTACACTCCACATCAGAGCTCTGCAACTGGGATGCCATCAGAGGCTGCAGGCGCTACCTGACTGGCGTTAACCTCTAACTTGCCAATTGGACTGCCCCAGCACAATAGTGATTCATGCAAACACAGTCCACCCAGAACTTCCTTTTAACTTAGTAACAAGCAGTGCCTAATTAGTGCTGGTATTGGCCGCTGAACACTGACAATCATGTTTTGGGACCTGTTTGAGGACCTGCGAGTTTTTTTGTTGGCGCGGCATAGGCTGCAAGATAGACGATTATTATATTCCTAGACTAGAATCAGATGACATATCAAGCTGTTTATGTTTTTCCCTGCTGATATTAGATGAGGCTTTTAGAATAGTACATAGATCTCTCCTTCTACATGACAGCTGCCAACTACACTTCTTACATTTATTACTGATGTGTGTCTGCACAGTGTGCAGGTTCATCCCCTCCTTGTACGTTTTCTTGTATCCCAGTTCAAAGGCGGCTTTGAATAAATGTGTCCCTCTAGAGCTCAGAGAGCTGACCAATAGGGACTCATCACTGTAAAGAAAATACAAATTCTAGTGCAATGGACTACATCCATGCAATGGTTGGTGCAAGTAAGCAGCTTTGTGACCTTGGAGTGGGTGTTAGGGGGTTTTAGTTATAGGCAAACCCCGATGGCAAGTACTTACACGTCCCTGCCCTTTCAAAAAAGACTAAAGAGGCAATTTTACAATAGTATAAGCTTTTGACTGATTTACATTCTTCTAAACTCCCCGTTCACATAGAAATTAACTAATAAAAAACTCCCCACAGATGTCCTTTGGATTGTAAATATATGGTTCTCTCAATCTCTCAATATTTATGAAAATAAATACGATTACTTAGTCATTTTTTTGTAACTTAAAAATATTGCAAATTTACCTGCAACACCCCATGGTTGTAAGCCACCTTAGACCCGTTGGTTAGGGGGAAACACGTGCCTTTATTTGGAGATAATGTCTCACTCCTGTATGTCACAAGCAATTACATAATGCAACATGTTTCCAGAATGGATTAACAGAATGAACACATATAAACGTCTCACATAGTGTGTATATAGTCCGTCAAATTAAGGGGTAGAAAGGTCTGGAGAACACAATGTGATCGCCCAGTCGAATGTGTTTTGCTAACTTGCTAGCAGCAACACTGACAGATGCTGAAACCGGCCTCACGCCTACCCAGGCCCCACTACACCTTGTTGTGGGTATCTTAAATAGTGCCGAGACATTCTCCTGCACAGGATATGATAAGCACAATTTAGTTAAATGTTCAAATGCTCCTCCAATATGAAGCAACCTCTTCCTGACCAAAGTAAATTCAAAACTAAGGTTTATTTACAACCTGAATCAGATTCGCAACTGAGGCAGGTTTACAACTACAGCAGCATTTCAACCCAAGTATATTTACAAATCAAGCACATTACAACTCAACTAGATTTACACCTGTAGAAGATGATTCTCAACTGCAGTATCGTTCTACCTGAAGTAGATTTACAACTATAGCAAATTTATAAACGAAATATAATTTGAGTCAAAATGGGTTTACACCTCTAGCACTCTCTGTGAAGAAGATTTACAGCTATGGTAGATTCTTAGCTGAAGAAGGTTTGCAACTCAAGAAGAGTACCAATTGTCACAGTCTCTCAACTGAATGAATGAATGAATGATTACGCATTTATATAGCGCATGGCTACCCGGAGGCATCCCCGCGCGTTAAGTACCTAGTCATTACTCCGGCTCAGGGAAACAAAAAGGTTTTAAGCAGTTTCCTGAAACTAAGATGGTTTGATTCCAGTTGAATGGCATCAGGGAGCTGGTTCCAGAATGTTGCAGCATGTAGGGAAAAACGTCGGCCACCCATACGTGTCCTTTTAATCCTAGGGACTGTGAGAAATTTCTTGTGGTTCGATCTGAGGGTCCGGGGATATGATGGAGTTGGAGTCAGAAATGGACTTATGGACAGTACACATAGCCTTAAACCAAATCCTTTGCTGCACTGGAAGCCAGTGCAACTGGCGTAATGCAGATTTGGCGGAACTCCATTTAGGCACATCCATTAACAATCGTGCAGCACAGTTTTGTACTATCTGCAAGATTTTAATAGTTCCCTGAGGGGCGCCCCGGTAAACTGCATTCGCGTAGTCAAGACGCGACAAAATGAGTGACTGGACCAACAGACGCCTGGCTTCAAAAGGGAGAAGATTTAAGATCTTTCTTAGCAGTCTAATCAGACCATAACAAGTTGCCGCAACCTTACGCGATTGTACCAGAAAATTACGGTTGGGATCTAGCCAGACAGCCAGACTCTTGATTTGCTTCTTGGGGGACGGGGCAGCCCTAGGCAGCTAGGCTCTTGCTGGTCGCTTCTCCTCAGCGCTTGCACTCGCGCTACCTAGTATTTGTTCTTGGACCCGTTTTGTATTTTGGTTTATTATTTTGCACAGTTCTCCCCTGTTTTTAGAAACCCCCCGCTGCATTGCCGCATTTAAATTGTTTCACTCACCGCTGCTTAGCGGGCCGGACCCTCACGCCGAGCAATCGGTGGGCGCCATCTTGGGTGGGGACAAGGATATCTGGAAACGATCTGCGCTCTAGCAGTCAGGTGGACTGGCTAGAGGCAGGCTTATAATACTTAAGGGACGCAGGTAGGAGCTCTCCCTCTTGCTGGTCGCTTCTCCTCAGCGCTTGTACTCGCGCTACCTAGTATTTTTAATTGGACCCGTTTTGTATTTTGGTTTATTATTTTGCACAGTTCTCCCCTGTTTTTAGAAACCCCCCGCTGCATTGCCGCATTTAAATTGTTTCACTCACCGCTGCTTAGCGGGCCGGACCCTCGCGCCGAGTAATCGGTGGGCGCCATCTTGGGTGGGGACAAGGATAGCTGGAAACGATCTGCGCTCTAGCAGTCAGGTGGACTGGCTAGAGCCCTATATCTATCTCTACCTATGGCGCGCAGCGTGTGCGCGCAGCGTGATCGCCGCAGCCACGCCGGAGTCATACCAGAGTCCAGCCCGTCTGCGCCCGTCCGCGCTGAGGACGGGCTGGACGGCTGGACTCTCGGGCAGGAAACAGTGGGACACCGCTTATTGAAATATTTCCTTCAGGATGTCTTACACCTCCGACCTTCAATGGCACCATGTTTTCATAGAAGTACTCCTGAAGATCTTCTTCAACCCATGGGATGCGGGTGCTTTCAGGTAGGCCTGGGGGGCTGTAATCCTGCCCCCCTCGCCCTTCCTCGGGAGCTACGCCCGTCGGTGGGACCTAGTGAGCTAAGCGTAAACTGCCTTCTTATTAATGCACGCTCACTTATTAAAAACAATATTGTTTTTAAGGAGCTTGTACTGGAGAAGAACCCGGTATGGGTTTTCATCACGGAAACATGGGCCAAAGACTCATTGGGCCCAGATCTCATCGAAGCAGTCCCTGATGGGTATTGCCTAACACGGCAGGACAGAATAGGCCGGGCCGGTTGTGGGCTGGCTATCCTGCATAGAGACAGGTTTCAATGTCATATTATGCCTGTCTCTGACCCTAAGGACGTTATTCAGGTGTTGCATTTCTCACTATATGACTCCTCAATCTCTCCATTTAACGGGATTCTGGTTTATCGTCCTCCCGGTCCCAGAACAGACTTCAGCCTGAAATTGCTTCAGTTTCTGGAACCTTATTTTGGCTGTGAGAATTTAACGATTCTGGGCGATTTTAATTTTCATTTAGAGTTGCTGGAGGCTCATGACACCTTTGCCCTGCTGGAAGCCCTGACAGCATGTGGATTCATCCAACTGGTGAAAGGACCCACCCACCGAGCAGGGCATACGCTCGATGGGATCTTTTCTAATGATCAGAGACTGTCAGTTATGGATCCTTTTCCTTTGTCCTGGTCAGATCATCTGGCCGTCCCTTTTAATGTGGCCTTCCCTACCCAGGATATCTTTAGTAAAGTTCCGAGTACTTTTGAAGTACGTAGGAATCTTAAAAACATCGGGGAAAACTCTTTTGACCCGTGGATTCCCAGTCTGTCTGTAATCCGGGAGATGGATCTTCCTCTGGCGGTGCCGCAATATGGAAAAATTCTCACTGAGGCCTTGGATGAACTGGCCCCTGCTCGGTCCTGTTATTCAGCCAGGAAAAGACCCTCAGCCCCCTGGTTCTCTGAACAGCTAAGACTCCTTAGACAGGAAGTAAGGAGACAGGAGCGTCTATGGCATGCTAGTTGGGATCAAAGAGACAGGGAAGCCCATAAAACCCTGCTAAAAAGATATAAGCTGGAAGTGATCAGGACCAAACAAGATTACTTCACGGCCCTCACAGCCTCTCTTTCATCTCCCAAAGAGCTCTTCAGGATTATGGATTCTCTTACATCTCTCCAGGTCCCCGATCCTGTAATCTCATCTCAGGAGCTCTGCAATGACATAGCTCTCTTCTTTCAGTCCAAAATATCGGACATCTACACTGCCTTGGAGTCACAGAGATTATCAACCGCTGAGCCACCGGCTACTGAGGTTTCCTCGGTAGAATTTCCATTGGCCGGATGTCTGGAATCCTTTCCTCCTCTCTCTCTACAAGATCTAGAGACGCTACTTGACAAAACTAAGTCTGGGTCTCCGCTTGACGCCTGCCCTCTTAAGATCCTGAAGCAGTACAGAGGATCTCTTTTACCCCCTCTGGTTGACATCATGAACAGGGCGATGAGGGAGGGTGTCTTTCCCCAGCAGTGGAAAAATGCTGTGGTAAAACCACTGCTTAAGAAACCCTCCCTCGATCCAGGGGTATTAAAGAACTTCCGCCCCATCTCACTGCTACCGGCACCCGCGAAGATGTTAGAGGCCTACCTAAATAGGCATCTTGCTGTCTTTGTGGAGAGTTCGGGCTGCCTGGATCCGTCCCAGCATGGGTTTAGGAGGGAACATAGTACCGAGTCTGCCCTCACCCTGGTGCTCGATTCCATCTGTACGAGCGTGGATGGGGGTCGGACCTCCCTCCTGATCCTTCTGGACCTCACGGCTGCATTCGATACCCTTTCTCCCCGTGTATTAACATCTCGACTGGGTGAGATTGGGGTTCAGGGGGCAGCCCTGGGGCTCCTTTCCTCTTTTCTCGATCATAGAGAGCAGAGGGTAATGCTGGGAAAATTTCTATCTCCATCCCTGTCTGTGCAATGTGGGGTCCCTCAAGGGTCGGCGCTCAGTCCCACCCTTTTTAACATCTATGTGACCCCCCTTGCCAGACTAATTAGATCTTTTGGGATGGAGGTAGTCTCCTATGCGGATGATACCCAGATCCTCGTCTCTCTCTCCCAGTCAACCGAGCTGACAGCCGCCAATTTTAGATCTTGTATGGAGGCTGTCAGCCAGTGGATGATTCACAATTCACTGAAATTAAACGGGGAGAAGACCGAGGTGATGGTGTTTGGCGGAAAGGAAGAGATCTGGTCTATGGAGTGGTGGCCTGACTCATTGGGTGCCTGCCCTAATCCCACATCTTTGGCTAAAAACCTCGGGGTCATGATTGATCCCATCCTTTGTATGTGCCAACAGGTAAACAGGACTGTATCTACCTGTTGGGGTATTATCCACATACTGAGGAAAATTAGGCACTACCTTTCCTTGCAGGCACGAAGACAACTTGCTGTCGCCCTCCTGGGCTCCCGCTTGGACTACTGCAATGCGCTGTATGCAGGATTGAACAAGAGTCAGCTGCAGCGCTTGCAGGTAGTCCAGAATGCGGCAGCCAGATTTGTCCTTGACCTACCCCATCGCTCCTCAGCCACCTTGGCCAGGAAGCAGCTTCACTGGCTTCCGATCCAGGAGCGTATAGTTTTTAAGTCCATGTGTATGGTCTACAAGGCTTTGGCGAAAAGTAGCCCTACAGGTATTGGATCGATCCTGTCTTATTATAACCCTGGCAGGAACCTCCGCTCCTCAAATCAACTTCTTCTCTGTGTCCCGCGTATTCGGAAAGCCAGATGGGGTGGGAAGGCTTTTTCTCATCTTGCTCCTAAATGGTGGAATGCTCTTCCGATAGAATTAAGGGCTCTCCCCTCCCTACAGACTTTCAGATCTGCCCTTAAAACACGTCTCTTTGTACAAGCGTATGTGTAGCTTTGCCCTGCATTTTGATCTTTTTTGGTAGGCGCCTTGATACCTTCGGGTTTAGTCTGCACGGTATAAGATGCATAATAAATAAATAAATAGGCCACCAAGGATCTAGATTGTTGGGGGCCATGTGCCCCAGCATCATTATTTCGGTCTTGGAGCTATTAAAGTTTGAGAAAGGACGCATCCATCCATTCCAGTACTTTACTTAAGCATGAAGAAAGATTAATGCCAGAGGTGCCATGTCTGGAAAGAGAGACTGCCAACTGGACCCCCCAGGGAAGAACCACCTGAGCCAGTGGCCTCATGTAGATGTTAAACATGGTAGGGCTTAATGAGGATCCCTGGGGGACGCCGTACTGCAAGGGAATCTGCTTTGAAATTGCCTCATCTTCAAAGACAGCAAAGGTTCTGTCAGTGAGAAAGGACTGAAGCCAATTAAGAGCCATCCCTCATACCCCCACATCACTCAGCCTCTGAATCATTATCGAGTGATTAACTGTGTCGAAGGTCGCACTGAGGTCTAATAGAATAATAGCAGCGCAGCTGCCCGAGTCCACTATTTTCCTCGCTTCTTCGACTATTGCAATGAGGGCCGTCTCAGTGCCTTGCTTATATTTGAAGCCCGTCTGGGTGGGATGTAAGGCATTATTGTTTTCCAGAAAAGTGGATAATAGGGAATTTACATGCTTTTCGGCCAATTTACATATACCAGGTAACTGAGAGATGGGACGATAGTTTGCACAATCCCCCTGATCTAAGTTTTGTTTCTTTAAGAGTGCCTTCACTCTTGCCTGTTTCCAGGAAGGTGGCACCAGCCCAGCTGCAAGGGAGAGGTTAATTACATCCCGTAAAACTGGGGAGACAGTCTCCGAAACCATCTTAAGAGTGGAGGCAGGAGCGGCATCGGCCGGAGATCCAGACTTAAGGTAAGTAGTTTCATAATTGTAGCAGATTTACAACCAAAATATACTTACAAGAAAGGTAGTTTTACAATTGTAGCAGATTTTCAAAGGAAGCTAACTTCCAACTGAAGCAGATTTACCACTGTAGCAAGCTTACAAAGGTAGTAGATTTAAATTTACATCAAAAGTAGATCTACAGGTGTACAGATATGCAACTGAAGCAGACTTACAACTGTAGTAGGTTTACAATAGGAACAGTAGACTTCCAACTGACGCAGATTATTAAAACCAAAGCAGATTCTCAATTGAAGTACACTTACGCAACTGCACTACATGGTCAACTATACTGGACTCACCACTGAAAACATATATGGTAACTAAATAGATTTAGAACTGTAATAGACCTATACTTTGAAGCAAATTTACAACTGCAGCAGATTCACAATTGAAGTAGATTTAAAACTAGCCTAGATTTCTACTTTGGTTGTGCAGGAACTGCCTGAAGAAGGGGCCTATAACATACTGAAAGCTGCAAGCAAAATGTGTGTTAGCTATATAAAGGTGTTATCATTTTAAAATGTCTGCTTGGTTGTTTGCTGTTTTGAAAGGAGGAAAAAACTTTTTTTCTCGCCAATGAGGTAATTCTGCTTAATTTGGTAGATATGAATCAACAGATTCATTTCTAAGCCCTCTTTGCCCAGCGATTCTTTGATTTGTCTGGAGAACGTGAGTAATATAATAATTCGGTAAAACCTACATAGTACTTTGATTTCTTTGCATGATGGCGCGCATGTAATGATACCAGGGGGATCGTTCAAAGAATTGTTCCTTGTAAAACTTCAATGGCTTTGAAACGCTTGAATATGCAACCGATTTGAATGGGGAAAAGATGAGTTGTGTAGGTGAGTTTTAAGCTCATGAAACTAGTGTCTTGTAACATGCAGTGAGGATTAATCATAGCTATGGCCAGGCGTTGTTGTTAGTGCGTGCAGCCATAACAAACACCTTCGACTCTTAATGAGGAAATTCTGTGTTCTGGTGGTCTGGAAAACCGCCTGACCTAACTGCTGGTAATGTAAGCAAAGTAAAGGCTGCCATGGCAACAGGCCACCTATGCCAAGATGGCTGCCAGAAACAATGGTCCTTCACACGATTCCGTTAACTCCTAAATGGTGTTATGAATAGAAGTAATGGGCTAAATTTAGGAAAAGCAAATTCTCTATGCTTTACAGATCCAGGTCGCTAAGATTTTTAGGGCTGTTTCAAGATTGTAAAAAAAATGACTACTGCTTAACAGAGGTCATCAAACAAGTATCCTACTTATGGGACTGCTTTAAAATGTATAAAGCTTTTGTGCCTGGGCATGAGAGTACAACAGTATTGCTTGCGGAAGCTGTTTAGCCATGCCACAAATTTAGAGAGAGCAAAACTTTGTGAATCCAAGAGTAGGGGAGAAATACTAGATATGCCAAAGAAAAGGAAAGTCATGTGTAGGTTAATGATGACACGCTAATCACATTTGGTTCACTGGACCATTGATAGCAAGAGGGTGCCTTGTACTTGTCACACTTTATTCACCCAAATGATTGAATTAATGTAATTCTTTATTGCATTGTTAATTTAAAAAAAAGCAAAATGTCACAGATACTCATCAAGCTGCTACACCTATATAAGTCTATAGAGCATGACATAAAATAACACTTTTCACTGATAAAAACACACACGGATTAAAAGTCGTCCTCACTATGATCTAATCATTATACGACTTGGATATGTAGAAAAAAAAGTAAAGGTGCAATGTTTATCAAATGCCTATTCTCTGACTTGGCAGCTAGTATTCCTGCTTGGGAGGTGATCGCCAAACCAGACTTTTGGAAAGAGTGCACTCCTTTGGGGAGAGCAGAACAAGGATCCCTGTGAGTGTGCACCCTCCCCTGCTCTCACAACTCTTTGTCCTAGAAGCTGGGGGCATGGGTCCTCCGGTCGGGTTTCCGACCCTGGATCTCGCAAGTGTGGGGCAGGAGGCAGGAATGGAGCTGCACTAGCGGCGGGTCACTTCCCGTCCTGCTGTTGCAATGGCAACAGACTATTTATGCCCTCATCAGCTTGGTCTCATTCTTTTCAACAGGGCCATCATGATGGCAGGACAGAGACTGTTGCAGAGCTATGCAGTTGGCAAAAGAATTGTTAAGGAAAAGATTCGGAGGGGTCACTTCAAAGAAATGTTTTCCCTGATTCTGGCAAAAAGGAGGGTGTTGGAGACTAAGGCAAAGGATGTTAAGGAAATGGTGAGAGAGAAAAAGCAGAAATTCGAAGAGAATAGATCGAATTGGCTTTTTGGCGTCAATGTTTACACGGCTCTTATGTTGGAATAGAGGCCTAAGTTAGCCACCTATGTGGTATTATTTGCAAACTACGGGGCATATTATCAAGAACAGTGTTAAAATTATCGCCGGTTTAGTGGCAGAAAACTGAAGGATTTTCATTACGATGTATATTCATATATTCACTGAAACGTTATAATGGTTGAATTATTCATCTTCTTCACCATTCTTGTATAGCTGGTAATAATGCTTTGTTTCCTTCTACTAATAATTGAAGCTCATGTATTTTGCAAAGGAATCGAATTGCTTCAATAAATGTTTGAAATGCCAATTTGTGTATTTCTTGTGTCTCTCTTTCAGCATGCCTAAAGTAACCACGAAAGGGTAGATCTGTTTCCCCATTACCTTGGGGAGTCAGAGGGGTCATGTTCTAAGGTTGCTGACACCATCTGGTACCCTGTAAGGTTTAGGGGTTGAGACGGTGCCCTGTGAGCTAGCCAGGAATTGGGGCAACATATTCTGATTATATGTGTGGCCTCAGTCCCTGTATTTTGACGCATAAGTTGTCCAAACGCACAATCTTACTTGATTAGTAGGAACTGTACAACAATGCAGCACAGCAATTGTATCTTGATTTCTCCTCAGGTTTTAGGATTCCTGCATTTGGAGTAGCTCCGGTTGTGTATTGCAATATCCAGCTGTCTGTGCGCACCTACCCATAGGTTGTATCAAATAAATTGCAGAAAGGATTATCTCTAGGCAGGATTGAAGGCCCCTTCTCTGAGCTGTCAGGAAAAAAAACTTTGTTTGCTCGCCCTTATGAGCAGTTCCCAAAAAAGAGCCAGGACAGTTCAGTTCAGTCAATGACTCAATTGATCCACAGGCATTCTCTGTTACATATTCATCTGTTGATCGGGCCTTGGTCATGCTTAGGCAGCTGGGGCAGTAGGCTTTCATGGCTAAAACAGACATTGAATCTGTTTCTCAGCTCCCACCGGTCCACCCTGAAGATTATCACTTGCTAGGCTTTCAGATCAGGGGCAGGTACTAATGTGACAGATGCATTCTAATGGCTGCTCTGTCTCCTGCTCTTGTTTTGAACAGTTCAGCTTGGCACTTGAGTGGATATTTGTTTACCAAACTGGGCACCGTCAGGTAACACACTACCTTGAAGACTTTCTTTTCCTGGGCTCATCCAAGTCCTATGAGTGTAAGCACACATTACAGGTCTTTGTCACCTTGTCGTGCAGGTTTGGTTATCCTTGCACCTGAAAAAACCATTGGCCCATCTCCCTGCATCACCTTCCTAAGTACTGCGATTGACACAGTTGCTGGAGAGTTGAGCCTTACCCTAGAAAAGATGCTTGTGTTTTGGCTGTCAATTGAGGCAGTTTTGTCTTAAAAGAAAGTGACCTTGTACCAGCTACAGCTTTTGGTTGGCCTATTTAATTTTGCCCTACAAATTATCTCCATGGCCTGTCCATTTTCCAGATTTATCGCAGGTCCATGTCAGGTTTCAAACATAAACATCATCACACTAGATTGTCTGCTGAAATCAGGGAGGATAAAAAAAATTGACACACATTCTTGATGCAATTCAACTCAATAATCTGCCCCTCCACTGTTTCCAATCAAACGCTGGGCTTGTTCACAGATTCGGCCGGCGGTAGAGGTCGTGTCGGAGTCATTGACCCCTGAAATGGCACGATGCTGGCTTCACCAGGAATACGATTTTCCTGAAATTGTTTCCCATTGTCATCTCAGTGTCTATCCGGACAAAATCCTTCAGAAACAAGCGTGTCATATTTTGGTCTGTTGTGGAGGCCATTAAAAGACATGAGGCTTCCTATAGACTGCTCTTGAGGCCATTGAAACACCTGGTCTTGTTGTGTTTAAGGTATACTGTACAGTTTAAAGCTAAGCATGTCCCTGGTGTGCCCAGTAATACAGCCAATGCCTTGTCTCGCTCCAGGTTGAACGAATTTAGGATTTTCCACCCACAGGCAGCTGCGAGGATGACAGAATTCCTGGAATATATCAGGAGGATTGGAGCCCCACTCTATCGAATTAGTAGCAGCTTCCTTGGTTAAACGCATGCAACTCACTTATGGGAAATGCTTCCACATTTATTGGTCCTTTTTGCGCACTAGAGGATTGCTAAATCCATTTTCAGTGTATTCCCTTTGACTGATCTTGGGAATGCGGAGGGTCAAGATTAGTACTGCATCTTGTGCCAGAGAGCATGCTTTTGAATTGTGTTTTTTCGCTAAGATTAAAGGGGTATGCGATGAGGGTGGCAGCTTCCTGGTAAGGAAGGCTTTAGTCGGGTGGACAAGGTTGGGTTCTGGTGTGGGAGATCTCAGAGGCCCCTCGTTACTGAAAAACTAGCTGGAATTCTTGCCAATCTACACCTCATATGCAGGTCATCTTCTGAGGTCATGATTTTCTCAGTGGCGTTCATAGTGGTATTTTATGGGGTGTTTAGAAAAAGCAACTTAACTGGGAGGGACAGGCAAGAAGCTATTGGTGGCTTGTAATGGAGTGTCAATCGGATAGCTCGGGGAACGCTGGTCCTTAGGTTAAGGAGGTCAGAGACTGGTCAGCTGAGAAGGCAGGCTACCATTGCTCTGCATGAGGTGCTCACCCCCACCATTTGTCTTGTAGCTCATATGCAAGCCTATCTAGCAGCGTGACTAGATCTGCGCGTCCCTGCATTTGTATCAATTTAAAAGGTGAGCCCTCTTGTGTTATCAGTTCTCATCGGTTTTCGCTGCAGCTCTCAAGTCGATAGGAGTGGATGCTGTTCGTTATTCTCCTCATTCATTTGGTATTGGTGCTGCAACACTCACATCAAAAGCAGGTCTCTCTCAACAGGAGGTGAAACGCATAGGCCGGTGGTCCTCCCCATACTTCTTCGTTACATTCGGCATGAGCGGTTATGAGTTGAGCTTTGTGTTCTGCCATGATTCTCATACAGCTCTCTCTTTTGTTTATTTTAGTAGTCATGCCATCAAAGATTGTCTGGGTCAACGGTCACTCCTTCGTGCGGTGGGTGGCGTACCGGTTGCAACACCTCTATAGACCAAAGCTGGCCGTGTTGAGGAATGTTTCAAGTTTCTTTATTTTTGCATAGTTAACTAAAACCATTGCTATATTAACACTTAAAAGAATAAAATGTTGCCAAGCATTCAATGTAATGAGGAATGTGATGTTTAGATGGCGTGTTCAAGGAGGTCTCAGGAACCCGCAACTACGTGGATTTGTGGAGGAGATAAAGGGTCGTGAGAGATTGCAGTTCCCTGACTTTATCATCATGCATGTGGGCGGTAATGATTTGGTATACCTGGGCAAGAAGGCTTTGAGAGAATGTATACTTCAGGAATCTGCATGGCTGGGCCGGGAGTTTCCAAGTGCTTTCATTGCATGGTAACATATGGCCCCTTAACACAAGTGGGGCACTGATATTAGGGTAAGGGTCATTAATGTTTCTGTCAAGCGGCTCAACGCAGAATTGTCCAAGTTATGTCCCGACCATTTGAGAAATATCTTGCACAAGCTGATATGGGGAGATCACATGTTCCACAGAGACGGCATTCACTTATCAGATGCAGGAATGGATCTATTTGTGGGTGTAGGGGCCTTCACACAATCCTTTTTTATGGTTGGGAAGGCAAAGGACCTCAGTGCCCTGGGAGCCCTCATGGCAGTGGAGTGACTGGCAGAAAGTGATGATAATCTCAGTGATGAACAGACTCTCCTACAAAATATTTCACTGGCAGCGGAAGGGGGGGATGTGAGCAGCAATCTCTATTCTACAAAGGACAGACACACCAGTCTCAGGGGCATGGGTCATCCTTTTCCAACTGAGCTCATGGGTTTGTAGCCCCCGGTCTTGCATCTTGGGTCCTGGCGGTGGCACGTGTTGAAGCGCCAGGAGCAGGGCGGCAAGAAATCCAAGGGTTGGGTTTGCCCCTCAATGATGCAGGTGGTTACACCTGTGTGGTCCAAGTATATGAAGGGAAGGTAGTCCTCAGTGCTTTAACAGTCTTTCTTTCTAGGAGTCCCATGCAATCTTTGTAAATATGGTTCTTGTCAAATTGTAAACCCCTGTACACATTTTTGTTTTTTTGCACAGGATGTCTATGTTGGTTTTGTATAATATACATTGACAGTCTTCTTTACGAATACTTGACATGGGTCATCTTTGCTAAGCTATGTTTGTGGTTTCTTCTGAATAAACCTGACCCGTTATTCCAAGCAATTCCTGTTTTGTCATTGACTCGGTTGAGTTTGAGAGGGGGCAACATCCAGCTGTGGGTCTCCGGGTTCTAGTTAAATCTACTATTCAGCGGGCGAGCACTGATGTGCACTTAGTCTGTGCTCAGTAGCAGACTTCTCCACTACCACTGTCCTGAATTTTACTATACTTTTGACTACGTGAATATCTTATCTGTTAAAATGTAGTCTTAGTGCTATGGCACACTTTCTAACCTGCAGGCACCTAAATGATCGTATAATAGTAATACTTTCTCTTTATGGAAGCTTGGGCCGAAGCATAGTATATATGCTAATGGCAAAACTTACAACCCCCAAACGGCCTTCCCCATTGCTATTGTATTTCACCAATATCAAGCTGACCAAAATTTAGCTTGGTATACTCCTTTTTTTTTTTAACTTTGGAGGCAATATCTCTATAATATAAGGTACAAGAAATCCCAGAACAAAGGCGTTTAAGACAAGGCCTGAGCGCTTTAAAATAGAACAAACTCTGATATCAGAATAAAAAGATATCACACAATTGCTTTTTTAAACTGTTTTTTAAAGAGTTAGGGTGTGTGAATTGTCCCAGGCTTCATGCAATTGCAATAGGCCAAGTGACTGTAAAAAGGTGATGTGATGGCTATTTTTTGCATTATTGTCTCTCTTATAATCTATCCACACAAGTGCTTTTAGTGTTCCCTGATTGTATTTGTGCAGTGATTGAAAAAACTCAAAATACAGGACTTATGTTCAAATGACTTCTTGAGTAGAAAAAAATCCAATGAATTTGAGACTAGTGTATAGAGGAAGGAATGGCAAAAGATGTCTAATTAAAGTGCTTTAAAATATATCCTACCATTTTGGTATGTTGGCAGGGAAAACGTCACGCCAGTAAGTAGTGAAGGCATAACGTTTGCTTTGGTAGCATCTAAGAGTGACTTCGCACATGGCTTGGCCTAGGAAAGCTGGTTGGCAAGATGTAGCAAAGCATACATCAAGGAGTTTGCTTAGGGTTTCAAAGAGGCCAAATGTTGTAGGAAATTTGCTTAGTCTTGAAACCTGAAACGTTAACAATAGCTTCAGTATTCATAAACCATTTACCCTTTTTAAATTTTTCCCTACTGTAGATTAGCACATTTGTCATTCGTTTTTAGGTTGTGCCTGAGCCAGCACGCATGCGCTGCTCTGCTAGACTTATTGTAGACGAGTAGCGAATAGAAGCCCCGCCCACTCTCTGTCCACGTTTGCCATTGGCTTGTGTCATTATCTGTCCTAAATGCTGGCTTCTAATTTATCAATAGGCTTGTTAGTCCCTCCTTAGTACCGCCTCCTCTTCATTTGTCACCTCCCATGGCGACTGGCCCCTTTACTTCGAGTGTTATACGGTACGTGTTACTTAGACTGTGGGTACTATTTTCTTTAATGAGGTTCTCCTACTGCCTTCATTACTCCCCCCTCCCTCCCGTTGCCCGTGCCTTCTCGCCCTGCCCGCACTCCCGTTGTCCGAGCCTTCTCACCCCCGCCCGTTGTCCATGCCTCCGCATAACCTATTGAATTGCACATGCTAGTTGTAGTGTGTGCCATAAGGTGATCATGGTGACAGCATTTCTCCAGGCCCTGAATTGTGTGCTGTAGGCCTATGAGAGTTCTGCCCAAGAGAACTGTGTCATCTGCACTGGGACAGCCACACCCTCTATCTTTAGGGGGCAGGCTGTGGAATCCATCTCAAATGTGAGAAATGCTCCATGATGCGAGGCAAATTGTCTGCTAAAAGCAACATGACTTCTTTTTTTAGCAATAAAGAGAATTACTTTGGTTGGGGAAGCGGAATGTATTCGACATTTCCTAAGAGTCTCCGTGCTCCACCCATGATGGATAAAGACAGAATTTCAGAATCATTCAACTATCAAATACCAGGCTTTGAAATTAATTTTAAGTGTGTGATTGAAGTGCCTTTCTACAAATCAAGGGTATCAGGCTCTGACGTCTTGGTAGGACACCTACACACCTCTGAGACCTGGCATAAGACATGACCATTAGCCCTGTGGACTGATGGACAAGATGCATAAGATATATCCATCAGTTCATAGACTGATTAAGCAGTGCAGAACCGCGCACTATTGGAACACCAACAATCCAATGGCATGCCAAGAAGAAGCACAGTAATTATTATCCTCTATATGGCTCGGCCCCTAGCCACACTGGCCACCTTCCAGGCCACGCAAAATGCATCTACCGTCAGTACTATGTGAAGAACAGAGACCAACGTGGAAAGCCCTACGAAGAGAAAGAAAAAGAGAGGTCTTAATGCCTCAGAATACACAGGTTTTTATTCTTGCAAGAATGAAGCAATAGAGCCTAGAATAAATCCAAGGCCAGAACTCTTTCTACTATCCTGCTCTCCTGATTGGACTTTACCAAGAGATCCTGGGAACGGAATACTGGCAGATCCATAATCGCGAATGTCTGACATCTCATATCACACTTAATAGTGAGGGTTTGAGTGATGAGAGAACTAACAAGCAGATAGTATGATTTACCCAGACATAGACAGTTTGGTCAAGAGGAGAAGCTGGCAACTTAACTGCTTCCCCAACCCCCAATGCATTTGAGCCCTCTGCATTCAAGATGCGTCGGATACAGAATTGTCACAGGCAGGCATGCGGCTTCTAAACTAGATTCACGCATTTCAAGTCAGCGTTGGATTAGTCTGAAGAGCACTAGTGATGGATAAACTGTGTTAATAATATGGATTCAATATTACGTTTTCATACATATGAAGTTTGTTACGATTTTATTGAGTTGGTTTTAATTAATTATCAACAACTATGAAAATAAGTATTGAACACAAAAGATGAACTAAGAATCTTTTGGAACAACAAATCATATTTACAATAGTTGATATGATGTGAACTGCTAAACCTCAAAAACGCACCCCTTTTGCAAAGTCTTGGACGTGTGAAGGGGTTCACTATTTATGACTTAGCTCCTGACAATTTGCTACCTGGAGGTACCTCTTCCAGCCTCGAACATCCATAGTTTCTCCACGTGTACACAGTCTGTCGGCCACTAAACTATTATGACATCATCAATGCTAGGCACCACTGACTGACACCTGCCAATCATCTCAACCTGACAGCTGCCAATTTTCTCTGACTCTCTCATGCTTATCATCTCTGACTGACATCTGCCAGTCAGCACTATACAGCAAGCCTTCTGCCAGTGTCTACGGCTAAAATGCTTATTTTCTTTACTTTGTAAGACTTGGGTGACCTCGGTATTCACACTCAGATGTTTACAAGACTATACACTTTATCAAATGACACCATACACTCAGCGTTCATTAAAATGTGGAGACAGCCTAAGTCCCTCTGTCACACACTTCATGAATACATCATTCAAAGGCAAAACAGTTCTCCACATTCTCAGTTTAAAATTGTCTGTCAGACTATCACCTGCAAAAATATCCAATTAAGTGATAGTTTTGTATCAGATAATATTCTGACCACAATATTGTGGTGCCATACCCAATGAAGCGATTGCTGTGCAACTACCTATGTGAACACTCCAGTCTAGCCTTCATCAATAACTACAGATCTACCACCAACTCCACCAACTCCAAACCTTCAAACTCCTACAGAAAACCATCGCATTCAAGCTGCCATCTCACCTCGACAACCACCTCAACCCAACCCAAGCCAAAAGGCAGGTGAGATCATCACTGCCCCTTTCTTATAAAAAAAACACTAAACTTAGTTTTAGAAAGGCAGGTGGGATCATTGCACTGCCCCTTTCTTATTAAAAAAAACATTAAACTTAGTTTTAGAAAGGCAGGTGGGATCATTGCACTGCCCCTTTCTTATAAAAAAAAACATTAAACTTAGTTTTAGAAAGGCAGGTGGGATCATTGCACTGCCCCTTTCTTATAAAAAAACATTAAACTTAGTTTTAGAAAGGCAGGTGGGATCATTGCACTGCCCCTTTCTAACTAAACACCATTAAACTTAGTTTTAAAAAGGCAGGTGGGATCATTACTCTGCCCCTTTCTGATTAAACACCATTAAAATTAGATTTAAGAATGTAAGCAACATATTTTGAAGGTGAAGGTGCCAAATTGATTACGTAAAAGTGCAGTGGAAACTTGAAAAAAGCATGGACGATGCCTAGTCCTGAAACTTGTGTTATTTTATTAAAATGTGCATTTTTTCTTCTCCCCAGTGTATTTTTAAAGTGGAGTTTATAGCTAGAAAGCTATCATACAATCCATTGGTTACATTGTTCTTAATAGAAAAAGCAATTCTTGTGTCAGTTCACAATTTTGCATGAATGTGTCATGTTCAGGTTCAATATACAACATATAGGTCATATTAAATTGTAGCTCTTAGCATTTTACTTTACTGCACATTCACATTGACATGACAGATAATGCTTTCAACGCCTATTAGGAAAGTAAGCCCTCTGGGCTATATTTTGGTGTCACGTGTGTTGATATTGTCTTACTAGCAAATGAGTTAAATACGTTTTTACATAATTACTGACTACAGTTTGACATGATTGTATTATGTGGATATTCTGTTACATTTGCTTATATCCCACTTGGGGGTTAATGAGTATTTGAATGCATAGGGCACATAATTATGTCGGTTTTCGCCATGGAGCGCCATGTAATTTGTAGTCCGTTTTTAAAATGGAAGGTACTTTTAGCACAGACTGAGAACCCTTTTTGAGGCTGATTGTGTTGAAAAGAATACGGCATGAATTATTGAATATGAATATTGATCATGATTGCATGCAGAGGATGAATTATAATGTTGCAAGCGCTATGCTTGGATTTAATATGTTTTGAAGTTTACTCCCGGCATCACGAGTGTCTTGCTGTGAAGTTTGCCTTTTCGAAGATGGCGAATATATTTAGTTTGATTTTGCGTCCTACTTTTATGTAAATGATGGATGAATTAATGTAATGTGCGATATTTAAGTAATTTGCCGTGAAGAAGGCTCATGGGAGCCGAAACAAAATAGAGTTATTAACAGAATCCCAAATTTGGATATCTAGAGGCGTGAATAATGACAAGCTTGTGCAAAAATCTGCAGAGCTCTGATTGACTGCCAACACTTCAACAAGGAAGTGTTGGCATTCATCTTAGGACTCAGCTTCAGCTGAGTCTCAAAAAACAAAATAGAAAATGGAGCAGGATACAAATACTCTAATCCCCTAGCCTCTGTCCTGTGGTACCACAGGGAACCCGGCAGGGCAAAAAAGGGAGTTGTTTAAATATTTCAGAGCAAAATTTGTGAATACTCTTGAATTTCACCATGAATTTTTTTTAAAAGCATGGTCTTCTGCGCTTGTTATAATTGTAGCTCCCTGGTTGGCTAAGTTTTATAAAAAAGATGGAGGCGGCTCTTGGAGCAACCCTCCAATGGCTTAACAACCACCTCCCTGGGGCTAATGTTAATATTAATCACTGGTGGGCAGACCCCCCCCGGACGAGCACCTCCCTGGGACTAAATTAAACATTAAAGAGGGAGTTCGTAGAGACCTCCAGCCCCAGGGACTACCTCCAAACTGGGGCCAATTACTTTTTTTTTTAAAAGAACAAGGGGGCCGGTTGGCCCCTGTCCCGGGCCATATACAGCCGCAGGGACCACCACCTCCCCAATGCTGGCCCGTGCAGAACAATGAAGGGGGGCCACGTGGCCCCCTCCTGGAGCCATACATAGCCCTTGGGACCACCACCCCCAGGGCCGGCTCCTTCTATCTCCTGAGGTACCATCCCTCGGGTAATAGATGTTTGCTTTTGCTTGGCGGGAGCTGTGACAGCTCCCACCAAGCAAACGCAAACACTCCACTTCCAGCAAACAGGAGCTGTCAAACTGCTCCTGTTTGCTGGAAGCTGAGATTTCATTTCTTTTGGGCAGGGAAAGAGATGAAAGTATTGCTTCTGCATGCATGGAGTTGCATTTGCAGCAGCTCCCTTTGTGCGGGAGCAATGTTGGCTCCTGCAGAAGGCGGAGAGCTGGCTGGGACTGCGGCTGCTTTAAGGCTCCCCCGCGGTCAACAACATGCACAAGTGTAGCTGAGGAGGAAAGAGAGGTGAAGTGGGATAGGTCCAGGGGGTTGAGAGAGTGACTCTGCTGTGTTACCTGAGGAAGAGAGTGATAGACGGGAGACCGGTGACTTAGATGGAGGCAGCACAGTGTTCTTGTTTGTTTCACACTTTGTTTAGGCTCATGTGCTGTTCTGGAAAATGACCATTTAATGGCGGCTGTTTAGCCCGGGCAGCAGGTGGGGCTACAATACGACTAATTGAAAATCTTTCAATGACTCCTGAAGACTAGTTATTGACCCTCAGCAGTACTGTGAATTGTTTTTCTTCATGCGCATAATAATGGTGGGTGTGAAAGTGCCTTGTTTAAAGTCTCTGTCTGCCCTGAGTTTACGCTTTCCGGGATGGTCGTTTATCGTCCGCCCGGCAGCGATGTGGTGTTTAGAAATGCTTTCCCCGATATTGTTGGCCCTTTGGTCGCAGACTGTGCCAACTTTTCCATCATGGGTGATTTAAATCTGCACTTCGACACCCTCTCAGGTCTTACAGTGCGATCCGTTATCTCTGACCTTGAGGCCTTTCAACTTTCCCAGTTGGTCTCCCAGCCGACCCATACGGGGGGCATATTTTAGATCCCTTTTTCACTAATTTACCGGAGATTAAAATTACCTCTATCTTACCGGTAGAATGGACAGACCACTTCTTGGTGTCCATTCTTTGTCCTGTCTCAGCCACCTCTTCCATCTCTTCGGCTAGGCGGGTACCGAGGAGAGCTTGGCACAAACTGAGGTTAGAAGACTTTCATCTTCTTCTACAAGAGGAGCCGCTGGGTCCTTTGACGGATGTAGAAAAGGGGTATGACCTCTTTTGTTCCTGGATTACCAGGGCTCTTGACTCTCTGATACCTATTGTATCGTCCAAAGTCAACTCTAGAGAGTCAAGTCCCTGGTACGATGGCGCCCTTCGTGCCCTGAAGGGAGCCTGTAGACGGGTGGAGAGGGCCTGGAGGAAGACCTATGGGGCTGATTTAAAAGCTGAATATGCCAGGTCCGTAAAGCTCTACCATCGGGCTATTTGCCGAGCTCGAGCGGCTTTTTATGCCGCAGAATTCAGGAACAGTGCCAATCCGTCTAAGGCCATTTTTAAGGCCGCGAAAGATCTTATGGCAAAGCGGACGACCTCCTTGACTGTAACCTCCCTTTCCCACTGTGAATCCCTTGCTTCATATTTCTTGGGGAAAGTCCAAGCTATATATCGGACATTCCCTAGCATAGGGTCCGGCTGGGAAAGTACCAGTGGGCCACCTCATGAGACTACTCTGCTTGCCTTCCCCCCTCTTACCATGGATGGGTTTGACAAACTTGCGTTGCAGATCAAATCTGGATCTCCCTCCGATCCAGTAAGGCCCGCTCTCTTTCGAGATCAGGCTTTTATGGGACACTCAGTTGTGCGGTCCCTTGTCAACCTTTCCTTGGAATCAGGTGTAGTTCCAGCTAGGTGGAAGCAAGCTGTGGTGTCTTCAATCATCAAAAAGCCCTCACTGGACCCGTCTAAGCCTGAAAGTTACCGTCCCATCTCGTTGCTACCCTGGCCGGCAAAGATCACAGAGGCCCATATCAACTTAGCCCTGTCTGAACATCTTGTCCAGACCAATGCCCTCGACCCCACACAAAACGGCTTCCGTGCTGGTCACAGCACGGAGACCGCGTTACTTGTGATGGTGGAACATCTCCGTGCAAGGTTGGATGCTGGTCAAACGGCGGCGCTTATATTGTTAGACCTTAGCGCCGCCTTTGACACGGTATCTCACAGCATCCTCCTGCATCGGCTTGAGGAGTATGGCATTGGCGGCCTGGCGTTGCAATGGTTCCGCTCCTTTCTTGATGACCGCTCCTTTTGTGTTGCCATTCCTCCCTTCAAGTCCAAAATCCAACCGCTGGCCATGGGGGTTCCGCAGGGGTCCTCGCTGAGTCCCACGTTGTTCAATCTTTACGTGAGACCGCTGGCTGATGTCGCTAGGCAGTGGGGCCTAACTTTGGTCTCATATGCCGACGACACACAGCTGGCGGTTACTCTCAGCGGGGATGCGGCGACCGAGGCCCCTAGGTTTCAGTTTGGACTGAAGGCGGTGGCTAGCTGGTTGACAGGTAACTGTCTCCAGCTAAACGCCACTAAAACAGAGGTGATGGTTGTCGGTAAGGGAGTGGAGCTGTGGGGCGACCAATGGTGGCCTTCAGAGCTGGGACCCACTCCGACCCCGGTGTCGGAGGTGAAAAATCTGGGGGTCTGGCTGGATGCGGGCCTCACCTTTGTAGGGCACACCAAAAAAACTGCTGCCTGCTGCTTTGGTCTGTTAAGAGGCTTGAGACCTGTTCTCAAGTTCTTCGACGCCCCGACCAGGCAGCTGATGATCCAGGCAACTATCATCTCTCGCCTGGATTATGCTAGCTCTCTTCTGGCCGGGGCCAACCAGGCCGAGTTAACTCGCCTGCAGCGGGTTCAGAATGCTGCGGCTAGGGCGATTGTCGGCCTGCCCAGATTCTGTTCGGTGACAAATGTTCTGTGCTGCCTACATTGGCTTCCCGTAAGGAAGCGTATCCTCTTTAAGGTTTTGTGTCTTGCTTTCAAGATCTTGAGAGGTATTGGCCCGGAAATTTTATCCAGTTTTCTTTCCTTTTATGTTCCCACCCGTACCCTCCGTTCTCAGGGTTTGGCCCTTGCTGTGGTCCCCAGATTTAGACTTAGCCGTATGGGTGGCCGCTCTTTTAGTGTAAAAGATGCAGCAGCTTGGAACTCCCTCCCTGTGGAAATTCGCCTGTTGGAGGACCTTTTGACCTTCCGGAGGGCTATAAAAACATTCCTGTTTTGAGGTTTTTTTCTGTATCATCATTTTCTTGTTGTGTTATGTACTACCTTGTCTCTGCGCCGGGACGCTCCTTGGCTGGAGTATCTGCGCGCATAATAAATTAATATAACATAACATAACATAACATAACATAAGTTCAAAGAGCACAATGGTCGTTTAGCCATTTTCCATAATCTTACCCAAATAACTCCTTCTTACAAACTCATTGTTTTGCTTGTATTTTCTGGCTGACCGATTGAATAATGTTTGTTATGTTCTGTGTTTTATTTCCAATATTTTGCCTGTCACAACATGACTGCAACTACCTGCTTGCCAATGCTTAAGAGGTTATTCTTCATCTGATCACATTCCCTTTGACCTTTAATCCCTTTTTGGGATGTCTCATGAATCGTGTATTCTGGGGCACAAAATCAGCGGGAATTGTAAAGATGCAAATTCTAGGCAGGCAGCGTCTCAAAAGTAAGGAGACGTGAAAGTGTGCTTAAAGGTTCAGGCAAAAGGTGTCCGGGTAGTGCTTTTAAAGTGGAAAGCTGATCTTGGTTTGTGAAAGAGCTCCCAGTGCACACCTCTGCTCCAAATTGGCCTTTCCTGAGCACATAACTGAAACAGACATAAAACTGTGTTTAATTTTCTGCCTTTGATAACTGAGTTGTTTCAGTTAACTTTACAGTCCTTGTGCTTGGTTGTATAATAGTAGCTCTGTTGGCCATACCTGTGAACTCACAATTTTCTATACCTGCACTAAATAGTGATATGATCGGATTTTCTTCATTAGCAATGATTTCTGTTCTTGGGTGTGATAGTTAAATGTTTTCCATGTTGGTGCAAGTAGCACACTACTGTAGGAAGGTGGGGAATCAAATGTCTCTTCACACTGGACCCGTGTTGTACGGGGCTGAATCAACCAGGCCTTCCTTTATGTTATTTATTGTCTTCCCCAGAAGTGTGCTGAAGTTCAACAAGTAGGCACAGCAAGAGAATTCAGCTGTGTAATAATAATGTGAAAAATGTAGACTTTTGGTAAAGAAAAGTGGCCTTTATCCCAAACAATCACAGAAACTGGCTAAGGTAATTTGATGTACAGTACAGGTCGAGACTGAGTATTATATCTATTCTATGGCTTTTTCCGAAGTCGAGGTTTGCTGAAAAGTACGCAGGAACATACATGCCACATTCAATAATGTTGATGTCTCACGGGCAGCGTCGTGCAAAAATGTATTCTTCGCTGTCTAGGCATTCTTAGTTGCTCGTAATGTCAAAAGGTATACAAACCATTTGAAAGAGGGAGGCTTCTTAGAGCGCATAAACTTCTAAGGGTAGGTGGGCTTTTGCTTTCATGGAAGCTATATTTGCATCCATTGCATCCAAATATCCCTTGTTTTGATCAGTGAGGGGATGCCCCAAATGAGAGTTTGGGGGTGGTGGGGATGCCGAGGCGGCGACAAGTCCATCGAAAGGCACAATAACAGAGCAGACTTGTAATAGATAGCTGCCTCCTGTAAATTTGCCATTTCCAAAGTTTATGGGATACAGTTAGGTAATTAAATTTAAAAAACCTTAGGAATTCACTAAAAAAAACAACGATTACAGGGCTGTTATAGTTAGGAAATGACATTAAAAAAACGTAGAAATTCACAAAAAAACATCAAAGGTTACAGGGACATTATAGTTAGGAAATAGTATTTAAAAATCCTTAGAATTCCACTGAATAAACCAAAGGTTACAGGGAAGTTATAGTAAATCTCAGATTTCACTCGTACAAACCGGTGAAATTCAGCAGTTATAGTTACCTGGGCTAACTATAAATTACGTCGGAGCAATGCACTGCTTATGACCTCACATATTACATTACTCATGACATGGTCAGTTACATCACTGATAACATCTCAAATGACATCACTGATGAAATCACTGATGACATCATCTGCAGAACCACTCATACACCCACTCACACCTCTGTACAACCTCTCATACACCCACTCACGCACCCACACAACCACTCACATACCCATTCACAGACCAATACAAGTACTCACTCAACCACTCACTCATCTATAGAGCCACTCACATACCTACTCACTCACTCATACAGGCACTCACACAACCACTCACTCACTCATACAGCTACTTATACAACCAGTCACATATTCACCAATACAGCCACTCACACACCCACTCACCCACCCATACAGCCTCTCAACACAGCCACTCACTCACACACTCACTCACACACACTCAGCGACTTACCTACCCATACACACATCCATACAGGCACTCCTTCATCTCCTCACTCACCCATACAGCCATTCACACAGACACTAATTCTCCAATACAGCCATTTACACACCAACAAACATAACAAAACACCCAAACAGACACTCTCTCATCCATACAGCCACATACACACCCAGTCACTCACTCATACAGCCATTCAGATACCCACTCACTCACCCATACAGTCACTCACCCACCCATACAGCCACTGACACACCCACTCACTAATACAGCCACTCACTCACCCACACAGCTATTCACACACCCACTTATACACCTGTACAGCCACGCCCACACCCATACAGCTACTCAGGCACCCACTCACACACGGATATACACACAGTCACACAGCCACTCACATAATATGTTAGAAGTAGTATCATTCATTAGTAGTACACCTAGTATGCAAATGTTACTTTTTTAGTAGGTTAATATATATGTTTAACATTCACAAACTCTTAGAAAATACTTACACTCACTGAATGATGTCATCAGTGATGTCATTTGAGATGTCATAAGTGATCTCATCAGTGATGTCACCGACCATGTTATGGGTGATATAATACATGAGGTCATAAGCAGTGTATTGCAGAGGTGTAAATTATAGTTAGCTCAGGTAACTATACCTGCTGAATTTCACTGGTTTTGTACAAGTGAAATCTGAGCCTAGCTATAACGTCTCTCTAACCTTTCGATTTTTCAGTGTATATATATATATATATATATATATATATGTATACATATATATGTATATATATATATATATATATATATACACACCCAAGGATTATTATATATAATATATATATATAATTATTATGTATATATATATATACACACACCCAACACAAACACTCCAGTAAAGAAGGTGGGGCACTCCAAGCTGTAACCAAGTGGGTTAATTTTTCACACTTCACCAACGTATGAGACGGTCTCAAAGGACACGTTTCGGCTTCTCGCCTTCATCAACCATATATATATACACATATACACACACACGTAACACTCCATGTTAAACAAGGTAAAGGCAGAGCGCATCTAATGTCTGTTGAGGCATGTTTCAAAGTAGGTTGTGGTTTAAACCAAAGCCTGTTGCAAAGACTCTGTGAGAAAAGCTGAAGCATATTTTCAGAATAGCTTATTCACCAGTGAATGTCTGGGCATTGGCCTGTGTTAAATAGTTGCTATACAATGCTGTAGACAAATTCTATGTAATGAGGACATTTATAAGGTGTGGAAGTTGATTTCCAGAACTTCACTGAAGCTTTTGGGGCATTGCACTTTGATGAATAATGTAGAATGTAGTGGTGAACCACTTAGGGATGGTTGAATTCACAGTGTGGATGTAAGCATAGTTTTACAGTTGTACTGTGTTGTGCTTATCTTGGAAATGTGTGGTGTACTTTACCAAACTTTTTATTTTTTAACTCTTTTTAGGTTTCGCCCTGGCCGTTGCAACTGCGTAGCAGTTGCTCCGCCCAGGGCGAAATCTTATGTCCTAGATATGGGGCTTTGGTCCCGCCTCTGTCTCCCATTGGCTAGCTCCATAAATGGAGGCTAGCCATTGGGAGACAGAGGCTGTCAATCACGCTTTCCCCGTGAAAACGCGATTCGGGGGCGTTTCCGTGTCTTTTTTTAAGTCCCGCCCCTTTTTTCGTCATGCCGCATGTTCCCGCCCCCCCTCCCGCTGTCCGTGTCTCCGTTGATGTTTTATGTTTGAGCAGCTCGTTTAATGCACTTCGATCACTGGGTAAGAGAGATAAACAAGGAATGAAATCTCGTAGGAATAGATTATACTCTTTGGCTTGCATTAAAGCAGAGGGGGTTTTAGGAGGGAGGCACCTAAAATAAAAGTGTTAGCCTTTAAAAAGTCGGGACCCTGCCGTCAAATCGGAGCTATTAGCATGCACTCACTCCAAGAGCTGGTTTTCAACCAAGAGCACTTTGCATTCTGGGGTGTGTAGTTTTGTGTTCGCTGTGTTGTGCGGGGGTCAGATAGGCTTCGCTAACTTGCTACTCAGTGTTTACCCTAATACAAGCTATATTAAGGTATCCCAAGTGACCTTTGGCTGCTCGGCTTCAACACAGCAACACGAATCTGATGTGAAAAGGTGAAACAAACTGCGACGGTAAGCATTTTGTTGCTGAAATTTAACACGGTTCATGCAAAATGATGGCATTGTTTCCCCCTTTTAATAAACTCTTCGCTTTCCACATGTCCAAAAGAAAGGGAGCACAGGTGAACTTAACAAATTCAATTAATTACGAGTCGGGAGCGTTGGCGGGAAGGTGGGGTTTAAAAGCGTATTTTTAGGGAACCGAATGGCCTAGACTGCAGACGTGGAGTTGTTTGCGCATTGAAACGTGAACTAAAACGGTAACGTGATTTGATTGCTCTCGTCTTTTTTTAAATAGCCTAAGACATGAATTAATTGCACAGCATATAAGTATGTCTTCTAACAACAGATGTGTCTTCCGATGCTTTAGTAAACATCTAGCAGTTTGTTTTATGAGGTGCGCCATAGGTCTGCGTAGAAGAGGGACATTTACTTTTATAAGCGCTTCTGCAGACTGTATTTTACGTTGTTCGACGTTAGTACAAGTCCGTGAAATGCTTACTAACTCGTTACTGCGATGGTACATTCACCTTATAAGTTTTTTTGGGTTGTGCTTAATTGGCCTAGTATCCAAGTCCTGTTTAATCCGGTTAGCCATCAGGTTTTGCTTTGTGTCCCTCTGGTTGGTATCTTATTGAGCTGCACTGAGGATTATTTAACTCCTATCTCACTCGCGTGAGCAGCTAAAATGCGTTAGATTTGATTAGCATCCCCTGGCGCGAGGGCTTCCCTCGCCAATATTGTCATCTAATTCCCAGCAAGCAACCGCACATTACCTCTGTAGGCAGTCTAAACTGATAGAAGTGCAGGTACCCGCTATTTAGAGTACCCGTTTACCCTTGAGGTACAGGCACTCTCACACTGAAAGTATTGCAGCGTAGTTGAGACTTGGCCAGGTAAATTGTGGACACTGGGCTGTCTTTTTTGCTCTCACTGCGGCTTAGTGAACCATGAGCAGACTAGCCCTTGGGGAAGCTGATTCATTGTATTAAAAATGTAACCTAAACCTTGTGAGTAGCTGGTGGTTATAGGCGTTGGTCACCCATGTAGCGTATGGTTGGGTTGAGGATACTGTTTATCAAGTAATGAGCATGGGCGGGAGGTTTTTAGGTTTCGCCTGTGTGTGTGTGTGTGTGTGTGTGACTGCTCCTGGGTGTGTGTGTGTGTGACTGCTCCTGGGTGTGTGTGTGTGTGACTGCTCCTGGGTGTGTGTGTGTGTGACTGCTCCTGGGTGTGTGTGTATGTGACTGCTCCAGAGTGTGTGTGTGTGTATGTGACTGCTCCAGTGTGTGTGTGTGTGTGTGTGACTGCTCCAGTGTGTGTGTGTGTGTGTGTGACTGCTCCAGTGTGTGTGTGTGTGTGTGTGTGACTGCTCCAGTGTGAGTGTGTGTGACTGCTCCAGTGTGTGTGACTGCTCCAGTGTGTGTGTGTGTGTGTGTGTGTGTGACTGCTCCAGTGTGTGTGTGTGGGGGGGCTCTGGGTGTGGCTGGCTCTGGGTGTGTGGGTCTGGGTCTGGGTGTGTGTGTGTGTGTGGTAGTAATTGCTGTCTGCTGAGCTCGTCCGTAGGGTACAATAGTTCTCACATTTGCGAGAGATTAAGCTATTGGCAATGTAAATGACAATGCCATTTATTTATCTGTTTTCAAAACCAACACATAAATACAAATTTTGTCATTTACAATGCCAATAGCTCTAACTTCTCCAAAGGCGAAACCGTTGCATTGTAAATGCTTGTTTATTAAATTTTGCTCAAGTGACCATACAGTGCAATAGTTACAATTGTTTGCACATGGTTGACGTCTTAATATCATAACACCTTTCTGCCAGAGAGGTATGAGGTTACGGGTCCTACACAGTTCAAAAGAACCAAATGTGCAACAGGCCTGTGTACAATCAGTAAATAAAACGTCTAAGTATATTAGCCCCCCTCGCCCTCTTGACCATGCTTGACTCATGTTTATCCCTCCTCCCCCAGACTTGCTCTATGCTTACGCCATGGTGACCATATTTTCTCCCGCTATTTGACACAACCCCTACTTTTAATTCTACCAAACTTTTGAGGTTTGTTAATGGGGCCTGGCTGAAGTTGCCTTGTCAGTTGCTAGGCATACAAGTCATTCTCTTCACTTAAATGTAGGTATCATGTAAAATCTTTAACAGGGTGATCCCATTAAGGTGAATAGAAACAAACTCTTTTTGGGGGATGGTCAAGGTTTAAAACGTGGGAGACTTTATTAAAATCTATGAGGGTCTGTTAGGTAGGCGAATACCTGCAAAAAGATAGCAACATCCACCAAATGTGGGTGAGTAGACAGATATGCTATGTGTTCGGCACGTAGCCAAAGGGTATGTCCATTATCACTTGATTGATTGGTGATAGAAAATTGGGCACAGGTGTAGAATGCTGAATTACTTCATGTCCACAAGTCCCATTGGACACTGTCCTAATGATTGATTGGATGCTGAGATGCCATCAGTGATGTTATCAAAGATGTCATTTAACATGAATGATCTAATATGTGAAGTCCTAAGCAGAGCATGACATGGGAACAAATTATAGTTAGTTCTCTAGAGTATAACTGGCTAATTCAGTGTTTTTTTTAAACATTCATTTTTTAATCTCATTTCAATACCTAACTATAACATCACTTTAACCTTCACTTTTCAGTAAATTTCTGTATTTATTATATATTTTGAATATGCTCAAGCGCCTTGAGCAATCCGCGCTCAACTTTGTCCCTACCTAACCACTGCGGGTGTCCAACAGCCCAGCCCTCAGAGGCAGCCAACCCCCTGCCGAGCACAGCATCAAGCAATGTGCAGCGGTAAATCGGCCCTGTTCCCAATCTACTGTAAGGAGGCCAACCCCCTCTGTGCACAGCCTACGACCTACACAAGGGCAGTGGCCGTAGGTCTGGCTATGACCACATCCCGCCATTTTTTTTATTTTAATTTTGTTAACACATTGGTACCGTGGTATCACATAGGGGGGGCTTCACTTGGAGCCACGGTTCCTGAGACCAAAAATATTTTGTTTTAATTGAACTTAAGGAGGGATACCTTTGGGACCCCTTGCATGGGCTTGGGGTGCTCACCTTGCACCCTTATGTGCCCTTTATTCTTTTTTTTCATTGTGAACCGAGTCCCCGAGTTCTGTCATGCCGGCCACAAGATTTGCTCAGATTTTGCAGCCTGCCAATCACATTGTTCAGGTTCCACTACCATACCGGTATAGCAGTACCAAAGTGGCAGACAGGAGAAAAGGCTCCTGCAGCCAATCAGAAGTGGCTATTTTTTTTTTTGGTACAACGGGAGAACCACAGGAACTTCTACAGAACTAATTATCTCCACATCTCTAACTTTTTCTGTGGCTAGCTCCTTCAGCCCAACCTGAGTCCCTATTTAAACTTAATTTCTCAACAACATCTGAAAGGATTTAAACCAAATCCCAAAAAAGCATGCTTTTTAAGTGAAGTTAAAAGTTTGCCAGATTTGGGGTAATTCTGCCCAGCCATTTTTTCTGTATCGGTAGAACAATTAAGTAGAATTAAAGTGAGAAATCTCTATTTTGAGAAACAGCCTTTTTCTTGGCCCTCCCTTGACGGATCAGTGCAAAACTTTCAAGGAAGAAGGCCAGTTCAGTTTCTGGTTTTCTTGCACTTTCAGTGATATACTTTTTCAGGATCAAATTTAAATATCTACCATAACACAAGTGCACTTCGGTGCCAGGGCCGGTGGACCAATCATTTACTTTGTCAATGCTTCTTCCTTGCTATTTTTTTTATTTTATTTTTTTTAATCATTTTAAACTATGTCTTCAGGCTAGACTGACACAAATCTAAGCTTACTTTTTATTTTGTCCAATAAGAATCATGTTGTCCTGTGATGCCAAGCAAAACTAAAATGTTTCCTATGCCTGCTCTATGTAAAACCTCCCATCTAACAAACACTCCTATTGGTCTATTAAAATAATTTTGACATCTTAGTGCAGCTTGTGTATTCTTAAAGCGTTTCACAAACCTGTGACGCATGTAAATATGTCCCTGTGTGTGTGTGTGCACCCTCTTAGCACACGGCGAAGCTTGCTGAGCCACCGACATCGGGGCGAGAGGTCATGACCTCGTGGACAAAGGACGGCCGAAGGCAGGCCACCTGCCGACTGGACAGTGCGTCTCCCTGCGCCTGAGGTGTCAGTCAGGCCTCTTGTTACGGGAGCTCTCTGTCAATAGGGGGCAGGCAAATTTAATTTAAAAGAGGCCCGGGGAGTGTATAACCAGGCAGCTGCCGAAGGAAAGCCCTGGGGTGGAGAGGAGGGCGGGGAGACAGATGACATCGAAGCGCTTTATACTGCTGAGGAGTTTAGGGCGAGAGATAAAGAGAAAGCAGGAAGGAGAAACATGTGCGGGTGCAGAGGGAAGTGAGAGCGAGGTAGAAGGGGCGCTGAAATGGAAATAAAGTAAAGCGAACATATCCAGTTAACTCACGCTTCTTCTGAAGGTCTGTGGGGAATGTTGCGTCCTTCCTCTGGAGGCACGGCACACTGAAAGCAAAACATTACAAAGGTTACTTGTTTTATTGCCAAATAATGCAGAATTGACAGACAGTACAGGGGGTCTTTTCTTAGCTACGTTGATTTGTTCGGAATACACTTTGATTTAAAAGTGCGTCGTACCACCAAATATTGATATTACCAGCTGCCCCCACCGAAAGAACCACACACGGCAAGCGTAGCCAGATCTTGTCATTATTTTATAATCGGGTTAATTCTGTTTGTGGAGGCATCGGGCCATTTCCCGTGGGCATAAAGCTGGCTTGCACATCCGTAGGAAGCATGAAGTGAAGGCTGTACCGATGTTAATCTATTCTTCCACGACTCATTCCCAACATTAGAAACACTCACTACCTCTCGGGTATCTCCTTCACGCACAATCCTCCTCTGTTTGTTAGTCATTCCCTCACTGCAGTATTCATCTACACTTAACCAGCGGCTTCTTCCTTATCCTCCACACTTCACCAGACACTTTTTACTTGTGCACCGAAACTTCACCAGCAACTTGGTACTCATTCACTCTCACTTAGACTTGAATGTCCTCACTCATCCGCAGCCTTGCTGTCACTCATGTGAGCAATCATATTGACTCTTCCAGCTGATTCCTCCAGAGTAACAACCACTGCTGCTCACTCACTCATGTATACTCAGGATACTTCTCCACCTCGCAGCCATTCACACTCAACTCCACATTTTCACGCCCTCATAACACCAAGTCCATTGCCTCACCCACTTTTAAGATCGCTTGGCTCCTCTCAATCATTCACATTCTCAGTTACTCTGCCCCCACTCACCATCACTCCCTCTACTGTCACCATTTCTCAAGCATACTTCCCAATTCATCCTCACCTCACTCATCCACACTCAGTTTTTCCACTAAGTCCCTTCACAGATTCAGGCTGTCACTCTTGTCCAACACACCTCACATTCTGTTCCTATGACTCACCACCCCCACGCCATCTCATTAATATTCAGAACACCTTACACAATCTCACCATAGCTCTGCACTCCTCACACAACCCACCACCACAGAGCCTTCCCGCTAATCTACAGCCGCACTCGTTCGCACTCAACTGCGGGGTAGATTTATTAGACACTCACACAAGGCAGCGGTGCATTGTGTGAGAGGAAGTGAGCAGGTCAGAGTCATTTCTACTAAGATGTGGCACTATTCTGCTCTCTCCGTAGTGCTGGCGCACAATTAGGCTGCAGAGTGCCACAGGAACATGTTTGCACTACAGTGCATAGGTGTCTCAGTGAGTCTAGCATAGGTTTTGTTCTGGAAGGGAACCTTTACAGTACCAAATAACTTGCCCAGACAAAATGCAAAACTTTACCCACTTTGGATGTGTGCTGTATACTGCAGCACACGTCCAAAGTTGGAAAAGTTTGGAGAAATACAAATAAAAACATTTCTCCTTTTCAAGTCTGCCTCAAAGGGGTGTTATTGTTTGCTGCAAAATCCTGTCTACTATTGTTAGTAGATACGGCTTTGTGTCAAAAACCACGGGTGGGTGAATGGAGCCGTCCATGTACCACTCATGGAACGCCCCCTTGACACAAAGTAAAGAAAAGCAGCATAAAGCACTGCTTTACTTACTTTCAGACAACTTTCCAGCGCAAAAGTATATTCCCAAAAAAACATTCTACTCCAGTCACTATTCTGACGCAAACTTGGTGCAATGGCAATACATTTGTCCCTAATTGTTGTGGTCATAAGGTTAACCGTAGGCAAGCTAAAATGTTTACCTAGCAAAAGATGCACATTAAATACATTCAAAATATTTCGATGCGTAAGAAAATGCCTTTTAGATCGGATGAAAAACATGTTTGCATTACTAAGTGTTATACCACAGCATCTTATTTCAAGCATTTCCAAAAATACATAGGATACAAAGAAGCATGATAATTTGTTTTCTTTATTTTTAAATCAATTGTCCATAGATCGCTATCCATATTCTACAAACGTTTTGTCTTAACAACTGCAAAAAGTCAAAACGTGTTTTTACAGGAGGAGCTGCCAGTCAGTCGCAGGACACTCGACCTCTTAGAATGGATGTTGGGAAGGCTCTGATGGACGTGACTTTCTTTTCAGGTCATTGTCAACAGTAAACAAGACCATGCCACCTTATTCTTTCGGGCATATTCCGTAAATAGCTTATACATTATGAGCCATAATCTTACATGTATTGGATGGAAGGATACCTCGTGGTTCGACATATTTAAGACATGTGCGGGATTAAAATGTGCTTGAAACATAGAAAACATCTCTGTAAAGCGGACTCGCTTTAAATAGTCTCTATATACGTGCCAAGAAACAATCCACGCAGCTTTCCTCCAACCAAGGCACAGGCAGCAGCTTCGCGTTCGCGCATGCGCACTCAGACACAAAGACACTTTTTAGCTGTCTGCTCCGCGAGCTTTCTAGTCTCAGAAGTCTAAAGTATTTACTGTGCATTGAATACAATTACAATATAACAATCACAGTCACGCGTGAAAGCCCACATAAGGCAGAAGGGCCACCAGTGTAACATGCCTTGTATTTTCAAGATAACAATAGACGTAATTAATTAATTTGCCTATCACATTTCTTAGTGCCAACATGCCCCCGTTCTGCCACATAAGATTGCTATGTGATCCGTGGAACGTGAATAGGTACACACGATAGGGATTCAAAACAGTCAGGGATAGTTTGGTATTGTATCCGGTCTCCTCTTATAGACCGAATGGTACACTTTAGTTTTAATCTGAAGCACCGTTATTAAGGGAAAGATCTGGTGAATTAACAAACAGTGGGCGCCCGAGGATGGCTCCGTGAGTTGCTCGATCGCTGCCGATAAAACGCGACGTTCTGGTGGTCATGGGTCTAATCCTGGTAAGGCACACTCAGCCTTACATCCTTCCGAGGCGGATAATTCAAGCATCAGAACTTAACAGTTAAATCGACGAGTTGAACCACCCCAGTCCCAGTGCAGTACATAGTGGCACACTTTTAGTGCTGTAACCTGGAATGCCAGCCACACACCCCTCCCCGTAAACTGCACAGGAGCACACCATTGGTTTCCCACTGCACACCGAATGGCGCGCGTGCCCTTCCAGGCAGAAACAAGCCTTTGCCCCTCCCAGCTCTGAACTTCACTCACTCTTTGGGGACATCACGGTTGTGAAGACTTCCAGGTTGTCCTCGCCGCGGCTGTAGATCTGGTTCATGTCTGCAGCCCCGGCGCTGTGCTGCTGCTGTGCTGTGCTGGTCTGGTCAGCTCCGCGAGAGTGCTCCTGTCCTGCCCCGTCCTCAGACTGCCCCCTTAAGAGCGCCTGTCAGTGCCTGGCTGATCAATGGACCGGCCACAAAGGACGGGCGAGTGTGACCTCCCCTTATTGACTATTCCGCGAGAGCACGGTGTCCCCGCTCCCATCTGCCCAGCTATGAATTCCATTAATGCAAAGATGTCATTAGTCCTCAAACGTCACATGTAAAACATTCATTGCGTGTTTGTTGCTGAAGCGGCGGCTGCATGTAAAGTCCAGGCGCCCGAGCGCCTCCCCTCAGCCATACCCCGCTGCTCACCGAGCGCCTAATACCTCATGTGAAATGCGCAATTGTTTTCATAACGGGGATCCATTCACTCATTTCATAACATCTTTGAGCTTCTTTCAAAATCTAACATCTTAATTGCTATCAGTGGTCGAAGGGGGGGGAGTGGGGGAAAGTGGGGGTGAGGGGGGTTGGGGGTACGACGTGCCCATGCTTATTTTTTAATTTTAGAAAAACACTCCCCCTACTTTCTATGGAAATATATCAGTCCCAAAACGGCTAATTCCGAGAGCTGAAATGCTTCAGCCGAAGTGTAAGGCAGGGAGCCTTTTGCTGTGGAACCGAGGGAGGGCAGAAAGCTAAACGAGTCTTCTTGCCCGGGTGCTGGTGCCTGAAAGAAACGTAAATACTCGCAACAGGTCAAACTGCAAATGTAAAGGGTGGTCGGAAGATCTTTGATGGAATCACTTGAAGCTACACACATGTATTCTTTTTGAGAGGCATTGTAAGGGAGCGACCAGCTAACCTGTGAAGTGTGTGCTTATAAAATGCAGTGATAAAAAAAATAGCACTAAGAATATTCTAGGTATTACCAGTCCTTGAAATATAAAAATAGAAGTGCTGGTACCTGCTTGTTTCTGAGAAGTGAGGTACTCTCCAATTAAAAGTGTTATGTTTCTCTTGTGAAGTGCCTGTACTCTCCCTCTCAAAATAAAAAAGTACCGGGCAGTGCCAGCTCTTTTAAAGCACCGGGTATCACTAAAATCTATATTTAGGAAGAACTTTTTTTTATCTTAAACCTTTTTGCACATTTTGTAGGAGCCTACTTTATACTGTGAGTAATGCATGTTTAAAATAATTACTTACATGTTCACAGTGCTTTCTGTCACAGAGTTAGACCACGTAGCACTAAAAATACACAATTCATTAACTAATTGAGGTTTCTTAATGTAGTGTATTTCCCACTGATTAACATAACTTACAGTTACATTTCACTTGACACAGCGTTGTTTTATATGTAGTTACCTGAGGATAAAAGACCGAAAAAAGATACAGAATATTTTGTTTGTTTAGACACAGCTTTGACCACATGCACATGCTCACTATGCCCGCCCCCACTGCTCTCAACATCACAGTTCCCATATTTTTTCTAATGCACTTTGACCACTGACATGTATACATTCACTGAAAAAACAAACAAAGGTCAAATAGGAATTATACGTGAGGAAGGTAGTAAGATTTTAACTTGTGTTAAAAAAACTTATAAAAACAAAAAATTGGAAATTCACCAGTTATATGTAACTTGCACCGCCAAAGATTTAAAATCTCATCAGTGTTGTAATATGCGAGGTCATAAGCAGAACATCATAGTGGTGCAAGTTATACTTGTGCTACTTATACTTATGTCTGTTTACGTACAACTGGCGAATTTTGCTGTTTTTTTGTGAATTTCTAAGGTTTTTTTTAATGTAATTTAAAATCTTACTATTTTCTGCGGCATAACCTTTGTTTTTTCAGTGAATTTATATTTTTTTTAACATAAAGTAACAACCTTTTTATGACACATTTGCACCCCACCACTTCGTGGATGGCATTTGCCTGCTGTTTGAAGGCTGAAGGCTGTGAGCTGTGGGAAATAACTGCTCATTGGGGGGCGACCTGTGTGTTATTGCAATCTTCATGTGAATCGCTCTTGTCGTTTCATCTCGATATTGAGAAAATAATTATGAAGGGCCACAAGAGGATTCATTATTCCAGGTACTACACTACCACATACTGGGATTTTTGAAGGACCTAGAGTATTCCAAGATTAAGGTGACTCCCTCATTCTGACAAGGGAAGGCTCACTTTACTACTATTTCTGACAGAGGATAAACTAATTGAAGCCCTGAAGAAGTCCTATTGGGGCGAAACACGTTGGCTACTACAAAATAAAAGAAGACTTTTTTAATAAAAAAAAGAGATCATGACTAAAGAAATCACATTTTAACCGCTTCAGCGCGGCGCAGATTCCTGCGCTGTGCTGAACGTTCCATTGGGCTTATGGAACCATGACGGAACGGTTCCGTCATGAGCACAGCTCAACCGACGCTCATGACGGAACCGTTCCGTCATGAGCATGGAAGGGGTTAGAGAAATCATTCCTTTGAGTCTGTGCATTATATTTTTAAATTCATGTTTACATTTCCTACTTTTTAAATAACCTGTATGTCATTACAAAAAAATGACAAAGGGTGGGTGCTGAATCAAGCCTTTTTAATGTTGATTGAGCTTCTCTGGTGTGGAAGTTTAAGATGACAGGTCTTCCAGCTTCATGCACCACTGTATTCATAGCTGAACCAGCGCCCACTATAGTGATGAGTGTGGTATTCTTTTGCCTCAGTCTCTCATTGTAAATCACTTGCCTTCATAAAGGTCAAGGGTATCAGGACACCCCTACCCTGATCCCCAAAATCGAATTTATTTTACATTTTTAGGTCACAGGGACTGAGTCCCCATGTCCGGTAATAGGAGCTGCAATAATTTCTTTCATGTTCCAGGCAGCCAATGTCGGCAGTAGGAGTTTGTGCAGAGCGGTGATGTGGGGAGGGGGAGGGGCAGGGTGGGGGGTAGTAATGTATGGATTACGGAGTTTAACAGGTAAGTAAACATATAAATAAATAAAACGAATTTCGTTGCGCGCACTGCATCGCATTTGGTGATGCAGTGCACGCAACGAAATTCGTTTTATTCATTTATATGTTTACTTAACTGTTAAACTCCGTAATCCATACATTACTACCCCCCACCCTGTCCCTCCCCCTCCCCACGTCACCGCCCTGCAGAAACTCCTACTGCCGACCGTGGCTGCCCGTAGGAGCAACCCAGCTCATGGGAAAACAGCTTTGCAACCGTGGAATTCTTGCAGAAGTCTTGCTAGATAAACTGTTAATATGTCAATAGATCTTGAACATTAACGTCTCAAAAATGACTAAATAGATTTACAACAACTCACAAAAAGGATGCTTTCTGGGTAAAGACCTAGCTTTCTGTCAAATTTGTTGTAATTCCGTTCAGCCATTTTGGTTATATAGTTTTCAGAAATGTTCTAATAGAAAATATAGTGGGATGAAAGTATTTTGGGAGCCCCCTGTTTTTCTCAGCCCGACTTGACAGGTCACCCCAAAACTTTCCAGGAAGGAACTGAAGTGGTTGAGATTTTTTGTTGGAATATTTCATGAAGATTAATCAAACAGTGCTGAAGTTATTAGCAAAACAAAAAAATGGTCTTCCTGTAGAATATCTGACTTATGTATAGCTAACTACAAAATGGCAAACACCACTGTATTAAATGACTGATGACATCATTCAAGCTATTAGTTTTCAAATCACTCTAGAAATTGTTAGATCATTTTAGAAAACAAAATATGTAGTAAATGACAAACAAACAAATCCAACGTAGGTTGAGTGTATGCATATGTGTCTATATAAAAATAGAAATAGTGTACTCCTGGAGACAAGTCTAATTGACTATGGAAAAGTTATATGGTGCACCTGCTTGCTTAACTACCAGTACATTTTTAAGTGCAAACAGTACTTCATTTAAACAAGGGAGAGAGTAAGCATTACTTTTGTGAATCGCAGATGTACACTTCAAATAGATTGTGGCCTAAATCAAAGTCTTGTTAACAAAATATGTGAGAAAAACTAAAACGTATACTTGCAATACATGTTTACCTGTGGGTTTCTGGGCATATACTGACATTAGATGGTTGACAATTAGTGCTATCGACAATTTTTATATAAACTGGAGATTTATAAGGTGCAGATGATTATTTCCAGAAAATCAGTAAAAACTATGACACATTATAAATGATTGAAGAATGTATAACGTATGGGTAACTCACTAACAAATGTTTCAAGTCACAGTAAGGTATTTAAGCATTTAATGGTGTATGGCATCTGCTAATTTCACAAATATGTATGTGTAAGGCATTTTTAGAAATTACAGAGGGTTGTGAATAGGACCTGGACGTGCATGCCTTAGCAGTAGCTAATGCATATATGTCAAGCTGCTGACTTACAATTCTATGTCAGACGAGCTAATTCACAGGTACAACTCATTAAGGTAAATAATGACCGAACACTGTTTTGAACAGTATTCAGCGTTCAATACATTGCTGACCACATTGATGTCTACAGAGACATTACATTTTTTATGTGCATGAATACCTGTAAAAAAGAGCATAATAGTTACTAAATGTGGCTGCTTTCACAGATACGTTTTATGTGCTGCATATTGTGAAAGGTTATGCTCATTAGAACTACAGCAAGAATATGTGACATTTTTCCGCATACAAATACCCCGCATACCATCACTCCGCAAAAATGATTCCGCAAATACTATCACTCCGAAAATAAACACAACGCAAACTTTTACAACGAATATGCCTTTACCACGCATACCTTTACAACGCAAAGGCATGCATGTTAAAGGAATACTCATTGTAAAAGTTTTAAAAGTAACACCAACACACTACCCACTACCCTACACTACCTTACAGTACACTAACACTACCCTAAACCACTACCCTACACTACACATACACTACCCTACACTACACAAACACGATCCTAAAACTACCCTACACTACACATACACTACCCTACACTACACAAACACGATCCTAAAACTACCCTGCACTACACATACACTACCCTACACTACACAAACACTACCCTGAACCCTAAAACACTTCCCCTGCATGACCCTACACTACACAAACACTACAACACTAACCTAAACCCTACAACACTACCCTACACTACAAATACACTACCCTACACTACACAAACATGACCCTAAAACTACCCTACACATACACTACCCTACACTACACAAACACTACCCTGAACCCTAAAACACTTCCCCTGCATGACCCTACACCACACAAACCCTACAACACTACCCTAAACCCTAAAACACTACCCCCAGCATGACCCTACACTACACAAACACTACAACACTACCCTAAACCCTAAAACACTACCCCAGCATGACCCTGCACTACACAAACACTACAACACTACCCTAAACCCTATAACACTACCCCCAGCCTGACCCTACACTACACAAAAACTACAACACTACCCTAAACCCTATAACACTACCCCCAGCATGACCCTACACTACACAAACACTACAACACTACCTTAAACCCTAAAACACTACCCCCAGCATGACCCTACACTACATACACACTACAACAGTACCCTAAAAAAACACTAACCCCAGCATGACCCTACACTACACAAACACTACTACACTACCCTAAACCCTAAAACACTACCCCCTGCATGACCCTACACTACACAAACACCACACCACTACCCTAAACCCTAAAACACTACCCCACCATGACCCTACACTACACAAACACTACAACACTACCCTGAACCCTAAAACACTACCCCCAGCATGACCCTACACTACACAAACACTACAACACTACCCTAAAACACTCCCCCCAGCATGACCCTACACTACACAAACACTACAACTCTACCCTAAACCCTAAAACACTACCCCCAGCATGACCCTACAATACACAAACACTACAGCACTACCTTAAACCCTATAACACTACCACCAGCATGAATCTACACTACACAAACACTACAACACTACCCTAAACCCTAAAACACTACCCCCACCATGACCCTACACTACACAAACACTACACCACTACCCTAAACCCTAAAACACTACCCCCACCATGACCCTACACTACAAAAACACTACAACACTACCCTAAACCCTATAACACTACCCGAGCATGACCCTACACTACACAAACACTACAACACTACCCTAAACCCTAAAACACTACCCCCAGCATGACCCTACAATACACAAACACTACAGCACTACCTTAAACCCTATAACACTACCACCAGCATGAATCTACACTACACAAACACTACAACACTACCCTAAACCCTAAAACACTACCCCCACCATGACCCTACACTACACAAACACTACACCACTACCCTAAACCCTAAAACACTACCCCCACCATGACCCTACACTACACAAACACTACAACACTACCCTAAACCCTATAACACTACCCGAGCATGACCCTACACTACACAAACACTACAACACTACCCTAAACCCTACAACACTACCCCCAGCATGACCCTACACTACACAAACACTACAACACTACCCTAAAACCTAAAACACTACCCCCACCATGACCCTACACTACACAAACACTACAACACTACCCTAAACCCTATAACACTACCCCAGCACGACCCTACACTACACAACCACTACAACACTGCACTACACAAACACTACACTACACTACACAATCACTACCCCAGCACGACCCCCCACCCCTATAAAAAAAAAAAAACCCTTACCTCTCTCTCGTCGTGGTTCCACATTCCTCCTGGTTCCATCTTCATGAAGTCTGGGTTTTTTTCACAACGCGTGTGCATTTACCATGCATGCCTTTACAACGTAATTCGTTGTAAAGGCATGCGTGGTAAATGCACACGTGTTATGAAAAAATGCGGAGTGATGGTATGTGGGGTCAATGACCTCGCGGAGTAATGGCATGCGGGCTCAAAGTCCGCTGAATTTTTTTTGCGAATAAATGTTGATTACCCTACAGCAATGATAGAAAATAAGGTCTAGGTGTAGCTCACTGAATGACTTGCAGTATGGAAAGTGTATAGCAAACTGTCACATGCACTGGATGATCTCATCAGTGATGTCATCAGTGGTCTAATCATTTATGTCAATTGAAATGTCTTCTGTAATGTCATCAATGATGTCATTTAACATGTCATGAGTGATGTAATGTTATACCTGACATTCCTGGCCTGGCATTCCCTAGACTTTTTACATTCACTCCCCTGTTTTTGCTGAACTGAGGGGAATGAGACCTCTTTGTGGAAAGTTTTGTGAAGATTCATCAAATTGCCTCAAAGTTATTAGCAAATCAAACATTTTCCTATGGTCATTACTACAACTAATATATATATATATTACCAGTAGGTATTAAAGTTAGGACCTAGTTTCCATAGGAAAAGCATTTTTTGACTTGGCTATAACTTTGGCGTCGTTTGACCAATCTGTAGGAAATTTTGCGAAAAAAGTGTCATGGTGGGTACAATTGATTGGGAAAGTTTGGGGGTGTCTATACAGTGGGGACCAGGAATTTGGGGCACAAAATAAGGTTGTGTTTGTAATGTTAATTACCATAGGAACGTTTAGCCACCCCTACAGCCCAAACCGTTGAACGGACTAATGCCAAATTTAGCAGGGAGGTAGATGTTGGTTCAAGGAAGTGCCTTTTACATATTTGATTTAAATCTGTTAAGTAGTTTTTGAGAAATGTAAGTTTAAAATTATGGTGATATCTCTGGCCGTGGATATTTCGCAGTGGTTTTGCGATGAATCGCAAATGCACATGCCAACGGCTGAAAATGTGTGAGAAAGCCCACTTAAGGCGTCAGAGTGGATATACTCTGACCCCTTGGTTGAGAAATGGAGGTGTTAGTGACAAACGTTATGTGTCCAAAATGGATTTTTCAAAAATGCGCAATATTTGCAATGCTGTCGCTACTGTGTACCCTTCCGTAAAAGAGGATTACCGACCCTCTGGGGATGGCCATTCCTCGGATGATGGCTCTACCTCTTCCAACAGAGCCTACCAATCCTCACACAGTAACTCCATGTGAAGGGGCAGGCCTTACCTCCCGGGTGCAGCGCTCCTGTAGGACCGCCCATACGGGCGATAACACTAACCCACAGCCACAACCGGCTACCCCTCTGTCTGTTTCCCTGCAGGCGCCAACAGCAACACCGGAGTACAGCGGACCGGAAGCGGCCTGGCCTGACCCCGGAAGTACAACGGACACTGAAGGACCGGAAGTGGCCCCATCTGACCCCGGAAGGTGTTCCTTGCTAATCATAGCACACTATCTCCGGCCTCCAAGCCTGTTATTCCGGCCCGCACACCCCCACACCCCACACTCCAGTAGCGATAGCCGCCACAAAAACAGAGGCCAACAGGGATTACTTCTGTCCCCTCAAATGTACAGTTTCACAGACTCTCATTTCAAGCTGGCAACCCGATGTGATACCCAGGCCCGCCACAACAACAGAGACCAACAGGGGTTACTTCTGTCCCCTCAAATGTACAGTTTCACAGACTCTCGTTTCTAGCTGGCAACCTGATGTGATACCCAGGCTTCGTGGGGCAGCAAACCTATCCACCATTCTTCCAAAACCCTAACCCTCAACCTCTTGGGGCAAAAGCAGAAGAAGAAGGAGACAAAACAACAAGCAGGTTCAAAGGCCGAAAGAGGACAACCAACGGAAGACAGGGAGCCAAACATCCAGATGATTCTAGTCGTCAACCTGTCGGACAGGACAATAGACCAAGACGAGACCGAATGGGCTCGGGCTTTGTTCCCACTCCATGAGAGGACTCATTTCGCCTCTCCGGTGAACTACACCAGTTCTTCCAGAAAATCAGACTTCTATCCTTTTTTCAACGTGAGTCCATCGCCACACCAAGAGATAGAGGCCTGAGACCCAAATCCACCTTCACTCCACCGACAGCCACGACCCCCAGTAAAATACTGACCTTTGAAAAAGCTGTCTTGAAGAATGTCGGTCAATTTAAAAGGAAAACAAATTACAGCAACCTCCCCACCAGATTGAAGGCAGCCATCAATAACCTCACTCAGGACTACACTATCATCATTAAACCTGCAGACAAGGGCGGAACTACAGTCATCATGAACGTGGAAGATTATGACTGTGAATGCCAGTGATAGTTGGCGAACACCACTTACTATGCCAAAATGGACACAGATCCCACAAACACTCTTCAAAAAAGGATTCAGAGTCTAGCCCACTCAGCTGAGCTTCAAGGTTGGATATCCAAGAAAGAGGCAGCCTTCTAGGTCAATGGGACACCAGTCACTCCATAATTGTACGTATTACCTAAGATTCACAAAGCGACATGCCCTTCCCTGGAGAGACCCATCGTCTCAGGGATAGGTTCTGTTCTAGAACCACATAGCCAGTTCTGCGACTACTTTCTCAGACCCCAGGTCCAGACCATCCCTTCTAACCTGAAGGATGGCAAAGACGTACTGAACCTCATTGCCAACATTGAAAACCCAGGTGAGATGAACATCCTCATGACGTTGGACGTGGAGGCACTTTATACCAGCATCCCCCAAGACGCCACCCTGGAAGTTGTGGAGAGCCTCCGAGGAATAACCAACTTGCCGTCCCCCACTCTAGCAGAATTCCTCATCGAATGCGCTACTATAGCGCTCAATAACAATTTCTTACTTTACAAGACCCAGTTCTATCCTCTGGTACAAGGGACATCATTAGGGAGCACCCCTGCTGACTTCAGCACTCTGGGCCAGGTCAGCCCCCCTTGCTCTGGCGGCCAGTTGCTTAGCTTTCCAAACATTGACTTTGCAGCTCTGGCTGCTTTAGCAAACCAGATTAAATCAGGCTCTCGAATGGACCCCTGCCCCCCGAGGCTTTTCCAAATGGCTTTGCCGGGACTGGAAAGGCAGACTACTTAATAAGTCCTTAGACCTGGGATATCTACCAGCGAATCTCCAGGAAGCAAGGGTTACCCCCCTACTGAAAAAAACAGGGGTGGATGTGACAGCTCTAAAAAACTACAGGCCTATCTCAAAGCTCCCCTTCCTGGCAAAAATCTTGGAACAGCACGTCCTGAAAACACTTGTAAAACATTTGGATGACTACCAACTGCTCCACACCGAGCTGGTGATGGTGTCCATTTTGGATGAGCTTAGAGTGAGGGCGGATAACAAACAGCCAATTGCCCTGATTTTATTAGATTTGTCAGCGGCATTCGACACGATCAGCCATAACATTCTGCTGAACCGGCTGTCGAATCTGGGCATAAAGGGGAAAGCACTTCAATGGCTAAGATCCTTCCTGACCGACCGCACTCAGAGAGTGCAACTGGGGGATCAGTTGTCGACCCTGGGCTCATTGATATGTGGAGTTCCCCAGGGCTCCGCATTGTCGCCACTCCTCTTCAATATCTATCTGCAGCCCTTGATGGAGGCCCTAACACGCAGAGGTTGCCAGGTCTTTAATTACGCAGATGACACCCAACTCCTGGTCAGGCTTGACAACACCAGCCAGGGGCAAGAATCAGTAAAAAATCTACTCAGGTTTACTGTTAATTGGATGGCGTCCAACTCCTTGAAAGTCAACCCGGATAAAACCGAGGTGCTTATTATTCCAACTCAAAATAGCCCTTGTGTGATCTTTTTTGGCCCCCAGAACTGGGTGTGGTTCCAATTCCGGGGCCTGTTGTCAAAATCCTGGGATTAAAAATTGACTCAGATCTGTCTATGGCTGCCCAGGTTTCTTCGGTTGTGGGCATCTGCACGGGCCTACTCAGGCAGTTGCGAAGACTTGTGCCTCTCCTCTCTACTTCTGCATTACAAGCCATTGCCTCAGCCACTGTCATCTCTCGGCTAGATTATGGTAATGCCCTCTATTTGGCCATTCCTCTGGAATCTACCACAGGTAACAGGACACCACCCCTGTGGCAGTTGCACAACATGCAGCTCCACTGCCCATTCCACAGTGCTCCAGCTGGGCACCTTCCAGTGGATTCAAAAACAACACACAAACTGCAACACAAAAAACGGTATTTACCTGCTTACCTTCCCATGCACTATGTACAATGTAAGCATGAGCACGGTACCAGTAAAGATCAGAATAGGAGAACACAGAAGCACCATCAGATGTGGCCGAAGTGCGACCAAAATAGGCATTTACTACAAGGAGGTGAGCCTTTCCACCGCAGATCTAAAATGGACCGTCCTGGAAGGGGATCTATCTTGGAATGCAAGCACTCTCTTCAGATGGGAATAACAGTGGGAGTTTCGCCTCCAGACAAACAAAAATGGGCTCAAGGATGAGTTCCCCTGGACGGAGTTCTAAACCCCCTTCCCCACCTGAGAATTATCTCCTTCTGATCATGACCAGACTGACACAGGACCGATCCTATGACAACCTAGACGAGAACAGTTAAAAACCTACACCCCCCCCTTTTTGTATACCGCCAGTTACAACAGTACTAAACTCCTCGGAGAGGGTCCAAACTGGGTTCCTTTATACCAACCCATGAGGCTACATGTAAACTGAAAGAGCGGACCCTGCTCAACCGCGCTCCGATGGCTCCTCGGAGAAGAGTGCCTTTTACATTCACCAAGACCATAACCTCCACATCGGGACCCAATCTCCAGAGCCGGACTGGGAACATAAACCGGCCCTGACAAAGTGCTCGGCCAGCCCCCCAGAGGGGGTTGGGGGTGTGACTGAGCTCTTTGACAGGCTGGTTTTCGACCGATTTTGTTACAGGGCCGATTTTGCAGCTATGCTGCAAAAACGGCCCTGTAACAAAAATGAGTGCCAGGGGCCCAAAACCGGCCCCCACCCTTGCGGCCACCGAGGGATTGCCCGGTGCCCGCAATGGCCAGTCTGGCCCTGCAAATCACCTAGGAGATCCCTTCATTATTGGTTGTGAGATGCTGCCCAATTCATTAGCATGGCAGCACTAGGAGCTATCTGACATCCCATGACAATCTCCAAAATAACACCCTTTTTAGGTCTCGACCTAAAGCATTGCTTTAGCAATGCTTGTTTGTCGAGATTCTAGCAAGCGGTCCGAAAAGTCTACCAAAACAGCGGATTAGCCACAGTTCATGTGATCTATGCACGTGCACAAACCAGCCACGTCACACCACCATTTGTCTGTGCCTCGCATCAGACTTTAAAGGCTGCCGCTCCCCCGCCCGCCGCATCAGACTTCAAAGGAATGCGCTTCTCTCCCTATACTCACGTCTCCAGCCCCCTCCTCCCACACCGTGTCTAGGCCCTCCCCAGTCGCCCCTGTGCAGCAGCCACATAACTGCCCCGCGGAGGTCAATCTGCTGCTCCCCCACATGCACATCTCACTCCACCATTTGTCTGTGCCTTGGCATCAGACTTCAAAGGCTGCTGCTCTCCCACCCCCCCCCCCCACAGCAATGCCGAGAGCTTGTTTTACTAAGGTTTCCTTTTCCAACTATTTCACTTTTTCGTTCTGTCCATTTGTTTAAACTGACCATAATGAAGACTACCACTATGCAATTTTTACATGAATACCTTTATTAAATGTTTTTGCTCGCGTGCGCGTGTTTTTTTTTCTTTCATGGCGGTGATATAAAGCTAAAGTGTCCTAAGCTTTTTCACTTCTTTGCTTGCATGTTTGTTTTATTTGATCCAGTGGCACACGTTGAAAAATATAACAATGAAACAACGTGAACATAATTTTAACATGAATACCTTCAATAAATGTATATGCCCGCGCACGTGTTTGTTTATTTTCTTTCATGGCGGTGAAATAAAGCCGAAGTATCCATATATGCGGTTTCACTGTTGAGGACGGTTCTGTTGCATCTCTTTGTTGCTTTCTTTGTCGTCCGAGATGTTTGGCCGCTTATTTCATTTAATGTTGAAGATGGTTTACTGAAGTACCAAAACATCCTGTGCCATCCATCCTGATCACATGCGAGCAAAGCTTCCCCTGTCTGTGTTTTTAAATGCAGATGGCGGCTTCGGCCAAGTCTCCTTGAACTCTGGTCAATTGCCTTAAAGCTGGCTTTTAAACGAAGTCATTAAACCAAATAGTCAAAGAAAAGGGCAGCAATTTAAGAAAAATACAGACATTCCCATGGAGTGGGTGATACGTTCGCCGATTAACCCTGCGAAGTAAAAGCTATTGTTCTTTTTATCACACACAGAAATGTAATTCACAATACGTGCAGTGAAATTGCTACAGTTGCCACGTTCTAGTGAAAAGTAGCGCAGGAACCCCACCATAGTTTATGCAGCTGATAATGCTTATGCCTGATGCGTTTAGATATGTGGTATTACCTATGTATTGGCATGAGAATATCTGTTACACATACTTCATGGATATGCCACTCCCTCTTACTAATTTTATATAGCGCAAACTCGACATGAATGGATGTGTTTAAAAGAGTTGATTAGGGCACTCTGGTGCAGACTTTTCACCGGTGCCTAACGGAACGCGCTCATTGTTGTAAAACATTTTTAATGCCGCAGCAGCACGATTTCTTTGTGAGTTGCAGACAAAGAAATCTGAGTGGTTATGGCATCGAATCATGTTTAATGGCTGCTTGCAGGTGGTGTTTTAACTGCATTACAACTTTCTTTGTTTGCAGCAGGTTTTTTGGCAAGGCATGAGCGCGAGGTTGACAAGCTGTGACTAAAGTGACAACTCCGCACTTGTATGGCCTAACTTACTGCTCCTGCCAGAGCTCACACAGTTATTCTGGGGCTTTATTTGTAACGGTGCCACTACACAACCACACACACACAACCACACACACAACCACACACAATCACACACACAACCACAACCACACACACAACCACACACACAACCTCACAAACACACACACACGCAACCACACACAACCACACACAACCACACACACAACCACACACAACCATACACACCCACACACACACACAATCACACACACACAACCACACACAACCACACACACAACCATACAAACACACAAACACAACCACACCCAACCACACACACACACACAAAACCACAAACACAACACACACTACCACACCCACAACCACACACACAACCACAACCACACACACAACCACGCACTTTTTCTGAGGTTTTATTTGTACCGGTGCCACTACACAACCACACACAACCACACACACACACAACCACACACACACAACCGCACACACACACACACACACACACACACAACCACACACACAACCACACCATCAGTGCACACTTTCACCAGACACAGACACCATCAGTCGTCAGTACATGCTTTCACCGGGCACAAACACCACCAACCATCAGTGCACGGTTTCACCAGGCACAAACACCACCAGCGTCAGTGCACACTTCCACCAGGCACACACCACTAGACAACAGTGCACGCTTTCACCAGGCACACACACACCACCAACCGTCAGTGCATGCTTTCACCAGGCACACACACACCACCAGCCGTCAGTGCATGCTTTCACCAGGCACACACACCACCAACCGTCAGTGCTCGCTTCCACCAGGCACACACACCACCAGCCAGCAGTGCACACTTCCACCAGGCACACACACCACCAGCCATCAGTACACAATTTCTACAGGCACACACACCACCAGCCATCAGTGCACACATCACTTATTAACACATCCAAAATTAACTATTGTAGCAATCGCAGTATGGCGCACTTTACTTTTAAACATTCATCTAAAGCGCAGCATGCCACCACTGCTACAAAAATAAATACACATTTTTTGGGCCTACAATTTATAGACTTTTGTTGCAATTGGTGTTGCAATATTTAGCAATGCCAATAGCTCAAACTTAATTAATGCGAGACCTATTGCATTGCAAATGCTTGTTTTTTCTTCCAGGGACTGTTTCTTGGCTCTCCCTGTCAGACTCACAACACACTCTTCTACCGGATAATAGACAGGTTTCCCAATCCTCATATAAAGCTTTTGGAAGCCAACCTATGAGACTTACATTAAACATTCACTTCGGTGCACCATTCAGCCTGTCATAAAACACACCAATGCACCTTGCAATCCTTCATATGACTTGCAACCTCCTCAAGATGGCAGCTGGTCCGCACAATAAAACTGTAAGTACTCTGACCAATCCCGATCGTCCGACTTTCTTTCCTTTCACACTTGGCTTTGTAACCTTTTCCCGCATTTGATACAGCTACCTTTTACAGATGGCACGCTTCAACGCGCCTCCTCCGCGCCACCTGATGTTGCTACAATTTTGCACTACTTAGGTAAGCTCCACAGCCCAGGTCAAACTGATCTGTTTTTTGACACATTATCGCAGCACTACGATGAATTACACCACACGTGTATGATGCCAGCACGGTGTCGAGGGACATTTGTCTGACATTTCTTTGCTGCAAAATAACTGTTCACTTATTGTTTTTTGGTCAGTTTCCATGAGCACTTTTGAGTCACAAATACCCGGAGGCACTTTTAGATGCTTTATTGTATTTTTATATCGTCTGTATTTACAAAGTCAATCCCCATAGTCATGTTGAAGATGGTCTTTCCCTCCCTACAGCGTGAACAGATCCGTTCTTTGACACATTATCGCAGCCCTACGATGAATGACACTACATGTGTATGATGCGAGCATGGTGTCGAGGGACATTTGTCTTACATTTCTTTGCTGCAAAATAACTGTTCACTTATTGTTTGTCGGTCAGTTTCCATGAGCACTTTTGAGGCACAAATATCCGGAGGCACTTTTAGATGCTTTAATGTGTTTTTATATCGTCTGTATTTACGATGTCAGTCAACATAGTCATGTTGAAGATGGTCTTTCCCTCCCTACAGCGCGCTCTCATGGGGGTGTTTGATTACAGGGGTCTGATAATGTGCCATACAATCCTGTAGCCACATGAAACCTGGAATTTGAGATATTATGTGTTTGTACTGTCTATACCTACGATGACAGTCACCAGTGCCATGATGAGGAGGGTAATTTTCCTCCTCCACACAGTGCGCTGTCGTGTAGTCCCTATAATAATTATACGGGATTTGCGAGTTTGAACATCATACACTGGACGATTGGTGTCAGACTGATTCTGAACAAGGTGTATGTTGGCTTTTTGTACCAACTAGCTCACAGTGCCACTAGAATACCCTATTACCAAGGAGAGAATAGTTATTTGCAACCATCGAACATGACAACCGTGATCCCTCATGACCGTGGAAACAATATACTACTTTTCGCTTAGTCACTCATGCTTACTTGATCTGTCTCAGAGAGATACACAGAATAAACAGGCTGGGCGTTTTCAATAAGAATGTATTGATACCTATTGATATTATTAGAAAAAGCAGCAGATTTCTCTAAATCAGACAACATATTATTTACAGTTTCATAATCCCAATCATCGGCAAATGTACTGGAGGTAATGATATCACTCAATGAAATTTTAAATAATGTGGTATTTTTAAAAGTTTGTTCGGGCCAAGTCTATCGTAATCCACCTTTTCCCACACTATACCATCAGGTATAGGAACTGCTGTAATGTTCACTGATGAGAGGTCTCTTTTTTCACGATGCAATGATAGAAGCAGTTTCAGAATCGCATTCACTTTTTGTGCTGCAGAGCTTTCTTGAAGATAAGTTCCTTTTATTGGTATACTAAAGACAGCTACTAAGCCTATCCAGAAAAGAAAGACAAATATCCCAGTAGTTACCCAGAGTTCCACCCTAGGTGATACCAGGTAAGTCTTTTTAAGAAAGTTCCGGAAATCTTTAATTCGCTGCTGCCAAGTTTTGGGGCTGGCACCGTTTCAGGTTCACTTGGATCCAATGAAAAAGTATCAAAGTCAATGAAATAGCCAGATGCAGTTTGATCAATTTTCGGTATTTCCGCAGGTGTTGTGGAAACTGTAGCTTGCTCTTGTTGGGGCATGTTGACGTAGATATCCATGTTTGGTCGAACTGAAATTTGTCTTTCATTTGAGTTCTGATTTTGAACTTCAGTTTCAAGAGGAACGAGTTCCATCGCATTGTTGCATAGTCCATCATTCCGTGCAGGTGACTCTTCAAACGTGATGAGTCTTTCTGTACTTCTTGTATAGTTGTGAGAGGAGGGTGCCTGTTACTCCGGAGTCCATGTGGCCCACTACTCAGTATCAGCCACATAGTGTGGTTTGATTAGGTCTATTGAGACAAATCGTTTCTCCTTTTTACCAGCAAGAGGCGGCAGATATACTGTTCTTGTTCCTTCAACCGCCAGGATAGGTACAGGCTTTCTGTATGATAGCCCAAAGTCTCTTTTGTCCTCTATTTTTTCTCTGACGAGGTCCCTGACTTTAGGGATCCAGACAGGTCTTTCCGTGACAGACTTGACTTCCCCAGTGGCGGGCTGTTTCACCTGGACATTGCTTTGTGGTGCCCTAGATTCATTAAGATCCTGTAAAACAGCCAAACGTTTATAGATGTCAAAAGGTTTTTCATCCGCCACTGTGCCTTTACAATCAAGATCACATGCCCATATTCTCATCCCAAATAGGGCCTCATAAGTAGTGACACCCCCTAGAGATATTCTTGGCATGTTATTCAACGCCCTTTGAACTCCATACAGATGTTTTATCAACTTTCACCCAAGCCTAATACTCTAGCTGTTAAAGACTGCTTTAAGTCCCTGTTTTTCCTCTACACAACCAAATTTCCCTCAAGATGGTGTGGAGAGGAGTACCGCAATGCTACACCCAAACTTCCCATAGCTGCCTTGTAAGCCTTAGAGCTAAACCGGGGCCACAGTCAGAATGTAATGTGCCAATTGCGGATGTCCCTATAAAGACTCACAACTCTTTTATAACAGTTCGAGCGTCAGCCGAGCCCTGTGGCCACACCCTAAGGAATCTAGAGCAGGAATCCACTGCAACCATGATATACTTGTAAGCCCTGTGTGTTTGTAAGGGGCCGCAGCTGTCCAAATAAACACACCCAAGTGGTTTGTCTGATATTAGCAATGGTGTCTACACTGGTCGTGTTAAGGTCAAGCCTTTCATCTGCTGACAGATGTCGCATTGCAAGACATATTCCTTAGTTTGCTTTGCACCACCAGCAGCTTTGTTTCCGTAGAGAAACAGTCTCTGTAACTCCTGCATGTGCAGAACCTTTACCCTTGTGTGCTGCTAGAATTAATCCTAACCTATGATCCATTTTTGGTATTACTCTATCCCCCGCTCCAGGAATCTGAGCAAATGGAACATTGTTTGTATCTAACTTGTAGGAGTACTTGAGTGGAAATCTTTTCGGTACTGCCGATTTATTGCATGTGGCAATAATCCCAACCATAATCTCACCATCTATTCTCATTTTTGAACGAGTGATTGCGGATACAGAAGCCGCGCATACCGCCCCCTTTGCGGCTTTGTCAGCCAATGAATTCCCTTCGACGTGAACCCCATCACATTGATGACTCAGTGTATGACGTGAGCCCTTGGTAGTTCGTTTTTCAACTTCATTACCTGTTTCCATAGCGTTTTGTGTTTAATTGTGCCACCCTTTGCATCTTTAAACCCATTCTTTCCCCAGTGATGTAAATATTCATTGTATGACTACACACAGTAAAAGAAATCACACATGATTAGTGTGGGGGATTCTCGATCCGTATTTACCAGTGCCAGTGACAGGGCTTTTAATTCTGCCAGCTGTGCCATGCAGTCTCCTAGAGACTGGACTTTTATACAACTCGGATGAAACTTTCCATCCTGCATGCGTCCTTTAACTATAGCACACTCTGCGCTGTATTGCTGTTTACTTCCTATGGCCGGCTGAGCAGAACTGTCAGTGTAAATTATATATTCATACTGATCCAGAGGCATTATTTCAGTTGGTACAGGATATTCTTGTTCGTATTGCAGAAAGGCTTGTGTTTTTAGACCTGGGTTGTACCTGTATTCTACATCTGTTGCAGTGCGAGGATTATCCCATTGTATCCATCTTGGATGTAAGGCTTTATCTTTGGGAATGCTTGCCTTTGTCGCAACTTCTAAGGCTGGAACTGGGGTAACGACAATTATACGCTTCCCTGAGCCAGTGCTCTTTCTCTCACTACAGCAGTCTGTACTGCTGTTAGAATTTTTTCTGTTGATGCAAAGCACATCTCAGCATTTGTGTACAAATGTGAATTGTATGCTATTGGTACTGTCTCAGCTTCATTATATGTTAGGTAGGTTACCCTGATTGACCCGCAACTATACAGATCACCAGGTTGCATACGTTTTCGCATGTCTGTAAGTGTTTAGAAGCTATCCTATCAGCTTGCAGGGAACGAAGGATATCTTTGTGTTCCTATGTCCATTGTCTAACTGAAAAGTCAGGTTTTATTAAATCGTAGAAAATTTTTACTCTTTCTGCGTAATTCAAAATGTATGTTCTGCCTAAGATTAGGAATCCCAGGATTGATTCTAAGTTTTTTTTAATGATTTTGGAGGTTGGATCAGCGCAAATGTTTCTACAAAAGTTAGCTGCTAGGCTTTTCCCTTCACTTGAAAGTTCATATCCCAGAAAAAGGACATTGAGGTGGGCTATCTTTGTTTTTTTTAAATTAAATTTGTAACCCTCAGAGGCAAATCCCAAAATTATGGCATTTACTCTGGTCAAGTGTTCCTCCAGGTCATTATCCATTAGATAAATATCCTCCACATAAGACAATGCCTCTTCATACAAAATTTGAAGTAATTCAGTTACTCTGGCTGAAAATAACCCCGGGCTGTTCCTATACCCCTGGGGGAGTCTACAAAATTATCACTGAGAGCCTAACGCGAAAAATGGGGTTAAATACCTGCTCTCAGGCGCTACATTCTGGCAGAAAAATCTATTTGAGATATCAAGCATTGTTTTGTATTTTTTCCACACAATGTTATTCATTAATGCAGCACTGTGTGCATTTTGAAATGCAAATGTCTTAGTGCAAGTGTATATAATGTCTGTAATCCAAAACTAAACAATATGAATTGTCTGGTTTTTATACGGGAAACAAAGGGTTATTTATTTGAGAGGTGCAAGTTTCCATCACCCCTTGGTATTCAAGTTGATCTAAGATCTCCCTGACCTGTTTTGTAGCTCCCTGCTTTATTGGATACTGCCTCTGCGCAGTCGGAGTATTTTTCAATGGAATAATGTGGTGGGTTGAATCCTCATCCCATCCAACATGGTTTTTGTTTAATGTCAGAGCTAGGGCTACCGCCCATTCTCATGCATATGTATATTTTAGATATCTGGGAACAGGCTCCGAAAATGCTGGTAAAATTATACTTTCTCACTTAGGGCAGTCCATGGCGAATGCTGGCGCCCAATCTTGTTCAACTAACAAAATGTCATATCCAAACGTTAGATTCTCCCAAAAGAGACCTCTAACTCTCCTGGGCTTGTCCCCCTCCATTTGGAGTGTTATTTCATATAACTTCTGCGTGACACTTACCCTAGTATCAGGTGTTTCCACCGTGATGTAATCATTCAAGTCCGCTGTCACCAGAAATTCCATCAGGTTTTGGCGAGCTATTGTTACTTCTGCTGCACTGTCTAGCATCGTCAGAGCCCATTCCCCGTTCAGCAGTCGAGTCCTCAGAATTCTGGGCATGTCTGATCTTTAGACCTGCAACCTTCTTCTTTTTAAACTGTGGCTTTTGTTTTGGTTTATCTTCTTTTTTGGAAGTATAGTCTTGAGCGTGCTGTTTGTCTCTGGACTTTGTATGCTCTTCTTGTCTGTCTGACCATCCTTACCTCTCTTACTTTTTTGTTGAACCCTGAAAGGAACGAGAGGAACGTGTATTAGTATCCTGATACTTGTTAGGCTTCCTAATATTGTCCCTATTCCTAAGGTTATACCTCCTTTCGGAGGGCTCCTGTGGAGGAGATCTACTTTTGGATTGAAATCTGTTTTCTTTAACTTTTTGTTTTTTGTTATTGTCCCACTTCTTTTTTGATGAAGTAGGTGTCTGCTTGAAGGTGTCCCTTTCGGGACAACCCATCAGTTGTGGTTTTGATGCTTTTCCACCCAAACTTTTCCTGCCTAATTCTGCATACGCAGTTTTAATTATTTTAGGCAGTTTGTGCTCCTGTTGTAAAGGACTGAACTCCCTTAGGCGTTGGCGGATAGCCACTGATGCTGCCTCGCCTTTAATATTTGCTAATATTATGGCTGATACCTGGTCATAATTACTTAGTAATTTCATCCCTAAGTTCAGAGCAGGCTCAGCTCCGTACTCATTTTGTATTTGTCTTAATACATCTGGTATTACTGCTAATGATGGGGTACCATGAGTTCTGGTATATATGGCAGCGAAAACTGTACCCCAAGAGATACAATCCTCTATCTGTGGTGATATCCCCATGGGCAAGCAGATTGTCAGCATTCTGTGTTTTTCATAAGGGCTAGTATTCGGAAATACTGCTTCTAGCTGTGTAATTTTCTGAGCTACCCAGAATGGCATTTGTTCACGTTTTGCATGCATTTTACCCATTACTGCGTGTAAAGTTTGTGGTGTTATTTTAGTTGCTGTACTTTGAACTGGAGTTGTATTTGTTGTAACCATTGCCGGCTGGACTCTAAGTGTCCTCATGACAAACTGCGTCATGTTTCTGTACATTTTTATTCATTCTTTGTGAAGTATTAGTAAGTTTCCTCCTGGCATTGTTTCGATGTCAGGGTGTGGGATGTAGTCTGCTAATATTGGCCAGGTTGCTCCTTCTCTTCCGAGAGGACCGAGTCTTACCCTACTTCTTGTATGGGGGAGGGCGCGTATAAATCAGTATAAGTGTCCCTGGTACGTGAGCGGAACTTCAATGTCCTCATACGGACAATATTCCGCTCATGCTTCATCTTCTGTGTCTAAATGAAATGGTTTTTTCTTGCATTTGCTGCTGGAAATGTAACCCACAAATAGAATACCTCTGTTTTGTATGATTTTTGTGCCTCAATCACAAAAGCTACTATGCCAGCCCTAGGTGTTAGACCATGCGCAAGCAGTGTCAGGGTGACCACATTTCTAGCATTTGCCACAATATCTATTACGTTTGCATCTTCTTCGTCTTCCGAGAGGGCAGTGGTTGCTCTAGTGGGTTTATGTCTGTTTGGAACATGTAATAACTTTTCAAGGTTACTAAGATAAGGTGTTTTGCACAGTTTTGAGGAACACTGTGTCCTTCAAGCTTTATTAACCAACAGCCAATAAATAGGGTATTTCACCTACTCAGCTGTGGTGGAGTTTTGCCCATCTCTGGTGTTTTGGAGTAGGGACTTCTGAGAATAGCACAACTGAACTACTCAGATTCTACTGTTAAATAAATACCCAACCAACGTTGGCGGGGCCATGTCTTGTAGTCCCTATAATAATTAGACAGGATCTGTACGTTTGGACAGCATACACTGTAGGATTGGTGTCAGACTGATTCTGACACTCCTTGAATACATATGAGTATATAAAACACATGCTAAAATGATGCAAACTCCTACAATGCCTCCCTAACTAGATGTACCTGAATGTACCTAGCATTACCTGAAGTGATAGACTGTGGGACCCAGTCCTGGTCTAGAGCTAGCCACCCCGTGCGGTATGTTAGACCACTGCGAGCTAGAGTCTCTGCATACAGGAACCTCAGCGTCTCTGGTCAGTGTGTCGGCCGGGAAGTCTCGGTTTCCTCTGCTCTATCTTAGCAAGATGTGATGTATATATATCCCTAGGTCTCCCACCTCGCTGTATTACTGTGTCGGCCTAAGGATGACGTTGGGCATGAACTTTATACATAGATATTATACAGGAGATGGTTGTCCTGCTGTGCTTCCAATAATCCTCATGCATAATGTATAAGATCTCAAACTAGGGAAAACCCTTGTTCTGAATGCAGTGTAGTATCTAGGTAAAAGGTCAGTTCCGGTACACCGTGACAAGTGTAATGTAGGAAACAATTTAGGTAAAGGGTAATGAAGTTACCGGGGCCTATATTATGGTACTTATATGGAATATAACAGCGCTTATGGGGCATGGTGTTCTATGATTTGGATCTGCTGGGGAGCCAGAAATTCATGCGGATCCAGGAAACCTATGAAACATTCAAGCCTGCACCATCAGTGCATAGATTTCTGCTGCACCAGCATAGCCAAGATTTGTCTTGTCACCACTCCAACCTATTGTATGGGGCAAGATCTCCTGTGACAGTAACCTGCATTAAGCTACACATCTGAATAATATATGGAAACTGATGGCTACTCAGACTAGCACCTACGCTAGTCATGACAGACCCTGGATTCCTCATGACTATTTTCTTGCCTTAGATACATATCCCTGATACAAAGGAGGGAGTTATTTGTTGACCGTGAACTCCATGGTCACAGTGACAACGTCTCCTGTGGACATCCCTGTGGCTGCTCACCTTTTGGGCACCACATAGCTGTACTCATCTGTGTCCTTTACATTTTTTGATCAAAGCTTGCAATTTTTTATAGGCATTTTCTATATGTCTTTATGCCCTTTCTCTTGTTCTACATGGTATGAGTCCATGAATTAGGGACATCACTGGTAGCTACCTGTCTGCTCTGCCAGGATTGTTAACCTTCTCCATCACTTTGTTTTTACCTCCCTACAGTTTGGACCAGAAACAACATACACACACAGTAGGTATCACATAGTGGCCCCAATTTAGTGTGGGGTAGCTTGTCCACTATACATGTTTGTGTGTCCTGATGAAGCACTGTGAATGCTTACATCCAGATCAGGCGCAAAACATGTTGACACTATTTTTAGGTCGAGCATTCAAGACCTGTTGTGATTTCTTAAGTTGGCTTAAAGCCATTCCCCTGCTTTTGATTTGTTTGTTTCAGTGTCCTTCAAAAATCCTTGCAGTGGTCAGGTCTTCATCTTTGTCCCACCATTTTCTCTTCCGTTCCTCCCATGCAACAGGGACTAAGTACTGTCTCATCACACTAGTTATTTGTCTCTTCTCTGGGGGACTACTTTGCTTCTTGGTTTCCTGCTCTGTTTCTGTTTGTCTGTGTGAAGTTTCGGTACCATAGCTGATTACATTTAAATATAGTTTTTCTCCCTCCCACCCCTTCCTAATTCCACAGTTATGTTGGGGGTACATCTTTCGCAATGCCTCACTCTTCATTGGTCATATTTTTTAGGCTTTTAGCAATTTTAGCTGATGACCGTCAATTGGGCTTTTTTTAGTAGGATGTTAGATGTTTTTGGGCTTTGTTTAAGGAGGATTGGTCTTGTTCCTCTTGTTCTTTGCAGGCAATGTCACCGTCCTTGCTTTCACCATAGGCAGGTGAGGTGCCGCTTGTGCGATGCCGCCGTCAGAGGCGAAGTCGCAGGGGCACTACCATCCATTGATAGTATTCTGCAGCAGGTGCTGGTGTGCCTAATTGTTATTTGAAAATGTTTCCCCCTCGTCAAGACTGCCTCATTCGTATGTTATTCTTGATGCTGGGTGCGGTGCAGGTAAGGGCGGCTAGGTGGCGTGGCAGCCGCAACTCGTGTTAGGCCGGCTGCCGTTCTGCAACTCAACTGCCATGTGCTTCTGTTGAGGTCGCAGCAGCTCTCCCTTATTATTGCAGGCTTTGAGGACACCGGTGCAGTGTTCCCTAATGGTGGGTGCATCCACTTACTACATCTCTTTATGGGGCCAACGAGATGGCAGGCAGCAGCTGAGCTCCCCTCGTACTGCAACCTGCAGGAGTTGCCGAAACGCGGGATGCAGTCCGCCTCTTCAGGGGCACTTCAGGCAGGCCTCTTTTTCTCGGTGCCTCAGCAGGTGGGTGAAAGCAGATGCCAGGCATGACAGGCTTAGTGTTGCTGGACGGCAGTGCTGCTTGCTCTCTCTCGGCGCAGTGTGAGTTTGCGGTGGCCACCTGGGCCTCAGCGCCACCGCGGTCTCATGTGGGCGACGGCCTCATTTACGGAGCTGAGATTCCGCTGGCTTGTGGGTGCAGAGGTGAATGGTGTGCTGCTTCTCATGCCCTTTACAAACTTAATTTGTGCTATGTGGTACAGTTTCACATGGGCTGGCAGTGTTGTGGGGGGAAAGGGGACTCATGCGTTGGTGGCTGTTGTGCTCCGCTATCTTCCAGAATGCTCCCGTCAGCTCGGGCTTACTTATTCGCAGCTGTACCAGCTGTTCAGGTGGCAGCCCTGTCTCACCTTTTGGGACTAGTGCTCCATTCACTTCTTGGTGCTGCCCACCACTCCATGCTATCTCTCTGCAGGTGGGTGGCAGCCGGTGCGGCGAGAGGTGGTGGAGGCAAATGGTCTCCTTTATCTCCCCCTTTTCAGTACACCTAGACTTGTGCCCAGGCTGATCACGGCCGCAGCACTGATCCTGTGTTCTTCTCTTTTTTGTCTCACAACTCGTCGGACACATTTACTCCTTCTATTCTATTACTCACACAAGGTATCAGACTCGCTTCTAAGAACACACTTGCTGTGCTGAGCGTGACCACCTAAAAAAACTCCCTAAGAATAAAGAACACAGTCCCAGTCCCCCCACACCACCATCACCCTTGCCCAGCTACTTTCATTGGTCCACAGCAGCTGGACTTCTATGCCACAGCTCTTGCGCCCAGAACTACAGCCGGCATACCTGACACGGATGAAAAAAACGCTGGGAAGTCAGCTAAGTTTGTGATTGGAGACCCTCATGGGACCCTCCTTATCCCTTCCACAGTCTGTACCATGTAAGGAAGATACTATCTGGGAAAGTAGAAAAACAAGCATTTACAATGCAATGGTCTCGGCATCATTAAAGGTAGAGCTATTGGCATTGCTCATGACATTTCTTTTTTTTCTTTAAATCATAAATAAATGGCATTGTCACTGTGGCAGGCAAGAGAACAGGTAGATGCCGCTTGTACTTAGATAACTCAGATGTCGCTTTGACACGAGACGTTCAGCTTCGCTCATGCACTGTTTGTTTTTTGCAGCTTCCTTCGTTACCGGGTTTGAGAGAGTTACGCCGCAAACTGTCGAATCACTTTTGCCCGCAGCAGCAATCCTAGAGGTGCGTTTAGTTGTTCATTGTAAAGGCGATGATAGACTTGGGTTCCCCTCGGATACGCAAGAATGAGAGTTTTTGTTCTGGAAATGTCTCTGGTTGAGGGAACACACGGAGTTTAGAGCACACGATCATCCCTTTCTTGTTTTGCAGATAGATTTTTCTTCGCATTGGTCAGAGTGATACACCTAGCAGTTCCCGGGTTTTATGTTTCTGCACAGACAGACCAGTTGTTCTTGTAAGAATCCGCATCCCCACATGGTGTACATATTTCGCGAGTAAGGAGCGAGGAAAATTGTCGCGTCTTCTTTTCAATGTAATTATTTTGTTAGAGTCATGACTTAGGTGCATTCTTTTTTCTCACAGAGCGGCGGATACAATTCTCCACACTGGCATTTTTTTAACACGTCCATTCACACAAAGTATTTGTTGGGCTTGAAGTGAGTATGATGTAACAGAACAGGGAGTTGAATTATTTTCAGTTTGGTTAAAAACATCTTACAGTACTTACTATGTACACAGTGACTCGCTATGAACCATGCATTTTGACGAACCACATTCAGTTCAGTGACAGAAATCATGTTTTTGCTTTTTAGGTACCACCCCTGACGAAGGGCCGGGGGGCCCGAAATGCATTGGGCAAGAAAAATGACCAGTTCCTTGTTATAACACAAACGCTTATGATGAAATATTGTTGTTTGGATTGATTTGATTCATGTATTAATGGTTTCTCGCACATGAAGTATGTGCCATGATATGATGATTATGATGACATGTTAGTAAAAACATGAAGATGAAAACAGAAGAATAATTTGTATTGTGTTTTTTTGACATAATTTGATATAACTTGGTGAAGAAGTTTCCATTGTGGATTTGCAACAGTGCACAGAGGGCAAGCGGTCTCGCTTGATTTCAATGTATTGTCATTTACATTGCCAATACACAGCACTCTGCACTCAACAGCACACACCACTCTGCACCTGCACTCACTGCTCTGCACACTCACTCTGCATTCTGCTCTCAATACTCAGCTCCTTGCACTCTGCACTCACAACTCTGCACTCACAACTCTGCACTCACAACTCTGCACTCACAAATCTGCACTCACAACTCTGCACTCACAACTCTGCACTCACAACTCTGCACTCACAACTCACCACTCACAACTCACCACTCACAACTCACCACTCACAACGCACCACTCACTACTCTGCACTCACCACTCACAACTCTGCACTCACCACTCACAACTCTGCACTCACCACTCACAACTCTGCACTCACCACTCACAACTCTGCACTCACCACTCACAACTCTGCACTCACCACTCACTACTCTGCACTCACCACTCACTACTCTGCACTCACCACTCACTACTCTGCACTCTGCACTCACTACTCTGCACTCTGCACTCACTACTCTGCACTCTGCACTCACTACTCTGCACTCTGCACTCACTACTCTGCACTCACTACTCTGCACTCACTACTCTGCACTCACTACTCTGCACTCACCACTCTGCAATCTGCACTCACCACTCTGCACTCACTACTCTGCACTCACTACTCTGCACTCACCACTCACCACTCTGCACTCACTACTCTGCACTCTGCACTCACTACTCTGCACTCACTACTCTGCACTCTGCACTCACTACTCTGCACTCTGCACTCACTACTCTGCACTCTGCACTCACTACTCTGCACTCTGCACTCACTACTCTGCACTCTGCACTCACTACTCTGCACTCACTACTCTGCACTCACTACTCTGCACTCACCACTCTGAAATCTGCACTCACCACTCTGCACTCACTACTCTGCACTCACTACTCTGCACTCACTACTCTGCACTCACTACTCTGCACTCACTACTCTGCACTCACCACTCACCACTCTGCACTCACTACTCTGCACTCACCACTCTGCACTCACTACTCTGCACTCTGCACTCACTACTCTGCACTCACTACTCTGCACTCTGCACTCACTACTCTGCACTCTGCACTCACTACTCTGCACTCTGCACTCACTACTCTGCACTCTGCACTCACTACTCTGCACTCTGCACTCACTACTCTGCACTCTGCACTCACTACTCTGCACTCACTACTCTGCACTCTGCACTCACTACTCTGCACTCTGCACTCACTACTCTGCACTCACTACTCTGCACTCACTACTCTGCACTCACTACTCTGCACTCTGCATACCCACTCTGCACACTCACTCTGCACTCTGCACTCTGTACTCTGCACTCACTACTCTGCACTCTGCACACTCACTCTGCACTCACTACTCTGCACACTCACTCTGCACACACTCACTCTGCACTCTGCACACTCACTCTGCACTCACTACTCTGCACTCTGCACACTCACTCTGCACTCACTACTCTGCACTCTGCACACTCACTCTGCACTCACTACTCTGCACTCTGCACACTCACTCTGCACTCACTACTCTGCACTCTGCACTCACTACTCTGCACTCTGCACTCTGCACTCACTACTCTGCACTCTGCACTCACTACTCTGCACTCTGCACTCACTACTCTGCACTCTGCACTCACTACTCTGCACTCTGCACTCTGCACTCACTACTCTGCACTCACTACTCTGCACTCACTACTCTGCACTCACTACTCTGCACTCACTACTCTGCACTCACCACTCTGCAATCTGCACTCACCACTCTGCACTCACTACTCTGCACTCACTACTCTGCACTCACCACTCTGCACTCACCACTCACCACTCTGCACTCACTACTCTGCACTCACCACTCTGCACTCACTACTCTGCACTCTGCACTCACTACTCTGCACTCTGCACTCACTACTCTGCACTCTGCACTCACTACTCTGCACTCACTACTCTGCACTCTGCACTCACTACTCTGCACTCACTACTCTGCACTCTGTACTCACTACTCTGCACTCACTACTCTGCACTCACTACTCTGCACTCACTGCTCTGCACTCACTACTCTGCACTCTGCACACTCACTCTGCACTCACTACTCTGCACTCACTACTCTGCACTCTGCACTCACTACTCTGCACTCTGCACACTCACTCTGCACTCACTACTCTGCACTCTGCACACTCACTCTGCACTCACTACTCTGCACTCTGCACACTCACTCTGCACTCACTACTCTGCACTCTGCACTCACTACTCTGCACTCACTACTCTGCACTCTGCACTCACTACTCTGCACTCTGCACTCACTACTCTGCACTCACTACTCTGCACTCACTACTCTGCACTCACTACTCTGCAGTCACTACTCTGCAGTCACTACTCTGCACTCTGCACTCACCACTCTGCACTCACTACTCTGCACTCACTACTCTGCACTCACTACTCTGCACTCACTACTCTGCACTCACCACTCTGCACTCACCACTCTGCACTCACCACTCTGCACTCACCACTCTGCACTCACCACTCTGCACTCACCACTCTGCACTCTGCACTCACTACTCTGCACTCTGCACTCACCACTCTGCACTCTGCACTCACTACTCTGCACTCTGCACTCACTACTCTGCACTCTGCACTCACTACTCTGCACTCTGCACTCACTATTCTGCACTCTGCACTCACTACTCTGCACTCTGCACTCACTACTCTGCACTCTGCACTCACTACTCTGCACTCACTACTCTGCACTCACCACTCTGCAATCTGCACTCACCACTCTGCACTCACTACTCTGCACTCACTACTCTGCACTCACCACTCTGCACTCACCACTCTGCACTCACCACTCTGCACTCACCACTCTGCACTCACTACTCTGCACTCACCACTCTGCAATCTGCACTCACCACTCTGCACTCACTACTCTGCACTCACCACTCGCCACTCTGCACTCACTACCCTGCACTCACCACTCTGCACTCTGCACTCACTACTCTGCACTCTGCACTCACTACTCTGCACTCACTACTCTGTACTCTGCACTCACTACTCTGCACTCTGCACTCACTACTCTGCACTCTGCACTCACTACTCTGCACTCACTACTCTGCACTCACTACTCTGCACTCACTACTCTGCACTCACTACTCTGCACTCTGCACACTCACTCTGCACTCACTACTCTGCACTCTCCACACTCACTCTGCACTCACTACTCTGCACTCTGCACACTCACTCTGCACTCACTACTCTGCACTCTGCACACTTAATCTGCACTCACTACTCTGCACTCTGCACACTCACTCTGCACTCACTACTCTGCACTCACTACTCTGCACTCACTACTCTGCACTCTGCACTCACTACTCTGCACTCTGCACTCACTACTCTGCACTCTGCACTCACCACTCTGCACTCACTACTCTGCACTCACTACTCTGCACTCACTACTCTGCACTCACTACTCTGCACTCACTACTCTGCACTCACTACTCTGCACTCACCACTCTGCACTCACCACTCTGCACTCACCACTCTGCACTCTGCACTCACTACTCTGCACTCTGCACTCACCACTCCGCACTCTGCACTCACCACTCTGCACTCTGCACTCACTACTCTGCACTCTGCACTCACTACTCTGCACTCAGCACTCACTACTCTGCACTCTGCACTCACTACTCTGCACTCACTACTCTGCACTCACCACTCACCACTCTGCACTCACCACTCTGCACTCACTACTCTGCACTCTGCACTCACTACTCTGCACTCTGCACTCACTACTCTGCACTCTGCACTCTGCACTCACTACTCTGCACTCACTACTCTGCACGCTGCACTCACTACTCTGCACTCTGCACTCACTACTCTGCACTCACTACTCTGCACTCTGCACTCACTACTCTGCACTCACTACTCTGCACTCACTACTCTGCACTCACTACTCTGCACTCTGCACTCTCACTCTGCACTCACTACTCTGCACTCACTACTCTGCACTCTGCACTCACTACTCTGCACTCTGCACACTCACTCTGCACTCACTACTCTGCACTTTGCACACTCACTCTGCACTCACTACTCTGCACTCTGCACACTCACTCTGCACTCACTACTCTGCACTCTGCACACTCACTCTGCACTCACTACTCTGCACTCTGCACTCACTACTCTGCACTCTGCACTCACTACTCTGCACTCTGCACTCACTACTCTGCACTCTGCACTCACTACTCTGCACTCACTACTCTGCACTCACCACTCACCACTCTGCACTCACCACTCTGCACTCACTACTCTGCACTCTGCACTCACTACTCTGCACTCTGCACTCACTACTCTGCACTCTGCACTCACTACTCTGCACTCTGCACTCACTACTCTGCACTCACTACTCTGCACTCTGCACTCACTACTCTGCACTCACTACTCTGCACTCACTACTCTGCACTCACTACTCTGCACTCTGCACACTCACTCTGCACTCACTACTCTGCACTCACTACTCTGCACTCTGCACTCACTACTCTGCACTCTGCACACTCACTCTGCACTCACTACTCTGCACTTTGCACACTCACTCTGCACTCACTACTCTGCACTCTGCACACTCACTCTGCACTCACTACTCTGCACTCTGCACACTCACTCTGCACTCACTACTCTGCACTCTGCACTCACTACTCTGCACTCTGCACTCACTACTCTGCACTCTGCACTCACTACTCTGCACTCACTACTCTGCACTCACTACTCTGCACTCACTACTCTGCACTCACTACTCTGCACTCACTACTCTGCACTCACTACTCCGCACTCACTACTCTGCACTCACTACTCTGCAGTCACTACTCTGCACTCACCACTCTGCACTCACTACTCTGCACTCACTACTCTGCACTCACTACTCTGCACTCACTACTCTGCACTCACTACTCTGCACTCACCACTCTGCAATCTGCACTCACCACTCTGCACTCACTACTCTGCACTCACTACTCTGCACTCACCACTCGCCACTCTGCACTCACTACCCTGCACTCACCACTCTGCACTCTGCACTCACTACTCTGCACTCTGCACTCACTACTCTGCACTCTGCACTCTGCACTCACTACTCTGCACTCACTACTCTGCACTCTGCACTCACTACTCTGCACTCTGCACTCACTACTCTGCACTCTGCACTCACTACTCTGCACTCACTACTCTGCACTCACTACTCTGCACTCACTACTCTGCACTCTGCACACTCACTCTGCACTCACTACTCTTCACTCTCCACACTCACTCTGCACTCACTACTCTGCACTCTGCACACTCACTCTGCACTCACTACTCTGCACTCTGCACACTCAATCTGCACTCACTACTCTGCACTCTGCACACTCACTCTGCACTCACTACTCTGCACTCACTACTCTGCACTCTGCACTCACTACTCTGCACTCTGCACTCACTACTCTGCACTCTGCACTCACCACTCTGCACTCACCACTCTGCACTCACTACTCTGCACTCACTACTCTGCACTCACTACTCTGCACTCACTACTCTGCACTCACTACTCTGCACTCACCACTCTGCACTCACCACTCTGCACTCACCACTCTGCACTCTGCACTCACTACTCTGCACTCTGCACTCACCACTCTGCACTCTGCACTCACCACTCTGCACTCTGCACTCACTACTCTGCACTCTGCACTCACTACTCTGCACTCTGCACTCACTACTCTGCACTCTGCACTCACTACTCTGCACTCACTACTCTGCACTCACCACTCACCACTCTGCACTCACCACTCTGCACTCACCACTCTGCACTCACCACTCTGCACTCACTACTCTGCACTCTGCACTCACTACTCTGCACTCTGCACTCACTACTCTGCACTCTGCACTCTGCACGCACTACTCTGCACTCACTACTCTGCACTCTGCACTCACTACTCTGCACTCTGCACTCACTACTCTGCACTCACTACTCTGCACTCTGCACTCACTACTCTGCACTCACTACTCTGCACTCACTACTCTGCACTCACTACTCTGCACTCTGCACTCTCACTCTGCACTCACTACTCTGCACTCACTACTCTGCACTCTGCACTCACTACTCTGCACTCTGCACACTCACTCTGCACTCACTACTCTGCACTTTGCACACTCACTCTGCACTCACTACTCTGCACTCTGCACACTCACTCTGCACTCACTACTCTGCACTCTGCACACTCACTCTGCACTCACTACTCTGCACTCTGCACTCACTACTCTGCACTCTGCACTCACTACTCTGCACTCTGCACTCACTACTCTGCACTCTGCACTCACTACTCTGCACTCACTACTCTGCACTCACCACTCACCACTCTGCACTCACCACTCTGCACTCACTACTCTGCACTCTGCACTCACTACTCTGCACTCTGCACTCACTACTCTGCACTCTGCACTCACTACTCTGCACTCTGCACTCACTACTCTGCACTCACTACTCTGCACTCTGCACTCACTACTCTGCACTCACTACTCTGCACTCACTACTCTGCACTCACTACTCTGCACTCTGCACACTCACTCTGCACTCACTACTCTGCACTCACTACTCTGCACTCTGCACTCACTACTCTGCACTCTGCACACTCACTCTGCACTCACTACTCTGCACTTTGCACACTCACTCTGCACTCACTACTCTGCACTCTGCACACTCACTCTGCACTCACTACTCTGCACTCTGCACACTCACTCTGCACTCACTACTCTGCACTCTGCACTCACTACTCTGCACTCTGCACTCACTACTCTGCACTCTGCACTCACTACTCTGCACTCACTACTCTGCACTCACTACTCTGCACTCACTACTCTGCACTCACTACTCTGCACTCACTACTCTGCACTCACTACTCCGCACTCACTACTCTGCACTCACTACTCTGCAGTCACTACTCTGCACTCACCACTCTGCACTCACTACTCTGCACTCACTACTCTGCACTCACTACTCTGCACTCACTACTCTGCACTCACTACTCTGCACTCACCACTCTGCAATCTGCACTCACCACTCTGCACTCACTACTCTGCACTCACTACTCTGCACTCACCACTCGCCACTCTGCACTCACTACCCTGCACTCACCACTCTGCACTCTGCACTCACTACTCTGCACTCTGCACTCACTACTCTGCACTCTGCACTCTGCACTCACTACTCTGCACTCACTACTCTGCACTCTGCACTCACTACTCTGCACTCTGCACTCACTACTCTGCACTCTGCACTCACTACTCTGCACTCACTACTCTGCACTCACTACTCTGCACTCACTACTCTGCACTCTGCACACTCACTCTGCACTCACTACTCTTCACTCTCCACACTCACTCTGCACTCACTACTCTGCACTCTGCACACTCACTCTGCACTCACTACTCTGCACTCTGCACACTCAATCTGCACTCACTACTCTGCACTCTGCACACTCACTCTGCACTCACTACTCTGCACTCACTACTCTGCACTCTGCACTCACTACTCTGCACTCTGCACTCACTACTCTGCACTCTGCACTCACCACTCTGCACTCACCACTCTGCACTCACTACTCTGCACTCACTACTCTGCACTCACTACTCTGCACTCACTACTCTGCACTCACTACTCTGCACTCACCACTCTGCACTCACCACTCTGCACTCACCACTCTGCACTCTGCACTCACTACTCTGCACTCTGCACTCACCACTCTGCACTCTGCACTCACCACTCTGCACTCTGCACTCACTACTCTGCACTCTGCACTCACTACTCTGCACTCTGCACTCACTACTCTGCACTCTGCACTCACTACTCTGCACTCACTACTCTGCACTCACCACTCACCACTCTGCACTCACCACTCTGCACTCACCACTCTGCACTCACCACTCTGCACTCACTACTCTGCACTCTGCACTCACTACTCTGCACTCTGCACTCACTACTCTGCACTCTGCACTCTGCACTCACTACTCTGCACTCACTACTCTGCACTCTGCACTCACTACTCTGCACTCTGCACTCACTACTCTGCACTCACTACTCTGCACTCTGCACTCACTACTCTGCACTCACTACTCTGCACTCACTACTCTGCACTCACTACTCTGCACTCACTACTCTGCACTCTGCACACTCACTCTGCACTCACTACTCTGCACTCACTACTCTGCACTCTGCACTCACTACTCTGCACTCTGCACACTCACTCTGCACTCACTACTCTGCACTCTGCACACTCACTCTGCACTCACTACTCTGCACTCTGCACACTCACTCTGCACTCACTACTCTGCACTCTGCACACTCACTCTGCACTCACTACTCTGCACTCTGCACTCACTACTCTGCACTCTGCACTCACTACTCTGCACTCTGCACTCACTACTCTGCACTCACTACTCTGCACTCACTACTCTGCACTCACTACTCTGCACTCACTACTCTGCACTCACTACTCTGCACTCACTACTCCGCACTCACTACTCTGCACTCACTACTCTGCAGTCACTACTCTGCACTCTGCACTCACCACTCTGCACTCACTACTCTGCACTCACTACTCTGCACTCACTACTCTGCACTCACTACTCTGCACTCACTACTCTGCACTCACCACTCTGCACTCACCACTCTGCACTCACTACTCTGCACTCTGCACTCACTACTCTGCACTCTGCACTCACTACTCTGCACTCTGCACTCACTACTCTGCACTCTGCACTCACTACTCTGCACTCTGCACTCTGCACTCACTACTCTGCACTCTGCACTCTGCACTCACTACTCTGCACTCTGCACTCACTACTCTGCACTCTGCACTCACTACTCTGCACTCTGCACTCACTACTCTGCACTCTGCACTCACTACTCTGCACTCACTACTCTGCACTCACTACTCTGCACTCACTACTCTGCACTCTGCACACTCACCTGCACTCACACTCTGCACTCTGCACTCACTACTCTGCAGTCACTACTCTGCACTCACTACTCTGCACTCTGCACACTCACACTCACTACTCTGCACTCACTACTCTGCACTCTGCACCCACTACCCTGCACTCACTACTCTGCACACTCACTCTGCACTCACTACTCTGCACTCACTACTCTGCACTCTGCACACTCACACTCTGCACTCACTACTCTGCACTCACTACTCTGCACTCTGCACCCACTACTCTGCACTCACTACTCTGCACTCTGCACTCCCTACTCTGCACTCTGCACACTCACACTCTGCACTCACTACTCTGCACCCACTACTCTGCACACTCACTCTGCACTCACTACTCTGCACTCTGCACACTCACACTCACTACTCTGCACTCACTACTCTGCACTCTGCACCCACTACCCTGCACTCACTACTCTGCACTCTGCACACTCACTCTGCACTCACTACTCTGCACTCACTACTCTGCACTCTGCACACTCACACTCTGCACTCACTACTCTGCACTCTGCACCCACTACTCTGCACTCACTACTCTGCACTCTGCACTCCCTACTCTGCACTCTGCACACTCACACTCTTCACTCACTACTCTGCACCCACTACTCTGCACACGCACTCTGCACTCACTACTCTGCACTCACTACTCTGCACTCACTACTCTGCACTCACTACTCTGCACTCACTACTCTTCACACTCACTCTTCACACTCACTCTGCACTCACACTCTGCACTCACACTCTGCACTCACACTCTGCACGCACTACTCTGCACTCACTACTCTGCACTCTCACTCTGCACTCACTACTTCACACTCTGCACTCTGCGCACTCTGCACTCACACTCACCTTCTGCCTCACATAGGGATGAAGTGAGCGCAGTAGGCGTGAAGGTCGCCAGGGGCGCGCACATCGCCAGGGGCGCGCACATCGCCAGGGGTGTGCACACGTGCACAGCAGTGCGCAGCCCCTGCCTGAGAGGACGAGGAGCCCCCACGGTGTGGACCGGCCCGAGGCCCGATGCAGGCCGCAGTTACAGCGACCTCATGGATGGCGGACGCTTCGGATCTGCAGGGTGCTCCCAGAGTCGAGGGTTCTCATCCAGTTCTGCATTCTTATCCCCGCGGTGGCAGCAGACGTCAGGAGTGGCGGCTGAGGCCGCTGATGCGGTAAGTGGGGCTTAATTGTGGGGGGAGGCGGTGGCGTGTGTGTGTGTGTGGGGGTGGGGGGGCGTCGGCGGCGGTGTGTGTGTGTGTGTGTGTGTGTGTGTGTGTGCGCGCGCCTGTGTGTGTATGCTGTGTGTATGCGTGTTTGTGAGTGCCTTTGGCCTTCAGTAACGCTGTGTGTGTGCGCATGCGCGCAAAGCGCGTCCACATACCCTAAGCGGCTCGTGCACCTGTCTGTCTCCCTTGGGAGGCATTTTAACAACAATAGGTCTCGCTCCCGAGACCTAATAAAACAAGTGTAACAAATCGGTCACACCCATTCAGCAGAGTAGAGGTAAGGTGTAGTTTGTGTGAGGGGGATGGAGTCATTTGGAGGACACTTTCGTAAATGTATTACTAAAGAATGGTGTATCTGCTCAGTGTCATTTACAGACATCACATTTTCAATTGAAATGACCAATAGATTTGCAGTTGTATTGATAAAACCATATATAAAGCACAAATGATAATAGTGGAAAACGGGTTTCAGTGTATATTCATCATTTGCGTATCACCAAGTGTCTCGGTTCGTTTTGATCATATTAAAATCTTTGTTCCATCACACTTCACAACTATAAAAATGTGCCTCATTTGAGCTTTCCTTGCTGCTAGTGTATCGTGAAATAATGGTACAGTCCATTTACAGATACTTAAATCTTGTTGCAAGTTAGGAAAAAAATGGGCACCCTATCGCCTTTCCTTTCATACTCCCTATACCACAGCAATATTGTGACATAGGTCACTTTATAAAATCTTTTCACTTTGCAGTCGTAAGATGAAAAGTAAAAATCAATATCCCTTTTACAAAAATTAGAAGCATTTTGTCAGAAGACATAACCTGACATTTGACCCCTATCTTTGAACGCTTTGCAAATGCAACAAGATAAAAGCTAAATGTAAAGGCATGTTTAGCGTTCATTCACTTTCGGAAATCCAGCATGCTTATTTTGGGGGTGCTGTAACACCACCCTGACGGCTTTGCTATCAGAGAATCGTCTCCCTAAAGTAAGTGCTGTGGACCCGCTATCAACCACTGGCACAAAGTAGGTACTGGCACTGTAACAGGTAACCTGTTGCTTCATAAAAGTGCCAATACTCTACCATAAGAAGTAAGAAGCCTACGCAGAAGTGTGTGCGCCTTGCCAGTCAAATTAAAGGAGGACAGGTAATCGTCACCTGACAGTACCTACCCAGTTATCGTGCTATGATAGGACCCCGGTCTACAACTCCGACCTTGAGTATAATGACGTCTAATAGTTGAACTTGCGGCGAAATTCCGTCTCTTAACAAAGGTACCACACTGCCCTCTGCAGGAAACATTCAACAGGCCAGCGTGCAGCCAAAGCCCAATCTTAAACAAGCCGTGAGCGTGCACGTCCCAACCGGAAGTTCCGGAGGGTCACGGCTGTCTCGCGGTGGCTGCAGAAGTCAGGAGGGGTGACTGAGGACGTCGATGCGGTGAGTGGGGTTTAGTTGTAGGGGTGGCGGGTGTGTGTGTGTGTATGTATGTATGTATGTATGTGTATGTGTATGTGTGTATATGTGCATGTGCGTGTCTGTGTGTGTGTTCAGGGGGGGGACTGCGTGCGTGATTGAGAGAGGCCTGTGTGAATGTGGGACAGACAGGAGATGTGCACGGCACCCAATGCGCGTCCACGATGTTAAATCTACCCGCGTGCCCAGATCTGTCTCCCTTGAGACCGAACTCAACTGCAATAGGTCTCGATGCCGAGACCTAATTACACTCTGTGGGCTCAGCATTTTTACATAATTCACATTCCGGTATACAGCTTGAAGTTACTGTTACTGTATTTAGAGAAGAGAATGTATTGCCCGCATAGTTCACACATTCCTGTTTGATATACAAACAACACACATAAGTATTTAAATGTCACAAATAGAAGGGAAAAAAATATTCCTTTAACTTGAAATGGTTTTGTTTCACGGTTCACTCAAATTTCTGTTCACACGACTGACACTGTTCCAAACGCAGATGTTTGAGCATCTTGTTTTAAAGTCAAATGTCTACCATACTAAAGTGCATGCTATTGAGATATGCACATAACAGATCGACTAGACTTGTTCTTCAGCGCTGTTAAAGAAAAACTGATGAAACACAGTCTAAACCCAGAACGTAACAGAACGTGCCCAATAAGTGAGACATATTTAAAAAAAAGAATTCCATGTGTAGATTTGTTTTTTCCCAAGTGCAAAACTGTACACGTTTTACACAATCAACTTTACTATTGGATGCAAAAAGAACAGTGGTAATAAAAAGGCGTGCTGTGCTTCGATGCAAGGCAAAATTATTAAGATTTTGAATGGTTCTAAATAGCTTCTGCTGAACGTTTACAGTTTTTTGGCTGAAAAAACAATGTATTACTATGGAACCGAGATTCCTTTTGCATCAGCGCGTTAAAATATCTAAATAGATAACACCACAGGATTTATCACAAAAATGCCACATGATTTACCATCCATTACCACGTAATTTGCCTTTGTTATGTAATTGTATCAACCCTGGCGCACATTTTGACCGTCCAGTACCACTGCGGCTGGAGATGACAGTCTGGGTAAAACATCCTTCTCCAGGCCACGCCCCTTCCTAATACTGACTCACAAACCATATTTTGCGAGTCGCTAATAGGTTAGCGGCTCACAAAATATGGTTTGTGCATGGGGCAGACCAATTTTGTGTTGCAAACGGGCTGAATTTCCATTTACGACCGCAAAAAATTGTCATACAACTGCCCCCTAGTTTCCATAGGTAGAGCGTTTTTCATTTGCCAATAACTTTGGTGTCATTTGACGAATCCTCTTAAAATGTTCAAAACTAATACACCCATCACTTCAGCTGCTGTCTTGAAAAGTTTTGGGGTGATCCGTCGAGCGGGGGCCAAGAAAAAGGAGTCGCCCAAAATGCTTTTTCTCCATGTTAATTTCCATAGGAAACTTTAGACACGGCTACAGCCCGAACTGCTGAACGGAATTACACCTAATTTTGCAAAAAGTTAGCTCTTGGTCCAGGAAGCACACTCTTTGTTAAATGGAGTAAATCCATTCAGTTCCTCCTGAGAACTGGAAAGATTTCTCAGTTATACAACTGTGGCCGCGGTGGATCTGCGAATCCTCCCGCTCTCGTGCCTGAGATCTGATTGGCTGCCAACACTTCAAACCATGAAGTGTTAGCAGCTATCTTGAGACTCGGTTGAACAAAGTCACAAGCAAAAATGTTAAGGAAAAAGAAAATGGGGCAGGGTAGAAACACACTGACCCCCTAGGCCTGTTCAGGGGGTCCCGCAGAACCCCCAGGGCCCAAAAAAGCATTTTTCAAAACAATTTTGGCAGGAGTCGCAAAAGGATCTGAAAATCCAGCTGAAAATATTTTTTAAAATGAAATGCGGGCTCCCACGCTTTGTTTAATTAAACCCTCAGGTTGGCCAGGTCCTTACAAATAATAATTTGGGAGCCCGCGTGAGCCCCCGCCGCCCTGGGAACCGCAACCTCCCCAGGGGTAAACACCAAAATTATTTGTGGGGCTCCAGCCACCCCACACAGCCCCGGGGACCTCCACCACCCCGGGGCTATATCTAAAACAATACGTGGGGGCTCCAACCACCCCGGGGCATGAATACTGAAATGCGGGGAGAGCACACAGGTCCCCCGCAACCCCGGGGACCATCACTTCCATGGGGATATATCTAAAATAATGTGTAGCCCCCCACACAACCATTGGGACAGTCAACTCCTTGGGGCACCAACAGTAAAATACACGGGGCCACGCGGCCCGGGAAACGCCACCTCCCGGGGCTATATCTAAAATAATGCGTGGGGGCTCCAGCCCCCCCACGCAGCCCCGGGGACCGCCACTTTCCCAGGGCTCGAATACTGTAACGCGGCGGGCCATGCTGCCCCCCCAGCAGCCCCGGGGACTGCCACCTCCCTGGGGCTATGTCTAAAATAATGCATGGGGGGGCTCCAGCCCCCCCACGCAGCCCCGGGGACCGCTACCTCCCAGTAGCTCGAATGAAGTAATGACGGGGGTCTGTTGCAGACCCCCTGGTCCCGGGGACCACCACCTCCCAGGGGCTATGCAGATAATGGGAGACCCACCATGGCCCTGGGGACCACTACCTCCATGGCCGGCTCCAGTAATGTCCTGGGTGCCCACCACCCGGACATTGCAGTTTGCGATGGCTTGGCGGGAGCACCGCCAAGCCATTGCTGGCCCCCTCCCCATGAAAAAAAAACGGTGAAGGCCTGGCCCCGGGGAGCCCAATGCCAAAAAGGCCTGGGGAGGGGGGTCTCACAGCTTCCCTCCCTTTTTATAAAAACAAATATAAAGGCCTGGCCCCGGGGGATGTCATCAGTGATGTCACTGACCATTTCATGAGTGATGTAATATATGAGATCATAAACAGTACATTGCAGGGAGCGAGTTATAGTTAAGTCATGTAATTATAACGGCTGAAATTCTCCGGTTTGGTATGAGTATACTCTGACCCTAATTATAACGTCCCTGCAACCCAGCTGTATATATATACATATATGACTCTTCGGTAAATAAAATCCTAAGCACGAATTCTGGGTCCGTGTCCTGTTTGCCGGCGTGCGTGAGTGGAGACGTGGTTGCCGTGCAGAGAGGATTCTTTGATATATACATAGATATATATATATATATATATATATATATATATATATTCACGCTCCAAGGTTGTCCACCTTATGAGTAGCACGCGAGCAGCAGCTTTATTTATGTGTAGGTGAGGACGGGGATCCGCTCGTAGACGCCGCTCCGTAATGGATCTGCCCGACGCGTTTCGAAGCTCCATCTGCTTCTCTTCAGGGGCTTTAACGGAAGCGGTGTGCGCACCCATTACACTTCTCCAATTTCATATAACTCACCCGCCAATGGGAGGCTCCAATGAGGCTTCTGGGAAGTGTAGTGCGGAAAGCACACAATCAAGTCCTGTATGGACTCCACGAGTGGGCCCGTCCTCGATCCCATGTACGGCTGCTACTTCACTGCCGTGACCCCCACGTTAACGGGGTGGTGCATACTCTGCGGCTGGACTGCCGCATATAGATTCACGCTCCAAGGTTGTCCACCTTATGAGTAGCACGCGAGCAGCAGCTTTATTTATGTGTAGGTGAGGACGGGGATCCGCTCGTAGACGCCGCTCCGTAATGGATCTGCCCGACGCGTTTCGAAGCTCCATCTGCTTCTCTTCAGGGGCTTTAACGGAAGCGGTGTGCGCACCCGTTACACTTCTCCAATTTCATATAACTCACCCGCCAATGGGAGGCTCCAATGAGGCTTCTGGGAAGTGTAGTGCGGAAAGCACACAATCAAGTCCTGTATGGACTCCACGAGTGGGCCCGTCCTCGATCCCATGTACGGCTGCTACTTCACTGCCGTGACCCCCACGTTAACGGGGTGGTGCATACTCTGCGGCTGGACTGCCGCATATAGATTCACGCTCCAAGGTTGTCCACCTTATGAGTAGCACGCGAGCAGCAGCTTTATTTATGTGTAGGTGAGGACGGGGATCCGCTCGTAGACGCCGCTCCGTAATGGATCTGCCCGGCGCGTTTCGAAGCTCCATCTGCTTCTCTTCAGGGGCTTTAACGGAAGCGGTGTGCGCACCCGTTACACTTCTCCAATTTCATATAACTCACCCGCCAATGGGAGGCTCCAATGAGGCTTCTGGGAAGTGTAGTGCGGAAAGCACACAATCAAGTCCTGTATGGACTCCACGAGTGGGCCCGTCCTCGATCCCATGTACGGCTGCTACTTCACTGCCGTGACCCCCACGTTAACGGGGTGGTGCATACTCTGCGGCTGGACTGCCGCATATAGATTCACGCTCCAAGGTTGTCCACCTTATGAGTAGCACGCGAGCAGCAGCTTTATTTATGTGTAGGTGAGGACGGGGATCCGCTCGTAGACGCCGCTCCGTAATGGATCTGCCCGACGCGTTTCGAAGCTCCATCTGCTTCTCTTCAGGGGCTTTAACGGAAGCGGTGTGCGCACCCGTTACACTTCTCCAATTTCATATAACTCACCCGCCAATGGGAGGCTCCAATGAGGCTTCTGGGAAGTGTAGTGCGGAAAGCACACAATCAAGTCCTGTATGGACTCCACGAGTGGGCCCGTCCTCGATCCCATGTACGGCTGCTACTTCACTGCCGTGACCCCCACGTTAACGGGGTGGTGCATACTCTGCGGCTGGACTGCCGCATATAGATTCACGCTCCAAGGTTGTCCACCTTATGAGTAGCACGCGAGCAGCAGCTTTATTTATGTGTAGGTGAGGACGGGGATCCGCTCGTAGACGCCGCTCCGTAATGGATCTGCCCGACGCGTTTGCTCGCGTGCTACTCATAAGGTGGACAACCTTGGAGCGTGAATCTATATGCGGCAGTCCAGCCGCAGAGTATGCACCACCCCGTTAACGTGGGGGTCACGGCAGTGAAGTAGCAGCCGTACATGGGATCGAGGACGGGCCCACTCGTGGAGTCCATACAGGACTTGATTGTGTGCTTTCCGCACTACACTTCCCAGAAGTCTCATTGGAGCCTCCCATTGGCGGGTGAGTTATATGAAATTGGAGAAGTGTAACGGGTGCGCACACCGCTTCCGTTAAAGCCCCTGAAGAGAAGCAGATGGAGCTTCGAAACGCGTCGGGCAGATCCATTACGGAGCGGCGTCTACGAGCGGATCCCCGTCCTCACCTACACATAAATAAAGCTGCTGCTCGCGTGCTACTCATAAGGTGGACAACCTTGGAGCGTGAATCTATATGCGGCAGTCCAGCCGCAGAGTATGCACCACCCCGTTAACGTGGGGGTCACGGCAGTGAAGTAGCAGCCGTACATGGGATCGAGGACGGGCCCACTCGTGGAGTCCATACAGGACTTGATTGTGTGCTTTCCGCACTACACTTCCCAGAAGTCTCATTGGAGCCTCCCATTGGCGGGTGAGTTATATGAAATTGGAGAAGTGTAACGGGTGCGCACACCGCTTCCGTTAAAGCCCCTGAAGAGAAGCAGATGGAGCTTCGAAACGCGTCGGGCAGATCCATTACGGAGCGGCGTCTACGAGCGGATCCCCGTCCTCACCTACACATAAATAAAGCTGCTGCTCGCGTGCTACTCATAAGGTGGACAACCTTGGAGCGTGAATCTATATGCGGCAGTCCAGCCGCAGAGTATGCACCACCCCGTTAACGTGGGGGTCACGGCAGTGAAGTAGCAGCCGTACATGGGATCGAGGACGGGCCCACTCGTGGAGTCCATACAGGACTTGATTGTGTGCTTTCCGCACTACACTTCCCAGAAGTCTCATTGGAGCCTCCCATTGGCGGGTGAGTTATATGAAATTGGAGAAGTGTAACGGGTGCGCACACCGCTTCCGTTAAAGCCCCTGAAGAGAAGCAGATGGAGCTTCGAAACGCGTCGGGCAGATCCATTACGGAGCGGCGTCTACGAGCGGATCCCCGTCCTCACCTACACATAAATAAAGCTGCTGCTCGCGTGCTACTCATAAGGTGGACAACCTTGGAGCGTGAATCTATATGCGGCAGTCCAGCCGCAGAGTATGCACCACCCCGTTAACGTGGGGGTCACGGCAGTGAAGTAGCAGCCGTACATGGGATCGAGGACGGGCCCACTCGTGGAGTCCATACAGGACTTGATTGTGTGCTTTCCGCACTACACTTCCCAGAAGTCTCATTGGAGCCTCCCATTGGCGGGTGAGTTATATGAAATTGGAGAAGTGTAACGGGTGCGCACACCGCTTCCGTTAAAGCCCCTGAAGAGAAGCAGATGGAGCTTCGAAACGCGTCGGGCAGATCCATTACGGAGCGGCGTCTACGAGCGGATCCCCGTCCTCACCTACACATAAATAAAGCTGCTGCTCGCGTGCTACTCATAAGGTGGACAACCTTGGAGCGTGAATCTATATGCGGCAGTCCAGCCGCAGAGTATGCACCACCCCGTTAACGTGGGGGTCACGGCAGTGAAGTAGCAGCCGTACATGGGATCGAGGACGGGCCCACTCGTGGAGTCCATACAGGACTTGATTGTGTGCTTTCCGCACTACACTTCCCAGAAGTCTCATTGGAGCCTCCCATTGGCGGGTGAGTTATATGAAATTGGAGAAGTGTAACGGGTGCGCACACCGCTTCCGTTAAAGCCCCTGAAGAGAAGCAGATGGAGCTTCGAAACGCGTCGGGCAGATCCATTACGGAGCGGCGTCTACGAGCGGATCCCCGTCCTCACCTACACATAAATAAAGCTGCTGCTCGCGTGCTACTCATAAGGTGGACAACCTTGGAGCGTGAATCTATATGCGGCAGTCCAGCCGCAGAGTATGCACCACCCCGTTAACGTGGGGGTCACGGCAGTGAAGTAGCAGCCGTACATGGGATCGAGGACGGGCCCACTCGTGGAGTCCATACAGGACTTGATTGTGTGCTTTCCGCACTACACTTCCCAGAAGTCTCATTGGAGCCTCCCATTGGCGGGTGAGTTATATGAAATTGGAGAAGTGTGACGGGTGCGCACACCGCTTCCGTTAAAGCCCCTGAAGAGAAGCAGATGGAGCTTCGAAACGCGTCGGGCAGATCCATTACGGAGCGGCGTCTACGAGCGGATCCCCGTCCTCACCTACACATAAATAAAGCTGCTGCTCGCGTGCTACTCATAAGGTGGACAACCTTGGAGCGTGAATCTATATGCGGCAGTCCAGCCGCAGAGTATGCACCACCCCGTTAACGTGGGGGTCACGGCAGTGAAGTAGCAGCCGTACATGGGATCGAGGACGGGCCCACTCGTGGAGTCCATACAGGACTTGATTGTGTGCTTTCCGCACTACACTTCCCAGAAGTCTCATTGGAGCCTCCCATTGGCGGGTGAGTTATATGAAATTGGAGAAGTGTAACGGGTGCGCACACCGCTTCCGTTAAAGCCCCTGAAGAGAAGCAGATGGAGCTTCGAAACGCGTCGGGCAGATCCATTACGGAGCGGCGTCTACGAGCGGATCCCCGTCCTCACCTACACATAAATAAAGCTGCTGCTCGCGTGCTACTCATAAGGTGGACAACCTTGGAGCGTGAATCTATATGCGGCAGTCCAGCCGCAGAGTATGCACCACCCCATTAACGTGGGGGTCACGGCAGTGAAGTAGCAGCCGTACATGGGATCGAGGACGGGCCCACTCGTGGAGTCCATACAGGACTTGATTGTGTGCTTTCCGCACTACACTTCCCAGAAGTCTCATTGGAGCCTCCCATTGGCGGGTGAGTTATATGAAATTGGAGAAGTGTAACGGGTGCGCACACCGCTTCCGTTAAAGCCCCTGAAGAGAAGCAGATGGAGCTTCGAAACGCGTCGGGCAGATCCATTACGGAGCGGCGTCTACGAGCGGATCCCCGTCCTCACCTACACATAAATAAAGCTGCTGCTCGCGTGCTACTCATAAGGTGGACAACCTTGGAGCGTGAATCTATATGCGGCAGTCCAGCCGCAGAGTATGCACCACCCCGTTAACGTGGGGGTCACGGCAGTGAAGTAGCAGCCGTACATGGGATCGAGGACGGGCCCACTCGTGGAGTCCATACAGGACTTGATTGTGTGCTTTCCGCACTACACTTCCCAGAAGTCTCATTGGAGCCTCCCATTGGCGGGTGAGTTATATGAAATTGGAGAAGTGTAACGGGTGCGCACACCGCTTCCGTTAAAGCCCCTGAAGAGAAGCAGATGGAGCTTCGAAACGCGTCGGGCAGATCCATTACGGAGCGGCGTCTATGAGCGGATCCCCGTCCTCACCTACACATAAATAAAGCTGCTGCTCGCGTGCTACTCATAAGGTGGACAACCTTGGAGCGTGAATCTATATGCGGCAGTCCAGCCGCAGAGTATGCACCACCCCGTTAACGTGGGGGTCACGGCAGTGAAGTAGCAGCCGTACATGGGATCGAGGACGGGCCCACTCGTGGAGTCCATACAGGACTTGATTGTGTGCTTTCCGCACTACACTTCCCAGAAGTCTCATTGGAGCCTCCCATTGGCGGGTGAGTTATATGAAATTGGAGAAGTGTAACGGGTGCGCACACCGCTTCCGTTAAAGCCCCTGAAGAGAAGCAGATGGAGCTTCGAAACGCGTCGGGCAGATCCATTACGGAGCGGCGTCTACGAGCGGATCCCCGTCCTCACCTACACATAAATAAAGCTGCTGCTCGCGTGCTACTCATAAGGTGGACAACCTTGGAGCGTGAATCTATATGCGGCAGTCCAGCCGCAGAGTATGCACCACCCCGTTAACGTGGGGGTCACGGCAGTGAAGTAGCAGCCGTACATGGGATCGAGGACGGGCCCACTCGTGGAGTCCACACAGGACTTGATTGTGTGCTTTCCGCACTACACTTCCCAGAAGTCTCATTGGAGCCTCCCATTGGCGGGTGAGTTATATGAAATTGGAGAAGTGTAACGGGTGCGCACACCGCTTCCGTTAAAGCCCCTGAAGAGAAGCAGATGGAGCTTCGAAACGCGTCGGGCAGATCCATTACGGAGCGGCGTCTACGAGCGGATCCCCGTCCTCACCTACACATAAATAAAGCTGCTGCTCGCGTGCTACTCATAAGGTGGACAACCTTGGAGCGTGAATCTATATGCGGCAGTCCAGCCGCAGAGTATGCACCACCCCGTTAACGTGGGGGTCACGGCAGTGAAGTAGCAGCCGTACATGGGATCGAGGACGGGCCCACTCGTGGAGTCCATACAGGACTTGATTGTGTGCTTTCCGCACTACACTTCCCAGAAGTCTCATTGGAGCCTCCCATTGGCGGGTGAGTTATATGAAATTGGAGAAGTGTAACGGGTGCGCACACCGCTTCCGTTAAAGCCCCTGAAGAGAAGCAGATGGAGCTTCGAAACGCGTCGGGCAGATCCATTACGGAGCGGCGTCTACGAGCGGATCCCCGTCCTCACCTACACATAAATAAAGCTGCTGCTCGCGTGCTACTCATAAGGTGGACAACCTTGGAGCGTGAATATATATATATATCTATATATTCACCACAAAGAACTTTCTCATCAGGAAAGAATCAGCTCGAGCCCAACTTCGTCAGCGTGTGAAATTTATTTAAACAAGGATGTCACAAACACCCGACACGTTTCGGTGCAGCCGCACCTTAGTCACGGGTAACATCAGTTCGTGCATACAAAGTTTTTAAAGTGATCAAATCAAAAACATAAAGGTAGGACTACCTGTCCCTACACAGATCAGTATCAAAGCCACATAATGGCAGCCATCTTTGAAAGGTAAACAGTGTGCTGTATAAATCAATACCATTTTTATGAGGAAAATCATGATAAACTGGATGAGAACGATTGAGCAGTATACATATTATTTAAACTGGTATAATCATCTCAATTTCGTGACATTTCTTCCAATTATTAAAAAACTATTTATTTGATGAAAACAATATTCAATCACGCCCCAATGGCGACTAGATGGTTTATTGTCAGATGATGAACACAAATTCTTGAAATGTGATCACCCCAAGTTAGCGGTATTATACCTATTACCCAAGCTACATAAGGACACAGAGAATCCCCCAGGGAGACCCAACGTATCTTCGATGGGCAGTACATATGAGAACACCTCTAAATACATAGATCACTTCCTGAGGCCATATGTTGAAAAATTACCCTCATATCTTCAAGATACAAGATATTTCTTAAGAATCATCGCACCCATTCAGTGGGAAGAGAATATGTGGCTCATGACGTTAGATGTTAATAGCCTTGATACGTGCATACCTCACTGATCTGTGTAGGGACGGGTAGTCCTACCTTTATGTTTTTGATTTGATCACTTTAAAAACTTTGTATGCACAAACTGATGTTACCCGTGACCAAGGTGCGGCTGCACCGAAACGCGTCAGGTGTTTGTGACATCCTTGTTTAAATAAATTTCACACGCTGACGAAGTTGGGCTCAAGCTGATTCTTTCCTGATGAGAAAGTTCTTTGTGGTGAATAATTGAGGATCGCCTCCTCGTTCGAGCCCACCGCCGTTAGAGAAGCTGGGGGATTGGCGAATCTGTGTTTGGATATATATATATATATATATATATATATATATATATATATATATATATATCCAACAACACAGGTCAGCCCACAAGGTTGAAGTAGAGCCACACGAAGTTTAATAGGCACATTTGGAATTTGCATCCATTTCACCGCTTGCCAGCAGATACAAACACAATGGCAGCCTTTCAAAGTAATCATCTGCCTGACGCGTTTCAGGATCGTCTCGTCCTTTCTTCAGAGGCATAGTTGAGGAGAGTAAGGAGCAGCTTATTTTCGCGCACTTAAGTAGATATTACCCACACCTGCCACAGTGGCATGGCGTTGCGCAAAGCCTTCTGGACAATGCAGTGCGCTGAAAGTCCTCCCCGAGAGGGGTATCTTCACAAGTCTCACAATTTAAACCAATTATTAAAGTTCCAAGTGGAAGGAAAGCCCACCAAAGGTGCTGTCTGCCTCGCTTTCCAGCAGCGAAACAGTGCCACAAACCAGCACCATCCTGTCATGGCGCTGTTTGTCTTCATTCCGTAGTTGCAGGCAAATTCTATCGCTGCTGGAAAGCGAGGCAGACAGCACCTTTGGTGGGCTTTCCTTCCACTTGGAACTTTAATAATTGGTTTAAATTGTGAGATTTGTGAAGCTACCCCACATAGTGTTTGTATCTGCTGGCAAGCGGTGAATGGATGCAAATTCTAAATGTGCCTATTAAACTTCGTGTGGCTCTACTTCAACCTTGTGGGCTGACCTGTGTTGTTGGATACATAGCTCTCTCTCTCTCTCTCTATATATATATATATATATATATATATCTGGCAAAGGGAAGGTTTTTGGTTTTATTATATATATATATATATATATATATATATATAGATATATATATATATATATATATTCACTGAAAAAACCATAGGTTATAGACCATATATAGTTAGGAATTAGCATTTACAAAACCTTGAAAATTCACTGAAAAAACCATAGGTTATAGACCATATATAGTTAGGAATTAGCATTTAAAAAACCTTATTTTACTCACACAAAACCATTGAAATTCCATATATAGTTAGTTGCACTAACTATATATCGCGCACCCGCAATCCACTGCTGATCATGTCACATATTACATCATTCATGACATGGTCAGTGACATCACTGATGACATCACTGATGACATCTCAAATGACATCACTGATGAGATCACTGATGACGTCATCCAGTGACTGTATAATTCTGTAAAGTTAAAATATGTCTTACATATTGAAGAATGAATGGATGTATAAGTGTCTTGATGAAGGATTTAGTAGGGGCATGGCTGACTGTATGAGTGACTGATTAAATGTGTCTCACTGAGTGCATGGGTTAGTGACTAAACTGTCTTAATTTGTGCATCATTATGTCTGTTGTTCTGTAAACTGCTGCATGTGTTGATCATTAGCTATATGATTAACTGTATGGGTTATTGATTGGTTGCCCAAGCATTTGTATGGGAGACTGAGTGTGTGTGTGGGTGGCTGGGAGGTGTATGACTCTCTGCATAGATGTGTGAGCAGTTGATTGACTGGATGTATGGGTTCAAAAGTGCATGTGGAAACAGCTGTATGGGCGGTTGACTGTGTGCATGAGTGTATTGGTGAGTGAATGGATATCTCAGTGCTACATGTCAAAGTAAGTACATATGTAAAACACAGTACATGTGAGAGTTACCATATATAAATAACTGTGCATAAGAGCCAGTGAATGTGTGAGTGGCTGTATGGATCATTGTGAACTTGTATCCAGGATTGTATAAGTGAGTAAATATGTTTTAGTATATGTCTGAATAAGTAAGGTGTGTATAACTGTATAGTTGAGGAAATGGAGGTGTGATTGATTCTTTGCATGACTGACTAAGTGTCTGAGTAACTCCATGGATGAGTGACAGTCTATGAGTGTCTGTTTACACTGAGTGTATCTAAGGTTATATTAGAGTCTGAAGAGGTTTATCGTATTATCACATGAATGATGTCATCAGTGATGTGATCAGTAATGTCAAATGAGATGTCATCAGTGATGTCATCAGTGATGTCATTTGAGATGTCATCAGTGATGTCATCAGTGATGTCATTTGAGATGTCATCAGTGATGTCATCAGTGATGTCATTTGAGATGTCATCAGTGATGTCATCAGTGATGTCACTGACCATGTCATGAATGATGTAATATGTGACATGATCAGCAGTGGATTGCGGGTGCGCGATATATAGTTAGTGCAACTAACTATATATGGAATTTCAATGGTTTTGTGTGAGTAAAATAAGGTTTTTTAAATGCTAATTCCTAACTATATATGGTCTATAACCTATGGTTTTTTCAGTGAATTTTCAAGGTTTTGTAAATGCTAATTCCTAACTATATATGGTCTATAACCTATGGTTTTTTCAGTGAATTTTCAAGGTTTTGTAAATGCTAATTCCTAACTATATATGGTCCATAACCTATGGTTTTTTCTGTGAATTTCATTGGTTTTTTAACAGCTAATATCTGTAGCTGTAAAATGTATTCTTCTTTAAATCCAAAAAGATATTTTATATGTTTATGAATAATTTTTTTTATAAATATTTTTTTTTCTTCGTTCCCGCTTCGCAAATCGGGAAGCTTCCCGTTAGCTGACCTTGATGCCGCGAAATAGACCGCGAGCCGGTAAACGTTTCTTTACCGCAAGTGCCGCGTTACAAAACAACATCGTGACGCCTCCCGTCCGCATGACGTTTCACGTTGTCGCGTGATACGTCATATGACGTACTACGTTAGTGAACTGGTACGCGAAGCGAGTCGCAAAGCGCAGGTTTCTGGAAGCAAACCGGGAGGCCCTGCAAAGCGCTTAACGTAAACACAGCAAGTCATGTGACTTGGTAATAACACTTTTCATTGGTTCATTTCACTTTTGGTTTCCTAATGATGTAAGACTAGGTCATATAATCTAAAATGAACACTTTTGATTGGTTGAGAACTCTTGTTTTTCCCAAATGATGAAAATCCCTCCTTCTTTCCTCACTCTGACTTTCATCATTGTGAGAGAAAGACCCTTTGTGATCACTGAGCAATGGCTTCTTTAGTAGCTTCAGCTGGTGCTTCCCCACCACCTCCACCACATCCAAGGAAGAGTGGACCACCTGCTCAAGTTATAATTCAACAAGAAGAAGAAGAAGAGGAACAGGAGGACGAGCACGAAGAGAGGCAGTTTTTGCCTGAGCAGCCCAGGACGTCTCACCGGAAAGAAAACTTCATTTGGCAATTTTTTAAAATTCCCAAAGGTCAGAAAAAAGTAAATGCAAGATACGTAACTTGCCTTATATGTCAAGATAGACTGTCCAGAGGGACCGACAAAAAATACAGTTTCGGAAACTACACAATGCATCGCCATATGACTAGGTGGCATCCTAACAACTACAGTGCTGCACAGTTTCGGAACGACCTAGATAATCTCCCTATTATGGCCAGAAGATCTGTTGTACCGGAAGTAACGGGACCAGAGGGCAGGGAGATGGTGCCAAATATACAAATGAGATTTGGTGATGTAAAACACATCTGCGTATTTTGCGATGGATTCATTTCCTACGGAGAAAAAAGCATCACTCTGATCAACAGAGCTATTGACTATCATATGCAAGTTTGTACGAAACGCCCAAAATAATAAATACTTCTTTTTTTTGTTTTGTTGCTCCTGTTGAGCCCTTTACAATGAATCGTTTTCATTGCCCCCTCCAAGAAAACCCCCCAAAAATATAAAACTGTTCCGAAAAATTCAAAAACAGTAAAAAAATGTTCAGAAAAATAAAAAAAAAAGTTCTTTTCAGAACTACCTCCCCGTTATTAAAAAATTGGTACAATATTTGGAACTGTGCCAACCTCTATTTCTCTTAGTTCACTTCCCAGTTCGCTCGCCGGTACGCGAACCGGAAGCGAACCAAAAACAGTAAGTATAAGGGAAGGAAACAGACACTTATGTTAAAAGAAAGACAGCTATAGGGGAGTAAACTAGAGATACTATTACCCGTAATCCACTGCTGATGATGTCACATATTACATCATTCATGACATGCTCAGTGACATCATCAGCAGAGGATTGCGGGTTTTTTGGCAACATGCCTTATCCACGGTTTAATAACGCTGCCTTTTGCTTTATATAAGTTTTCAAATTGTATGAAATATATACCAATAGGTCGTTATGAACCTTTAGGTAGTGCTTTTCTTCATGAGGTCTGGTCGCTTCCATACACATACAGATGTTTCAAAGATGATCAAGAAGTTTATCTGAATGGAGAGGAATGCACTGAGACGCCAGATCATTCACTAATGTGTAGGCACATACAGTTACACGGTTCATGCAACAAACACCGACCAAATATGGCTTGCGTGTTGCAAGGCACGCCAGTTCCTGCTATCATCCCCACGTTCAAGTTGTTGGAAAATGGTAGTTATTTGATGCTCAATAATGAAGATTGTTCTGAGTTAATTAAAAGTATTCCTTTTATCGTAACAGTAAGTGAACGGGTTATTTGCTGCAGAAATGTTCTATTTCCTCCCACACATGAACATAGGGAGTTTTCAATCTGGCCACAAATACCAACCTTGGGACACGTTTCAACGGCATGGCAAGAATAAGAGCTCTTTTGTCTCAGAGAGAGGTGGCCTTGAGTTCGGCCCGTGAAACTTTCGTACTTCACATAGCGAACACCCGTACAGAGGTGCACACCCTTTTCAATTAAGATTTGCCTTTCAATTTCAGCAACATGTTTCCGACTATCTTTAACGCATCCTCCACAAAGTCCCTGGCGCACTTTTTTAAAGTTGTTACCAGTGGTCTCGTGACTTCATTTGAGAAAATCTTTGGAGTCATCCCTGCTTCCTTTCATTCTATTTTCTCCACTCTGGTTCGTGGATTGGCATTTTTACTTGCATTACCAGCGGACGCTCTTGTGCTTTTTTACATTTTTAAATATGGATGTCCCTCCTATGCAACCTCCCACCCTGCAGCTGCTGACACTGTTCCGCAATCGCATGCTAGAATATTATGGCACAATGCCGTTGGCGATATTAAGCACGGCATATGGATTATCTTTTCGATTCTCCTACTTCACCTGTGTCCAGCCTGTATTTCACTGCCTGACCTGTGATTTCGATTGGGCCATTGATTTGTGTCTCTGCGGACCGGTTTCTCCTGACGTCGACTTTAATCAGCTGATGACTCCTATCATTACTCACGAGTTGGTTTGTCCTGGCGAAAGGATTATGGCTGTGGCATTGATGCATGGACTACTTGGTCCCTGGAATTTACTGGCGGCAGCACAGTCTTTCTTGGAACAGAGCTTTCTTGAAAACCCACCGAGCTGTCCTCTGATGGTGATAGAGGATCCGGTGCTGGGAGAGCACGTATGTTCTTTTCCGCTTTTAAATTGGATGGCTGAACTGTTTTCGGATGAAGACGGTGACTTCCTATTGGAGGCTGTTGCAGCTTATTTTGCATACACAGTTATGTCATAGACCTTTTTCATGTTTGATATGCTGAGTACTAGCATTTCATTGACAATTCATTGACTTATTTGTCAAGTTTTTATTATTTACCTTGCCTATTGGCTTAAGACTCGATAAAGTACTTGGCTGTTTTATTTTTCTTTAGCATTAAATTTTCCTAGTTTTTAATGCTTTACCTTGCGGACCGTCCACATATAAACTTGCAATCTGCTCTCATGAGATGGCACTTCTATTATCTTATTCAGTTCGTTTCCGGATCATGGGGAGGTGTCATCTAGGTTCTGGATATCTTTACACCGTGTTAAGTTAGCATGGGCTCATTACCGGTTTAAACGCCATTTTTCCTTTTTTGCAACTTCTGCACACGACACTTAGTTGTTGCTTTAGCTTTCCACCTAGTAGTTCATCGTGGTTTACATGAGAATAATATGTTATTGGTCTACTATCTGCTTTACTTGTTAAACTATATCTGTACAGCGAGTGCTAAAGTTTCAAGAACAACACGATACAGAATTGTTATGAGGTCTGATCTCCACGACTTCATACTCATAACATAAGTGCAACTTCTGCCAATTCTGGGCATGAGGCGGGTTTTATATTGCTTTGCCGAACACACATACACAACAGTTGATGCGGTTCACATGAAGAGAGAGCTGGTGTATGCTGATGTGATTCCTTCAAATCTAAGACACTAAAGTATGGGCACGCCCTAAACCAACACAAATAGACCTTCTTAGCAAATAATATAATATGTGTATTAGGGAGGGTGAGATATAAGCAGCCGCGGGCCGTGGAGGGAGTTACGATGGGGCAGGGAGGCGGGGAGGGGGAGAAGCAGGGTGGAGCCCTCTCTACCTTGCCCCTCCCCCTCCCCGCCTCCCTGCCCCACCGTAACTCCCTCCACGGCCCGCGGCTGCTTATAAGTGTTGCTAACTCTTATTCATTTCCAGCATGTTAACATACTGTCACCATTCGCTTTTTATGTACTAGTAACTATGCTGGTAATTTTGCTACTGATAATATGTGTACTTGTATTCTCCACCCTGCTTCTCCCCCTCCCCGCCTCCCTGCCTCACCGTAACTCCCTCCACGGCCCGCGGCTGCTTATAAGTGTTGCTAACTCTTATTCATTTACAGCATGTTAACATACTATCACCATTCACTTTTTATGTACTAGTAACTATGCTGGTAATTTTGCTACTGATAATATGTGTACTTTTATTATCTAAGGTACTACGCCTGAGAAGACGGCATTAGTAAATAAACATTTCAAATACACATCTGTTCTTCTTAACTCCATGTTCTGGTTTCTAAGAAATCTATAACGACCGACTGTTCATGAGTTCCACGTATCCTGAGGTACTATAAGTTCATATTCTGGGTTGTCTAAACATTGAGAGTTTGTTATATCCAATGTGACACTGTACCTAGCTTGCTAAGGAGTTTTTCATTACTAACGTGAGTTTTGGGACACCCTAATTCGCCGAGGTTCCAATCCTCTGTCCACAGTTCTGTGTGAGAACAGAAACCCTGCGACAGGGGCACCCCGACCCTTGCTGGAGCTTCATCACACTTGCGATACAACTCCAGCAATGCATTCGCCGAGGTTCCAATCCTCTGTCCACAGTTCTGTGTGAGAACAGAAACCCTGCGACAGGGGCACCCCCGACCCTTGCTGGAGCTTCATCACACTTGCGATACAACTCCAGCAATGCGCCACCTTTACGGCACAGATACATCACGCATCTGTGCTGTTTTTGCCCCATGATGCGCCGCATTGTAAATGCAGCACACCATAGGTGACGGAACAGCGGCACAGAATGACTAACACATCCCTGGTGATGCGCCAGTCATCATAAATGTATCCCTATGCTTCTTATCTTGTTAGAGATGAACCGCCATATGTATCATCAAAGTTTTTTGCATTTCCTAAATAGCGAACTTTAAGGAATAAATAGCGATTCTTTACCATTCCTAGTTTGCGATGAGCTATTTGCTAATTAGCCGAATGTAGCCCAATGAAGCCCAATGTAGCCCAATGTAGCCCAAAGATGGCCGCCAGACACACAAAAAAACAAATGTAGCCCAAATATCAGCCAGATGTAGCCCAACTATAGCCCAGTGACAGAATGACCAATCAGCTTCGCAAACCTCCGTTACGCGAAGCGGAGCGCTGTTACAGATATATATCTTTTTTTGAACGTTAATTTCTCAAAATCCACTGGAGCACATATATTGAGACCTAGCAAAGGCACATCGGGCTACCAGTCCCTAATATTTTGCCAAGTTTCGTGCAAATCCATTCAGCCGTTCGATTATTATTATTATTTTTTTTTTTTGCCCCGCGGGGCCCTTTTAAAACCTCCACATCAAACCTAGGGGGTCAGCGAGGATCTACTATGCCCCCTTATAGTTATTTCCCCCTTTGTTTTGACCTCCTCTTGTCTCTCGATCCTACCGAGAGACAAGATGGCGGCCGCTACGGACTGTTTGGAATGTTGACAGACGCCGGAGAACCAATCAGCTTCGCTTCACAAAGCTCCGTTACGCGTAAGGTCCGCGAACCGGGGCGCTGCCCAGTCCGCTGTTACAGATATATATCTTTTTTTAAACGTTAATTTCTCAAAATCCACTGGAGCACATATATTGAGACCTACAAAAGGCACATCGGGCTACCAGTCCCTACAATTTTGCCAAGTTTCGTGCAAATCCATTCAGCCGTTCGGGCTAAAAGTGAGGCCAACCGCCCTATGGAAATTAACATGGGAAAAACGCGTTTTGGGACCCCCCTTTTTTCTCGGCCCCCCCTTGACGAACCCCCCCAAACTTTTCAGGGGCTGCTCAGAAACAAAATGTGCCATTTTCCTGAAAATTTCAGCCAATTCCGTCCACAAACGCCAAAGTTATTGGACATAGAATTTTCAAAAATCCCATAGAGAAAAAATCCTAACTATATATACCTACTGGCGACCGCCAGTAGGTTATATATATATATATATATATATATATATATATATATATATATATATATATATATATATATATATATATATATATATATATATATATATATATTCACGCTCCAGGTTGTCCACCTTGTGAGTAGCACGCGAGCAGCAGCTTTATTTATGTGTAGGTGAGGACGGGGATCCGCTTGTAGACGCCGCTCCGTAATGGATCTGCCCGACGCGTTTCGAAGCTCCATCTGCTTCTCTTCAGGGGCTTTAACGGAAGCGGTGTGCGCACCCGCTACACTTCTCCAATTTCATATAACTCACCCGCCAATGGGAGGCTCCAATGAGACTTCTGGGAAGTGTAGTGCGGAAAGCACACAATCAAGTCCTGTATGGACTCCACGAGTGGGCCCGTCCTCGATCCCATGTACGGCTGCTACTTCACTGCCGTGACCCCCACGTTAACGGGGTGGTGCATACTCTGCGGCTGGACTGCCGCATATAGATTCACGCTCCAGGTTGTCCACCTTGTGAGTAGCACGCGAGCAGCAGCTTTATTTATGTGTAGGTGAGGACGGGGATCCGCTTGTAGACGCCGCTCCGTAATGGATCTGCCCAACGCGTTTCGAAGCTCCATCTGCTTCTCTTCAGGGGCTTTAACGGAAGCGGTGTGCGCACCCGCTACACTTCTCCAATTTCATATAACTCACCCGCCAATGGGAGGCTCCAATGAGACTTCTGGGAAGTGTAGTGCGGAAAGCACACAATCAAGTCCTGTATGGACTCCACGAGTGGGCCCGTCCTCGATCCCATGTACGGCTGCTACTTCACTGCCGTGACCCCCACGTTAACGGGGTGGTGCATACTCTGCGGCTGGACTGCCGCATATAGATTCACGCTCCAGGTTGTCCACCTTGTGAGTAGCACGCGAGCAGCAGCTTTATTTATGTGTAGGTGAGGACGGGGATCCGCTTGTAGACGCCGCTCCGTAATGGATCTGCCCGACGCGTTTCGAAGCTCCATCTGCTTCTCTTCAGGGGCTTTAACGGAAGCGGTGTGCGCACCCGCTACACTTCTCCAATTTCATATAACTCACCCGCCAATGGGAGGCTCCAATGAGACTTCTGGGAAGTGTAGTGCGGAAAGCACACAATCAAGTCCTGTATGGACTCCACGAGTGGGCCCGTCCTCGATCCCATGTACGGCTGCTACTTCACTGCCGTGACCCCCACGTTAACGGGGTGGTGCATACTCTGCGGCTGGACTGCCGCATATAGATTCACGCTCCAGGTTGTCCACCTTGTGAGTAGCACGCGAGCAGCAGCTTTATTTATGTGTAGGTGAGGACGGGGATCCGCTTGTAGACGCCGCTCCGTAATGGATCTGCCCGACGCGTTTCGAAGCTCCATCTGCTTCTCTTCAGGGGCTTTAACGGAAGTGGTGTGCGCACCCGCTACACTTCTCCAATTTCATATAACTCACCCGCCAATGGGAGGCTCCAATGAGACTTCTGGGAAGTGTAGTGCGGAAAGCACACAATCAAGTCCTGTATGGACTCCACGAGTGGGCCCGTCCTCGATCCCATGTACGGCTGCTACTTCACTGCCGTGACCCCCACGTTAACGGGGTGGTGCATACTCTGCGGCTGGACTGCCGCATATAGATTCACGCTCCAGGTTGTCCACCTTGTGAGTAGCACGCGAGCAGCAGCTTTATTTATGTGTAGGTGAGGACGGGGATCCGCTTGTAGACGCCGCTCCGTAATGGATCTGCCCGACGCGTTTCGAAGCTCCATCTGCTTCTCTTCAGGGGCTTTAACGGAAGCGGTGTGCGCACCCGCTACACTTCTCCAATTTCATATAACTCACCCGCCAATGGGAGGCTCCAATGAGACTTCTGGGAAGTGTAGTGCGGAAAGCACACAATCAAGTCCTGTATGGACTCCACGAGTGGGCCCGTCCTCGATCCCATGTACGGCTGCTACTTCACTGCCGTGACCCCCACGTTAACGGGGTGGTGCATACTCTGCGGCTGGACTGCCGCATATAGATTCACGCTCCAGGTTGTCCACCTTGTGAGTAGCACGCGAGCAGCAGCTTTATTTATGTGTAGGTGAGGACGGGGATCCGCTTGTAGACGCCGCTCCGTAATGGATCTGCCCGACGCGTTTCGAAGCTCCATCTGCTTCTCTTCAGGGGCTTTAACGGAAGCGGTGTGCGCACCCGCTACACTTCTCCAATTTCATATAACTCACCCGCCAATGGGAGGCTCCAATGAGACTTCTGGGAAGTGTAGTGCGGAAAGCACACAATCAAGTCCTGTATGGACTCCACGAGTGGGCCCGTCCTCGATCCCATGTACGGCTGCTACTTCACTGCCGTGACCCCCACGTTAACGGGGTGGTGCATACTCTGCGGCTGGACTGCCGCATATAGATTCACGCTCCAGGTTGTCCACCTTGTGAGTAGCACGCGAGCAGCAGCTTTATTTATGTGTAGGTGAGGACGGGGATCCGCTTGTAGACGCCGCTCCGTAATGGATCTGCCCGACGCGTTTCGAAGCTCCATCTGCTTCTCTTCAGGGGCTTTAACGGAAGCGGTGTGCGCACCCGCTACACTTCTCCAATTTCATATAACTCACCCGCGGGGCCCTTTTAAAACCTCCACATCAAACCTAGGGGGTCAGCGAGGATCTACTATGCCCCCTTATAGTTATTTCCCCCTTTGTTTTGACCTCCTCTTGTCTCTCGATCCTACCGAGAGACAAGATGGCGGCCGCTACGGACTGTTTGGAATGTTGACAGACGCCGGAGAACCAATCAGCTTCGCTTCACAAAGCTCCGTTACGCGTAAGGTCCGCGAACCGGGGCGCTGCCCAGTCCGCTGTTACAGATATATATCTTTTTTTAAACGTTAATTTCTCAAAATCCACTGGAGCACATATATTGAGACCTACAAAAGGCACGGAATTGGCAGAAATTTTCAGGAAAATGGCACATTTTGTTTCTGAGCAGCCCTTGAAAATTTGGGGGGGTTCGTCAAGGGGGGGCCGAGAAAAAAGGGGGGTCCCAAAACGTGTTTTTAACATTGAGTTTTCCATAGGGCGGTTGGCCTCACTTTTAGCCCGAACGGCTGAATGGATTTGCACGAAACTTGGCAAAATTGTAGGGACTGGTAGCCCGATGTGCCTTTGCTAGGTCTCAATATATGTGCTTCAGTGGATTTTGAGAAATTAACGTTCAAAAAAAGATATATATCTGTAACAGCGGACCGGGCAGCGCTCCGGTTCTCGGACTTTTCGCGGTACGGAGCTTTGTGAAGCGAAGCTGATTGGTTCTCCGGCGTCTGTGAACATTCCAAACAGTCCGTAGCGGCCGCCATCTTGTCTCTCGGTAGGATCGAGAGACAAGAGGAGGCCAAAGCGAAGGGGCAAATGACCATAAGGGGGCATAGTAGATCCTCGCTGACCCCCTAGGTTTGATGTGGAGGTTTTAAAAGGGCCCCGCGGGGCAAAAAAAATAAATAATAATAATAATCGAACGGCTGAATGGATTTGCACGAAACTTGGTAAAATATTAGGGACTGGTAGCCCGATGTGCCTTTGCTAGGTCTCAATATATGTGCTCCAGTGGATTTTGAGAAATTAACGTTCAAAAAAAGATATATATCTGTAACAGCGCTCCGCTTCGCGTACTTTTCGCGTTACGGAGCTTTGCGAAGCTGATTGGTTCTCCGGCGTCTGTAAACATTGCAAACAGTCCGTAGCGGCCGCCATCTTGTCTCTCGGTAGGATCGAGAGACAAGAGGAGGCCAAAGCGAAGGGGCAAATGACCATAAGGGGGCATAGTAGATCCTCCTTGACCTCTTAGGTTTGATGTTGAGGTTTTAAAAGGGCCCCGCGGGGCAAAAAAAAAAATAATAATAATAATCGAACGGCTGAATGGATTTGCACGAAACTTGGCAAAATTGTAGGGACTGGTAGCTCGATGTGCCTTTGCTAGTTCTCAATATATGTGCTTCAGTGGATTTTGAGAAATTAACGTTCAAAAACAAGATATATATCTGTAACAGCCCTCCACTTCGCGGAGATAAAATTATCTCTGTATTACCTAGCTGTTGCTAACACCAGTTAGCGACCGCTAGTAGGAGATAGCGACCATCTTGGGCCCCACTTTGCATGTGAGTGATATTTATCACTAATGACATGCAAAGTGGGCATGCCAAGATGTTAGCGACTGGAAACAGTCGCTAACATCGCTATCTCCTATTACCAACTTTTGGAAATATCCGCGATAAGCGCGAATATCTCCAAAAGCTACCACCTGCCCTGAGCAGTTCTTAGCCATGTTATCCAATGGGAGGTGGATAACATGGCTAAGAGCATTAGCTCGGTAATGCATGAATATCGCTGAGTTTTCAGCGATATTAATGCATAGCGGTCGTTTTTTATCGTATTTGCGATAAACCTTGATAATAGCAAGGTTTATCTGCGATAATTTCTGACGATGCTTAGCGGTAAAAAATTCGTTGCTAAGCATCGTTAGGGATAAATATCGCTTAACTTTGGTAATATGCCCCAATGTCTGTTAACGTTCGATTCGAAGGAAATCAGGAAGTGTTGAAAAACATTGTCTGCGCCATCTTGCCTTTTTTCAAATGCCACACTTTTGTCGTGCACGGCAGTCATTTTAGATGCCTTGACCAGACCCACTCTCTGCACGCTGTCGATCCTTAGCATGGCTCCCCACCCTCGCAAGCATCTCCCCCAGGCAGTGGTCACCCCCGCTCTCTGTCTTATGCATGGGTAATAAACCACCCCCCATCTGCGCTGCTCTTCCCTGAGAATCACACCCTGTGCCCGCCCGACAACTCCCTTTCGCCCTATTCACTACCGCACCCTCTGACACTCCTTTTCCTCTGTGTCCGATTGTCCAGGCCGGTCCTAGGGTATCAGCTAGCCCTGCAGATGTAGTTTATGGCCCCAGCTGTAAAGAATCACCCCTCTTCAAAGGAGTTATAGTAGATCAAGGCCCACACTCGATGAGATCCGTCACAGCAGACGCGTTCCTATTATCTGAAAACCATCCTGTATTGTGATTGGGGAGGGGACCGAGCCTGAAGCGGAAGATTCCAGGGATGACTCTTTGTACATCAAAGTTTTTACAATTATGTGTCACATTAAAAATATATAGCACTCCAACAAAGTAGTAAGATTATAAAACTTTAATAACTTATAAATATATACAAGAAAACAAAAACAGTAATAACATATAAAAAATTTTAGGGAAAAACAACGAAGTAGCGGTCGGCTGTGCGAATAGTCCCAACGCAGCACAACGTCCGGATTTCTGGCGTGGGGCGTCGCGGGGGGTGGGTCATCAGTAGCAAACTGTTGTGCGAATAGTTCCAAGGCAGCAGAACGATGGCACCAAGGTGATGTCCAGTAAGTTGCCGCACTGGTTTTGGTATCCTACAATGCTGCTCCGAATAACGGCGTGGGGCGCCCCGGGGGAGGCGGCGTGAACGGGCCTCTCCAGGTGGAGTCTCGTCTGTTGTAGTGGGGCGCCCCTTTACCGTTTCAGTTGCCATTCCGTCCGCTTTTGGTCCACTGTGTCAAAAGCCGCAATTTAGCTGAGTTGCGCCCACTCTTGCGGTGCAGCGATAGGCGGCTGCCACAGGACTCTCAAAATGGCGGCAGGCTCTTTCCTTTTTGGGCCTGGTCCACTGAAATGGCCCTGGGACACCTTGGAAATCGGACACTTGTCTGCTAGGTCTTGGACCCCATTCTCGAAAGCGTCCCCTCCGCCTTGAGGATTCATCAAAAGTTTTGGGGGCCCCCGACTCCTGCAGGCTTCTGGTGGGGAGCGGCTGCCATGATTGCTCGCGGAATGACCACGACGGAGCCACGAGATGGTGGTGCTCTCATGCTGACGCCAGCTTCAGTCTGAAACATCCAGAAACAAGGTGGGGCTTTCATCTTTTGGGAAAAAAAAAAAGTTTTCATCCAATGAAAAGTGTTGTTTTTAGGTCATATGATCAAGCCTTCCATCATTAGGAAACCAAAAGTAAAATGAACCAATGAAAAGTTTTATAAACAAGTCACATGACCTGTTATGCGGCATAGGGTATAAAATGCGGAGAAAATACGTTGGCACGTGAGGCGGCGTCAGTAGCGGACCGATGTGCGAATAGGCCGAAGGCAACACAACGCGCCAAGATCCGGATGGCACCGAGGTGGTGTCCAGCAAGTTGCAGCACTGGTGTGGCCATCCTACAATGCTGAAAGTCGGTGTGGGGCGCCCCGTTGGCCTGTGAGTTCGCGTCAGTAGCGGACCGATGTGCGAATAGGCCGAAGGCAGCACAACGCGCCAAGATCCGGATGGCACCGAGGTGGTTTCTAGTAAGTTGCCGCACTGGTGTGGCCATCCTACAATGTTGAAAGTCGGCGTGGGGCGCCCCGTTGGCCTGTGAGATGGCGTCAGTAGCGGACCGATGTGCGAATGGGGCCAAAGGCAGCGCAACAATATTTTCTGAATAGAAGACACCACAAGGCGCTGAGATGCCAAGATCCGGATGGCACCGAGGTGGTGTCTAGCAAGTTGTGGCACTGGTGTGGCCATCCTACAATGGTAAAAGTCGGCGTGGGGCGCCCTGTTGGCCTGTGAGATGGTGTCAGTAGCGGACCGATGTGCGAATGGGGCCAAAGGCAGCGCAACAATATTTTCTGTATGGAAGATACCACTAGGCGTTGAGATGCCAAGATCCGGATGGCACCGAGGTGATGTCTAGCAAGTTGCTGTACTGGTGTGGTCATGCTACAATGCTGAAACTCGGCGTGGGGCGCCCCATTAGCCTGTGAGATGGCGTCAGTAGCGGACCGATGTGCGAATGGGGCAAAGGCAGCGCAAGAATATTTTCTGAAGAGAAGACACCACAAGGCGCTGAGATTCGGTTACCACCGAGGTGATGTCTAGCAAGTTGCCGCACTGGTGTGGCCATCCTACAATACTGCTCCGAATAACGGCATGGGGTGCCCGAAGGGGGGGGGGGGGAGGCGGCGTGAACGGGCCTTCCTAGGTGGAGGCTCGTCTGCTGTAGTGGGGCGCCCCTTTACCGTTTCAGTTGCCATTCAGCTGAGTTTCGGCTGCTCTTGATGCTACAGCGACAGGCGGCTGCAACAGGACTCTCAAAATGGCGGCCTGTTCTTTGGATTTGGGCCTGGTCCACTAAAATGGCCCTGGGACACCTTAGAACTCGAACGCTCGATTTTTTTTTCCTTTCCTGTACATGCAAAAAAAGGTAAATGCCCGGTACGTTACACGCTTCATCTGCCACGATGAACTCTCCAGAGGAACCGAAAAAAAATATAGTTATGGTAACTATACCATGCATCGTCATATGGAGAGGTGGCACCAATTAATTATAGTGCTGCATAAAAGAGAGATTTGGAGGAGAACCCCTGACCTGCCAGTACATTCATCAAAGAAGTGGCACTGACAGCATCAGAGGCAAGGGAAACGGTCCCAAATATTTAGAAGAACTTTGGAAAGATTAAAATGACATGTTTAGATTGTGGCAAATTAATTTCATGTGGACAGATGAGTGTTACTCTAATAAATAAAATACAGCATATGAACATCATCATAGTCGATGGTTGGTAGAGACATTTTGACTATATCCTGGACCTGCCCGTCCTCGCCCAAAATGGCGCCGGAATAAATGGGACTCGTAACTCCTTGTTGTGTACTGGTTGCAGAACCTTGAAATCACGAGATACGTATGCAGTTTTGAAGCACATGGCGGGCGGGGACGAGAATTGATTGAATATTTCGACATCCCTATTGATATTAAGTTCTGATGTGTTATTGATTACTGTACTATTGAAAGTTCGAATTAACGTCACCCATGGTACTTGCCCGCAAATGTATATCTAGATAATTTTATTGTAACTGGCCCTGTCGTATTTTAATTATAAAATGTACGTCCACCGATTCCGCAACTGTTAGACACCTTAGTTCTTGCAACCTAATGGCCCGCCCGTTACGTTCCTCTACAGTGTAAATGTCTCCTCATCATATACGATTACAGTTTGCTCCGTGGCCGGCCCACGTGGTTATAGGCTCGTATTTGTATAATGAAATTTCACAATAAAGGTTTTTGAAAGAAAACATGGTAGTAGTATATACATTGGTAAAGTTTTTAATAATAGTCACTGTTTTAGAATCATTAAAAGGCAAGTGAAATAAAGCAGACCAATTACATGAAGGGTAAAAGGTATAATACGCAGGAACGCAGTAAAGATAAATGGTCAAGGGCTGTTGTGTTTTCTACTCCTGCAACATAAAGTGATCGATAAGAATCTCATATTCAGGCGTATCGGCGACTAAGACAGCAGGTCGACCCTCTTTTGCTCAACGACTCCGTCACGGGACGAAGAAACGCTCTTTTTCTCGAAAAAAGAATATATTTTACTTGCAGGACAGTTGTAAATTTTCCGGGAAAGTACATTAGCCTGGAACATTATAACATATATTTAAGAAAAAATAATGTTCGGAAGTAATAAAAAGCGTAATTTGTAGGTCATATGACCAAGCCTTTCATCATTAGAATAAGAAAAGTAAAATGAACCAATGAAAAGTTTTATTAACAAGTCACATGACTTGTTATGCTTACGTTACGCGCTGCGCGTCGCGCCCCGGATGACTTCCGGATGCGCTAACGCGGCGCGTCATATGACGCATTACGCGACAACGCAGGTCCAGAATATAGTCAAAATGTCTCCACCAACCAGCGGTCGGAACACAACCCCTTTCAGCAGGCTAAATAGTTCTGTTAAATGACAACAGAAGGGACAGGCAACAAGAACCATCAGTCAAAGAGGGGAGGGCTAGTTCTTCTCTACCGGGTTACATTGGGGCGCTACCGGAACTGATCGAATTGGTAGTCTACAGTGTTTCTGGATGTTTCAGACTGAAGCTGGGGTTAGCATGAGAGCACCACCATTTCGTAGCTCCGTCGTGGCCATTCCGCAACCAATCATGGCAGCCGCTCTTTATCGTTATTTTGGGCGGGGTGGGTGGCGGAGCCGAGCTGTTTTGCAGCCATCATTGTGTGGAGTTCAGTTCATCTCACTAGTTTCGTATTTGTCATGAGGGGTTGTTCCTAATGTTTCTATTTTAGCGAGGTCAAAAAGAGATCCCATTAGTGGCCTACTGATTTTGCTCGATTCCTTTTCTTTTTTTTTACACGATTTTTCGTTATCTGCAAAGACTAAACAGAGTATTGCGACTCTGTGTTTGTTTGTAAATAGAGAATGAACCAAAGAGAACCAATTCTAAAACAGTAAATGCTTGGATAACAATCAATCAAATGGAGAGAGAAGCAGGCACGACGTATTACAACGGGGGCAAAGGCCTGCGTTAACTACCTTTCACTATCTGCAAAGAGAGAGTACTCCTAATAGAAATGAGGGGGGGGGCACCATTCAAAGCAGATCAGTGTGCATAAACACGAAAATGTTTTCACTTACCACGTACTTGACATTCGACAGCTTATGATATTTGCTATTAAAAAACCATTGAAATTCACTGAAAAAACCATAGGTTATAGACCATATATAGTTAGGAATTAGCATTTACAAAACCTTGAAAATTCACTGAAAAAACCATAGGTTATACACTATATATAGTTAGGAATTAGCATTTACAAAACCTTGAAAATTCACTGAAAAAACCATAGGTTATAGACCATATATAGTTAGGAATTAGCATTTAAAAAACCTTATTTTACTCACACAAAACCATTGAAATTCCATATATAGTTAGTTGCACTAACTATATATCGCGCACCCGCAATCCACTGCTGATGATGTCACATATTACATCATTCATGACATGGTCAGTGACATCATGATGACATCACTGATGACATCTCATTTGACATCAATGACCATATCACTGATGATATCATTCATGTGACAATACAATGCATCTCCTCACATTTTAATATAACCTTTGTTACACCCAGTGTTAAATACAGAGTATAATTTTTGAAACCATTCACACACCAATACTAGTTACTACATACGCACTCACTGATTCCTACGTCTACACACACATTCACTTATTCACCCATACAATCATTCATACATACAATCACTCATCTTTACAACACTATCATATGCACTCATACACCTATACAGATACTCACACTCTGCCACTCATGCATGGAGTTACTCACACACCTAGTCAGTCCTGTAAAGAATCAATCACACTTCCATTTTTTAATCTATACAGTTAAACATAGAGCACCTTACATTTTCAAACATATACTAACACATACTTACTCTCTTATACAATCATTGATACAAGTACACATTGATCTGCACAGAGTCACACACCTCCCAGCCAGTCACACACACACTCAGTCTCCCATACAAATACTTGAGCAATCAATCAATAACCCATATAGTTACTCATATAGCTAGTGATCAACACATGCAGCAGTTTACAGAACAACAGACATAATGATGCACAAATTAAGACAGTTTAGTCACTAACCCATGCACTCAGTGAGACACATTTAATCACTCACTCATACAGTCAGTCACGCACCTACTAAATCCTTCATCCAGACACTTCTACATCCACTCATTCTTCAATATGTAAGACATATTTTAACTTTACAGAAACATACAGTCACTGGATGTTGTCATCAGTGATGTCATCAGTGATGTCATTTGAGATGTCATCAGTGATGTCATCAGTGATGTCACTGACCATGTCATGAATGATGTAATATGTGACATCATCAGCAGTGGATTGCGGGTGCGCGATATATAGTTAGTGCAACTAACTATATATGGAATTTCAATGGTTTTGTGTGAGTAAAATAAGGTTTTTTAAATGCTAATTCCTAACTATATATGGTCTATAACCTATGGTTTTTTCAGTGAATATATATATATATATTCATCTAAAAATGCCCTGAGCTTTACAGAGGTCACACAATGCAGCCCTTTACCATCCGGTTTAGAAGCCTCGAGGCTGCTTGCAGTTATTTGCATCCATTTCATTTCTCGATTCCTTGCTTGATTCCCGACGCGTTTCGAGGCCGAACGCCTCTTCCTCATGGGTGCTACACAGGAAAAATGAATACCTCACCAATGTTGTCTCTCTGATTCTTTTATTGAGAACATCGCCCCCAATGGGCGTGGCACTCAAGAATTGCCCGATGGCATGCTGGTTCATGTAGTTCTTGGGGTGAGGTTTATATTAAAAGTTCATTTGAAAGTTCATTGTCTCTGTGTTCTTTTATGAAGCTTATTATAATCCTTAAGTAGGCTGGATTACAAAACTGCAGGCTTCGTTTTGCCATAGAGCTACATGCTTTCACGGAAAGAAAGGGTTTCTTTCCAAGCCTTTCCATTCAGTTCGTAGGAAATGGTGCTCCTCTGCCACGGCCAGGACTGCTGTGTATTCAATCTTCATCTCAAAATGCCCTGAGCTTTACAGAGGTCACACAATGCAGCCCTTTACCATCCGGTTTAGAAGCCTCGAGGCAGCTTACAGTTATTTGCATCCATTTCATTTCTCGATTCCTTGCTTGATTCCCGACGCGTTTCGAGGCAGAACGCCTCTTCCTCATGGGTGCTACACAGGAAAAATGAATACCTCACCAATGTTGTCTCTCTGATTCTTTTATTGAGAACATCGCCCCCAATGGGCGTGGCACACAAGAATTGCCTGATGGCATGCTGGTTCATGTAGTTCTTGGGGTGAGTGTTATATTAAAAGTTCATTTGAAAGTTCATTGTCTCTGTGTTCTTTTATGAAGCTTATTATAATCCTTAAGTAGGCTGGATTACAAAACTGCAGGCTTCGTTTTGCCATAGAGCTACATGCTTTCACGGAAAGAAAGGGTTTCTTTCCAAGCCTTTCCATTCAGTTCGTAGGAAATGGTGCTCCTCTGCCACGGCCAGGACTGCCGTGTATTCAATCTTCATCTCAAAATGCCCTGAGCTTTACAGAGGTCACACATTGCAGCCCTTTACCATCCGGTTTAGAAGCCTCGAGGCTGCTTGCAGTTATTTGCATCCATTTCATTTCTCGATTCCTTGCTTGATTCCCGACGCGTTTCGAGGCAGAACGCCTCTTCCTCATATATATATATTACCTACTGGCGGTCGCCAGTAGGTAGTTATAGTTAGGACCTAGTTTCCATAGGAAATCCGCAACATTCTACTGGGAATAACTTTGGCACCGGTTGTTGAATCTTCGCGAATTTCTCAAAGAAGATGGCCCGCTCCTTCCCTGAAAGTCTTGGGAAGATTCGTCAAGCGGGGGCAGAGAAAAAAGGGGGTCCCAAAACGTGTTTATTTCCATAGGACGATTAGACACGGCTACAGCCCGAACCGCTGAACGTAATTACACCAAATTTGGGAAAATGGTAGGGTCTGGTACGCAGATCACCCTTTTGGTTAAATGGTGTAAATCCCTCCAGTAGTTCCTGAGAAAATCTAAAGAAAAAATATATATATATCTGGGTGGAGCCTAACCACACATCTCATCGTGAGATCTGATTGGCTGTCAGCACTTCATCCAAGAAGTGTTGGCAGCCATCTTGGGACCAATATACATGATAGCACCTCATTAAAAAGCATTGCAGTTAATAGAAGGTTTTAGGACTTTAGTTACATTATAAATCATTTGTTGATGGTACCATACTCATTTTAGGAATTGTGGTGTGTTCTAAGGTGATTTTACCATGTGAAAAAGCCTTCTGCTGGGATATCATGAATCATGTTTGAAAGAAAACTATTATCTCATGCTTTTCCCACAGTGGTTTGGAAGGGGATCTACAAGCTGAACTGAAAGCATATTTTCTGTAAATTCACATTATCTTTCTCAGTCATGTGAAAATGAAGTCTGACATTCTCAGTAAAACATGTACATCCAACAAGGACAGAGGCTGTCAGTTGATTCCTTTGTGTTCTACTGCAGCTTCCCAGAGTGTTCTAAAGAACAACTAGAGCGCTAACAGTCCTACTTATTACAAAGGTATGGCACACCTGAAGCCTGATTGGAATAAAGTGGTAACTCTTAAAACATTTCATTTAAAAAGAAACAAAAGGAGGGGGTATATTTTGCCATAGAAAGTATGATTAGTGCTGCAGAAAGAAAAATTAAGGCACATTTTGAGTGACTTCTCAAATCCTCTTCTATTTCATTAAATAATTCTGACATGCAGTCTCCCAAGATGGCCACCGGAGACAAAAGAGCCCATATGTAGCCCAAATATCACCCAGATGTAGCCCAAGTATAGCCCAATGACAGAATGTCCCAGAGTGTTCTAAAGAACAACTAGAGCGCTAACAGTCTTACTTATGACAAAAGCATGGCACACCAGAAGCCATCTTGATTGGAATGAAGTGGTAAGTCTGAAAACATTTAATTTAAAAAGGAACAAAATGAGGGGGTTCATTTTGCCATAGAATGTATGATTAGTGCTTCAGAAAGAAAAATTAGGGCACATTTTGAGTGACTTCTCAAATCCTCTTCTAGTTCATTAAAAAATTCCGACATGCAGACTGAAACATGCACTTCCAATACCAGCAGCACACTTCCCTGGTGAGCAGTAGCTTTACTACAGCGATCTAATAAGCAACTAGCATGCTAACATTCAGAATTTATGGCAAATGTGTGTCACATCTGAATGCGTTCTTGATGGAATCAAAATAGAAAACTGAAAGTATTTCCTACTGAAGAGACTGTAGTAAATGAGGAAATTAGGAAACTTCATAACAAATAAGTCTCCCAAGATGGCCACCAGAGACAAAAGAGCCCAAATGTAGCACAAATATCCCCCAGATGTAGCCCAAGTATAGCCCAATGACAGGATGTCCCAGAGTGTCCTAAAGAACATCTAGAGCGCTAACAGTCATACTTATGACAAAAGTATGGCACACCTGAAGTCATCTTGATTGGAATAAAGTGGTAACACTTAAAAGATTTAATTTGCAAAGGAACAAAATGAGGGGGTTCATTTTGCCATAGAAATTATGATTAGTGCTGAAGAAAGAAAAATTAGGGCACATTTTGACTTCTCAAATCCTCTTCTATTTCATTAAAAAAATTCTGACATGCAGACTGAAACATGCACTTTGAATACCAGCAGCAGACTTCCCTGATGAGCAGTAGCTTTACTACAGTGATCAAATGAGCAACTAGAGTGCTAACATTCAGAATTTATGGCAAATGTGTGACACATCTGAATGCCTTCTTGATGGAACCAAAGTAAACAAGCATTGAAAATGCAATAGATCTCGCCCTCGTTTAAGAAAAAGCAATTCTGTTTGTAATGAGGTGGTTTTTTAGCTTTGCTTTTATTAGTGTTTTTCATACTTTCATGTAAATAACATGCATATGTATGCATATATGTATATGTATGCATGCATTTATATTTGTATTTATATAGATATGCAGATTATATATGTTTATATATGTATGTATATATATATACACATACATTTATATAAATGCATATGCATATATATGCATATATATATGTGTATATGTGTGCGTGTAGAGAGAGGTAGAGAGGTAGAGGTAGAGGTAGAGAGGTAGAGGTAGAGATTTAGAGACTAGTAGAGAGAGAAGTAGAGAGAAATAGAGAGAGGTAGAGAGTAGAGAGTGAGTAATAGAGAGTAGAGAGTGAGTAGTAGAGAGTAGTAGAGAGCAGTAGCGAGAGTAGCAGAGAGTGAGTATTAGAGAGTAGTAGAGTTAATAGTAGAGTGAGTAGTAGAGAGTAGTAGAGAGTGAGTAGTAGAGAGTGTGTAGTAGAGAGTAATAGAGAGTAAGTAGTAGAGTGAGTAGTAGAGAGCAGTAGAGAGTGAGTAGTAGAGAGTAGTAAAGAGTGAGTAGTAGAGAGTAGTAGAGTGAGTAGTAGAGAGTGAGTAGTAGAGAGTGAGTAGCAGAGAGAGAGAATAGTAGAGAGTAAGTAGTAGAGTGAGTAGTAGAGAGTAGTAGAGAGTGAGTAGTAGAGAGTGAGTAGTAGAGAGTAGTAGAGAGTGAGTACTAGAGTGAGTAGTAGAGAGTGAGTAGTAGAGAGTAGTAGAGAGAGAGTAGTAGAGAGTGAGTAGTAGAGAGTAGTAGAGAGTGAGAAGTAGAGAGTGAGTAGTAGAGTAGTAGAGAGTGAGTAGTAAAGAGTGAGTAGTAGAGAGAGAGTAGTAGAGAGTGAGTAGTAGAGAGTAGTAGAGAGTGAGTAGTAGAGAGTAGTAGATAGTGAGTAGTAGGGAGTGAGTAGTAGAGAGAGAGTAGTAGAGAGTAGTAGAGTAGTAGAGAATGAGTAGTAGAGAGTGAGTATTAGAGAGTAGTGGAGTAGTAGAGAGTGAGTAGTAGAGAGTAGTGGAGAATATTTCAAAGTTTGGCACAGCACCACTTGCACAACAAGTCCAATCAAATCATATCACTTAGAGTCCTTATTGAAGCGCTGAATCTTGGTGTATATTCAAATGCTTTTATTTTCCTTAAGTTTATGTACCACAGCCAGCCGACGCGTTTCGTTCTGTACAACAGAACTTCTTCAGGTCGTTCCTATTTCCTTCAAGTTATGTCGGTATCCTGTTGTCATATAACTAGATATTTCTTCCAAATGTTAGACAAGTCGTAAGTACATTCTTATTCAAAGTGACTAGATATCAATTTTACCCACACAATTCGGGCAGACTTGAGTAATTTATAGCATCCTCAAAGTCAGTCTTTCAAAAATTCCAAAGTATAGGACATGATAATCCAAATCCAAATGTTTCTCAAGTAAAGTCATTTTCAATCGTTCAGAATATCGGCGTTTGGGCAGATATGACCCACGGACACGGTTAATGACTTTTCTTGAGAAACATTTGGATTTGGATGATCATGTCCTATACTTTGAAATTTTTGAGAGACTGACTTTGAGGATGCTATAAATTACTCAAGTCCATGGATGCTGCTGGGAACGCCCCCAGCAACACCCATTGCACACGCCTTTAAGGCAGGACACTGCATTAAAGGGACTGATATTTATCAGGCAGGATTACGCCACAAAAAGTGGCTTAGTCCTGCCTGATAAATATCACTCAGTCTTCTGCACCACCGGAACGTCACAAAAAGTGACGTTCCGGAGGCGCAAGGGGCTCGTAAATAATGCCCCATAGGTTTCACACTCGTTATAGTTAGGAATTAGCATTTAAAAAACCTTTGAAATTCACTGAAAAAACCATAGGTTTCACACCAGTTATAGTTAGCTGGACATTTTTCTCATACAAAACCATTGAAATTCCCCCGTTATAGTTAGTTGTACTCACTATAACTCGCGCGCCCGCAATCCACTGCTGATGATGTCACATATTACATCATTCATGACATGGTCAGTGACATCACTGATGACATCACTGATGACATCTCAAATGACATCACTGATGACATCATCCAGTGAATGTGGTTTGCTTTGATATTTAAATATGTATTATAAATACACTACTTTGCATTGAAGAATGAGTGGATATATAAATATAAATGTGTGGATGGTGGATTTAGTAACAGTGTCATTGATTGTTTCCTTGACTAATTTGTAGAGTCTCACTATATATAATGTGTAGTTACTAAACTGTGGGAAAGTCCTTATTGCTTTGTCTTAATTGCTATGTTAAAGACTATATTTGTTATTGGTTTCTTAACTGAGTATTTGTATGGGTAAATGAATGTCTATGTGGTTTGGTGGGGGGGGTGTGATTGCCAAAAAATGTGTGAATAGTTCATTCAGTAGGTATATGAGGTTAAGACTACATGTTATAACAGTTGTTTCAGTGAGTGTATATGTTTATGGATGTGGTGGTGATGAAATATTTCTCTCAATGGTACATCTCCATTAAACTTGAAAACAAAAGGCAGTGTATGTGACAGTTATATCTAATTAAATGTGCCTAAGACTTAGTGATTGTATGAGTCACTATATGGATAACTGTATACTTGTAATAGTGATTTTTATAACACACTAAGTGTGAGTTACTATCTATATAAATAGATGAAGTGGTGTTTGTATAAGTGTGTAGGTGAGTAAATGTAAGTATAATCAATTGTTTGCATAAGTCAGAAGGATGTCTTTATAAGTGAATACAATGTGTGCTGGTGTGTAATGTTGAAATAGGCTGATAAGTATATTTGATAGTGTTCTGTTGATTATTCACTGCATATAACACTGAAGCTATAGGTAAGTGATTAGATGTGTGTATAGTTCTATGACTATCTGAGTGGGTGTTTAGAAATTTCTATTGGTGTGTCAATGGTTTCAAATATGGCACTTTCTATTTTACAGTGAGTGATGAAAGATTATACTAGTGTGTGATGAGGTGTATTTGATTGTCACATGGATGATGTCATCAGTGATGTTATCAGTGATGTTATTTGAGATGGCATCAGTGATGTCATTTGAGATGGCATCAGTGATGTCATTTGAGATGGCATCAGTGATGTCATCAGTGATGTCACTGACCATGTCATGAATGATGTAATATGTGACATCATCAGCAGTGGATTGCGGGCGCGCGAGTTATAGTGAGTACAACTAACTATAACGGGGGAATTTCAATGGTTTTGTATGAATAAAATGTCCAACTAACTATAACTGGTGTGAAACCTATGGTTTTTTCAGTCAATTATATATATATATATATATATATATATATATATATATATATATATATATATAATTGCTAGTTTAGGCATTGTAATTTGATGACATTTATGATTCAACAGTATCCTCATGATTCTATTGTAGATGAATCAGAGAATAATAACCAAATACAATTTAATGCATTATGCAGTAATATTGGTTTCCAGGTAGAATTGGATAACATTTGTTTTTAACATCTGCAGTGTCTACATTGTATTTAAAAATGTTTATAATGTACAGCTGCTAATTTTGCAAATATAATGAAATTGCGATTGTAACATATGATTCTACACAAGGAGACCGCTAAGTCTTTTTTCCAGCTTGGTTATAGCTGAATAGATCATGTGATATGGGCGGGATGTTAAGCAGCATTTAAAAATGGCAAAAAAAACATTTAGTCTTCATGTGATCAAGGGCTTTTAAGCCCGAAACGCGTCATCTGCTTATGCTGTATTGGATGGAAAAGGTTAAATAAATCATCTTGCCTACAAAAGTGGTCCGTTTCTCTGTCTTCGCCGCCGTGCTTTGGTGGAAGTAGCCGGAGTTGTTGTTCGAGATATATATATATATATATATATATATATATATATAAGTCTCTCCCCAACAGAAAAGAGAAGCAGCAGCCACGAGGGGAAATGTGAGGAGGGGCTTTATTAAAATAGAAAACAGCAGTCTGGTGGCGGCGAATGCATTTCGGCGCATTGGCCTTCCTCAGCGCCCAACACCTGACAAAGTCTCGAACAGCCAGCCTGCCGCTCGTTGTTAAGTGCGCCACTCTGCTCCTCCCCCATGCGATTCCGCTCACCTGTTGCGGTACGACTCATGTCTGCGCACCACAACCCCCAGAATGCAACATGTTTATACACTCCAGGCTGGTGTTGTGGGGAAGGGTAAAGGTTGTTCCAAAGTGGTAAAATTGATCGGAGGCGAGGAGAAAAGCAGCTGGGTTTTTGAAGGCTGATGCGGGATTGTTTCATTCGAACAAAGTCTCTCCTTGGGCCCCCTCAAACTGTCAGTCCTTCAGGCAGGTCGAAAATAGAGCAGGGGCATGATGCCCTGAAAGAGGTATATTTCGACCTCAACCACTCCGATCATCCTGCGAGAGGGACAGGTTCCGGATGGATCCATAACTGGAACTGTAGCACGGAGCTGTGGAGCTGTCCAGAAAAGTCCGGACCCTTGACGACAGGGGCTTGCTGCATGCGCTTCTGGCTGTGCGCGGAACATATACAGGTAAGTCTCTCCCCAACAGAAAAGAGAAGCAGCAGCCACTAGGGGAAATGTGAGGAGGGGCTTTATTAAAATAGAAAACAGCAGTCTGGTGGCGGCGAATGCATTTCGGCGCATTGGCCTTCCTCAGCGCCCAACATATATATACATAGATATATAGATATATATATTGCTGGATGTTCGTATTTTATGTTATTGAGTTATGCTGATGTTAGGTAAGGAGCGTCTGTATGGGTTGAAGTTACACATTTTCACACCTTTTTTTGCTGCCCTTACATGAGGAGCAGCTTTCTGGGTGGGAGTCACCCATTTTCACAGTTTTTCCTTCTTGTCCTTACTTTAAGGATGTTGGTTGGGTGTGAGTGTTACCTGCTGCTACAAGGTACTCCACTCGCCCTTGATTTTGGGTACATTTATTCGGGTGTACTACATCCATTACTTTTATGTAATACATGTGTGTGCCAGTCGTTTCATGCGGCTAGTTCGTGTTGTGCTGCGCCTCCTCTCATGCCTCTCTGGCAAGGGGGTATGGTTGGTGGTAGTCATAGGTGCCATTGTGTCGTCCAGCTAAGCTGTTTCTTCTGCCATATTTTATGCTATATTTTATTAAATTTATAGAGGGGAAGGATGTGTGATATACTATCTTCTTCATTTTTATCTTGTTTATTCATCTATAACATCTACTTCATTTTCTCTTGTATATTTTCCTGTGCATCTTTCATTTGTGTACCTTAGCATTTTTTTGGTTCTTCTTGTCAATACCTTATTCCAATTTGAAGTTTCATTTTTGTGTTATATAAAGGGGAGGATATGTAGAATCCTGTATATGTATTTATCCTGTTGGGATCTTCTTAGCTGCTCAGCCAGTGTGAATGTGCTGCATGGAATGCTGAAATGGTGATGAGGAATGGAATGCTCGGGTGCCTGTGAGGTGAGGTGTGACAGTTGGAGTATGGGCTGAGCAGCAGAGAGGCTGCTTCTGGTGGGGCTCCTCTACATGAACTTTATAACCTACAACTAAAACTAAATAAACCTACTTAATCTACATCTCGGCTCCTGGACTTTAACATTACACCTCCCACATAACTATTTTAGAGGACAATGAAGAGGTTGATTTGATTTGATTTGGCGTTTTATAGAGCTCGACGTGTGCCCTAAGGCGTCTTGGCACTAAACCTAGTCTGGGAAGGCTCATGTGCCAACTAGTCCTGTCGAATGAGTGGTTAGTTTGTAAATAGCCAGGTCTTGAGTTGGCCTCTAAATTTCATCAGTGAGTCGCTGGTTTTTTAATCTGTAACGGTAGGGAGTTCCATATCTTCGCTGTCCCCACTACGAAGCTCCGTCCCCTCCAACGCATCTGCTTGTACCTTGGTACTACCAATAGGTGGGATTGTCCTGATCTTAAATTTCTAGCTGGTACGTATTTCTTAAGGTGAGTTCTAAGAAAGAGGGGTCCTTTCCCCTGCAATGCCTTAAAGGCCAGACACTGTGATTTAAAAATGATTCTCTTATGTACCGGCAGCCAATGGAGCTCCTTTAGGCGATCCTTTATTGGCTCAAATTTTGGGATGTCCAGGATCAACCTAGCTGCTGCATTCTGCATTCGCTGGAGTCTCATTAAAAGTTGCTTCTGCAGACCCATGTATAGTGCATTTCCATAGTCCAGCCTGGACATTGCTAATGCTGTTACCACTGTTTTTAGCGAGTCGATGGGTAGAAATGGGCGGACCTTTCTTATAATTTTAAGGATTCCCCAAAATGGGGATGTGAGTTTATTGATTTGACATTTAAAGGTCAGGCTTTGATCGAATATGACCCCCAAATTTCTTACCTCTGATACTGGTAGTGGGCAGTCACCCAGTTCATCCGGCCACCAACTTGGGGACCAGAAGGGTGTGTGGTTACCCAGTAACAAGACTTCAGTCTTATCACTGTTCAATTTAAGGCAGTTGTTCTGCATCCAGCTGTTAATCTGTAACATACAGTTATTAAAGCGTTCTGCCGTCTCCTTGACGTTGTTGATCATCAATCAATGACTTTTGGTATAGGTTAAAAGAACAATGTGTCATTGGTACCTAATTTGTCTTACTGAAATTATTATAGTGTAATACAGACTTAGCAATCTAATAATCGAAAGATATTGAAACAGTTTGCATTTGTTAACTTGATTCATTCATCTGTTCACCATGTTGTCCAGTGTTTAGGCTCCCACGTGTTGAAAGTGCTACTTAAGTGATATTATTAATGATGATGATGTTGCCTCCAGGGAACTTTTGACTCATTTGTGTTCAATGGCTTTTTCACTTATTCAGTCTTTGGGGGAAAAGGATGTATTAAATGTGTACTGTGATTCGATAACCTTTATTAAAGAATCTGTAATTTATGATGCTAGGCTAATACATCTGGGAGCAAGTGGGGTTATGATTTTTGTTGAAGGGACCATACAAAGCTGTAGAGTCTCTGGTTTATGCCAAATGGGTTGGAAATAAAAGATGAATCAGAAGAGAGCTGAGGAAAGCAGCTATGCAAGAGCATATGTCTCAAACTACTTTCATGGGGAAGTTACAGTTTCAGTAGGGGTGCACCCCAAGAGGAGCCTAACACCATCCTCTTTGAAGGTTCCCTTCCTATACAACTCTCTACCAAGTCTCAATCAATTCAAACTACGCTTCCACATCATTGTGACCGGGGCAGGCTTATCTACCCATAAACTCTCTCACATACCTACTATGTTCACACTGGCAGCCAGAATCTACCCATTCAGTGCATCAGTGTGCCTGATCACGGTAAGGGGGCACACACATTTATCCAACACCTTCTAATTCACATTAGCACTATCTCAAAAGAGGACCAATAGGAGCAGACACAAGAAGCATATTCATTCTCCTAATTATGCCATTTACATCACTGACCAAATCATAGCACTTACCTTTCCATACCCTCTGCAAGAAGTACTCCACAGAACTTCTTTACTAGCTTGGTCCAACCCATTTGACACATATACAAATTATGTATACATGTCACTTTTCCATATTTGACACACACCTGAGTATGGAGGGCAGGCACTGCATCCACAGGCAAACTACCACAATCCTAAATATACGCACAGGTCAACTACTTACCCTATGTGCAGACATCCAGGCAATGCCTAAACATGCCAATTCCACAGTGATGTGTCACTGTGTTCAACCAAGCATATACCTAATCAGTCATGCTGTAGGACTGTGGCTGCCCCTTCAGGGAACACACATGACCTTAGCAACAATAAAAAGTCAATCCGCACCTTGGAGGAAGGATCCAAGTTTACAACCATGGCACAGTTGTCGGATCAGCATGTCACCCTCTCATGGGCCTTTTGTTAGCACACTTGGCAGATCAATGGGGAATATATGATGGATGCATGCCACACCCACAACCGTCTCCTTTATGAAACACTTTAAACAAGCATTGGCATAGCCAATAGGTCTCCCTTTTGGGACCTTATAAGTATTTAGTTATGCAGCACAATAGCCTTGGTGCGACAACATCAAACTGTTGCATGGATAAACACTTATAAGGTCCCTAAGGTAGACCTATTGGCTATGCCAATGCTTGTTAAACTTAGCAACACTGTCTGGGCATTGGTTGCACCCCATTAGTACCAATTTAACACCCACATTTAGCAATAAGCAACAGGAAGATGGCCATTCTAGATTTGCAAAGGGCCTTCACCAAGGCTTCTTAGATGAAGAAAAAGTAGGAGTGAAATTGGTTACTCAGGGGCATATTTATAAGCCCCTTTGCACAAATAAAAAATGAAATTTATGAAATCACGCAAGGCCAACTTGAGTGAACCTGCGTGGCTTCATAAATCTCGAGTAATGTAACGCATCGGAAATTGCTGCGTTGCATTCCTCTGCGTCAGGGAGGCGTTCCCATGGGTGTTGCGTGGGTGTTCCCATGCAACATCCATGGAGTTTGATACATTCCCAGATTTACAAGAATAGGTAATCCTGGGCAAGCGGCAAATAGATTTGCCTCCCATGAGAGACATATGATGAGAAATATCTTTATTTCTTCTTGTGTTTTCCTCTTTCCGGAAGACGCCTTTCAGGATTGTTTTTGTGCAGAAGGTGCCCCTTCCTGCACAAAAACAATTCTGCATACAATGCAGGCACCCTTGCACCATGATCCAAAGGTGGCTACATTGGCACTAGGCAGCCCATTGTGCGCCGGCACATGGGAAAGGACAGGAATGCACCGGATTGCCTTAAATATGCAGCATTTCTGCCCTTTCCCAGAGACGCAGCTCAGCAGGGTGACTTGCTGCACTCAAGTAGATTCAATAAATCCAATCATGTGTCTTGATGGGTATCTATGTCATATGACCCCAGCAGCCTATGGCCAAGTTATCTAATAGGAAGCAGGAGGCAGGGGGTTTCAGCAGGATTCAGAGATCTAACACGGTACCGCAGGGAGTAAAAAGAGTATGGGATTTGCAGGAGTGATAGAATAGCCAACAGTGACAAGGGACGGATAGGGGCAAAAAGTGCAGGGCAAGAAGGTCCGAGGAAACAGCACCTTGAAGGGCCTGAGAAGAAGAGCAGGATCACAGAAAGAAGAAATTGTCCAAGAGCAAATGCAAGAGGATCAGAAAGCTTAACAGAAGCAGCCCAGGTAGGACATGGCAGATGGGGTATGGAAACTTATGGACATGCTGCTGTAAATGACAAAGGTGCAAACATAGCATGTAGAAAAAGATTAGAGGGAGCAGCCTACTTAGGGCTTGGGGTAGAATGATAGTAAAGACTGGTAAAGATAGGTAGAAATGTCTCAGGGGCAATCATGGTGGAAGCAGAAAGCTCCAATATATGACAGCATTTTGTTCCACTATAGGTGATATGAAAGGTCCAAGACCACTGCACTATGGAAATGAAATTAGATTTTCTGACAAGCGAAAATCAGAAAAAACAACACCATTTTGTGCTTGTACCTGGTACCGAAAATGAAATCACTCTCTATAATTGCAAAGAAGGAGACAATTTTTGCTGATCACAAGGGTTTCCTAACCCACAATAAAAGTCCATCCGTTTTCTAACAACCTGCTTCTTTCATATAGCTTCAGCTTCAGGAGCACACTAGATAGATCTTTATTAATACATTTTAATACAGTTGTTTTTTTAAATTTCTTTTCAAAACTAACTTCATGAAACTGTTTTAGCAGTATCAAGAAAAACAGGTTTGCATGAAAGTAGCCGGTCTTGAAAAATAAGATATTTTACCTCTGTTTTAAAAATATAAACTTTTTTTTCCCTTTCTGCATAGATGTTAAAACACCAGGCTAACATTCTCCCTTTCCTGAAAATAGAGCACTTATAACATGAATAGCCTTTTCCACCGTTACCACAGGCCAGTAGTCAAAGCGCATCAGCAGTCACAATATCTGAGCATGTTAACAAGCTTCTTTCACTCTCTAAAGAGCCACGGAAGAAAGGGGATTCTGCCCCTGAGAAATGCTAAAACGAAGGCACAAAAAACGAGGCTGGTGTTCGTTATAGAAAATGGCATCACTCTGTCGGGCTGATCAAGGTGGAGCGTCTAAATCCTTGACAGACGCCCAGGCCTCATTTGACAAGCTGCCGTTTTATCACAGTTCAGAAGACTTGCTTTCTCTTTCCGACTAATGAATGACTCCATGTTCGGTCGTTACCTCACTGGCTTGGACTGGTCATAGTTGTTTAACTGTTCTTCACAAGATGTTTTATGCAGTGTCTGTCAGATCTACGTTAAAATACACCCCCTCGCTCACTACACAAAAGACATCTAAACTCATTAAGGGCATTTCCAATAGAGCATAGCAAATTGTTTTTCTTCATCCCGAGATATCAGATTTAATTAGGTGAGCACTGTTGACGGGGTGCAAAAACAACAAGCTCGTGCGGCAGGGGGGAGGAGGGGGGCCTGCACTTGCGGGAGCAATATTTGCTGTCATATGGCAATGGTACGCGTGCACGTTTTTGGCTGAAAAGCCGAAGCGATTGGAAAAGGTCTTTTTGCTACACAGCGCATGTGCGCTGCGTAGGCGAGACCTAAAAAGGGGTCTTTTTATGGTATAGAGATACAAGAATGTGGGAACTACACTTAGTGGGAATAAGGAAAACTAGGAGACACGGCAACATAGGAGCGACGATGAAGACAAATGCCGCAGAGTACACACAAACCACTATATATTAATTCAAGATAAATTATAAGATTTATATATACTGCACAGATGCAACTATCTTGCTTGTAGCAAGAACTCAGGAAGGTGGAAATAACGGAGTTCACTTTAAGGCCCCCATTAGGATGGCGGGCAGACTCTGCCCGCCCGCCATCCTCACGGTACAAGGGACCGCCCGCCATAAGGGCGGGGGTCCCATGCCTGCAATTAGGATGCACCTGCCACAGTGGCGGGCGCATCCAGCATTCCTGATATTGCTGAGTGCACCGCCCGCCACAATGCCAGGAAGGCATGCTGTGCACTTCCATGCACAACATGGCAGGCAAGCGCGGTGCCTGCCATGTTGTGCATGGAACTGCAGGGGGGGTACCATAGGTACCCCCATGTGCACCCCCCAGCCCCCCGGAGTCCCCGGGGATCCGCAACGGGCCCCCAATCCAGACTCCGCATGCCTTTCCGTGGCGGCAATGCTGCCCTGGAAAGGCATTGGAAAATGCCCATACTAATATGGCTGGCGGTGTCTGATAGACACCGCCACCATATTGAACCCATTTCCGCCCGGTTGCCTTGTGACCGGGGCGGAAAAGCGGCGGACGGTCTTTCCGTCCGCCGCGGACCCCCCAGCCATGATAATATGGCAGGGGGTCATTCCGGCACAGATGGTGGGCAGATCTCCCCTGCCAGGCCGGCGGTAGCGGGTGCAATCCGCCCGCCATCCTAATGGGGCCCTAAGTGTCTATCAGAAGTCTTTTATTAAATAAACAATGTACAAGAAGTTTGGCGATACTTCATTTCACTATATCGCAACCCTGCAATCAATGGTATCAGCTAGTAGTTGCAATTGCAACAAAGTGATAAAAGGAATGCTTAAATTAATCTAAGCCACTGGTGATCGATCAATGTGGGATTCCAGTCCATCATTTTCCCCCCAATGGCTTTGGTTATCAAGATAAACCATAATAAAATAGGGCTGCTCTCTTGGAATAGGATTCCTCCTTTTCATAGCATTGCAACAGCCTCTTTCCTTGTGACCATTTTACATTTGAGACTTCTATGCACTTGTGTACACTGGCCAGGAGGAGCTCATTTGCTACTGGGCCACCTGGAATTGCATCTAGTATCCACCTCCTCCTGATAGTGGATGGAGCCTTTGGTAATGGCTCTCTTCCTGCATACATATTCAACCGCCAATTGCAGTCTCGACTGCAGTTTATTTTCCACATGGATTGCACCTCTTGATGAATGAACAAATTAAATGCATTGGAATTAAATGTCAATATGACTGAAGTCACTACCAAATCATGGGAATTTGCTAATGCAATGCTGGAGAATGGATGGAAAAAATCGATTTTTGTTTTATTAACGTTAACATGGAAGTGTAAATAAGAAAAAGAAATATAAATGAAACAAGGAAATTGTGATTAACGATAACAATTGTGTATTTATGCAATAATAAAAAGTAGATTTACGCTACTATTTGGCAGGGCATGAAGGGACTATTCTCTTTGCAGAGGATAGCACTGACTCAAGTTGTGAATTGTATCCTATGACAGAGGGCTACTCCTTTGTGCCATGCTTGTAGATGATTACAGTCAGAAAAGAAGATTAATCACTTATTAAAATGTATCTGCCTCATAGGTTGTTCAGTACAGGAACCATAATATCCTAATCTCATCTCATAATCTAATTTTTGTATACACATAGTCAAGTTCCACATAATGCAATAGGAGGTCTCGATGAGGTGATCTGCTCAGGCACACTTTGGTAGTGCCGTGCATTACTGCTGCAGCAATGGTGACTGGCGTTGTGCCAGGAGCACTCCAGTGACACTCTCAGGAGTCTCTGTTAGACCAGTAGAACCATGGTCAACTGCTTTTGCCAATGCTAGTAATCAGCTCCTTATGCAGGGTTGGCTTGCTCCTACCCTCTTCTCCCAGGCAGGATTCTCCAGGTGTTCCAGGACAGGGAGATAGTTCTTCCTCCAGATCAGACTCCAGGTGATGTCCCCTCACCTCAGGGAAGCTTTGTGTCAGGTGGAAATCAGCTCCTGTTGTGCAGTAGTCCTCAGAGTTCTCTGTGGAGCAAACATTCCTTGGTCAAAGACAACCTGGAACTGGAACAATAAGTCGGTCGGGTGTTCTCCCTGTTGTACAGGTACAGCAGATAAGGGGTGTATATTCTCTGTCTGAACTTTCAGAACCAGTTTGGGTTGATCCTCTTCCACATGTCAATCTTGGGCACTCTTGTCTGGTACATTTCTCCACTGTGAAGAACAAGTTACTTACCTTCAGTAACGCTTATTCTGGTGGATACAGTATCTGCCTGTGGATTCCTCACCTTGGGAAGATCCCCTGCGCCAGCAGCATTCGGAAATTTTCGTAGCTCTCCACGAGGACGCCGTCACAGAAGCACGGCTCCGCTCGCGGCTCCGCTGACGTCACTGGAGCCATAAGAGAGCCTCATCGGCGTGATGACGTCAGTTCCGCCCGTTTTTCCGTGCCTTCGAGGCACACGGACAGACCGACACAAATATAAACAGTATACGGTATTCAAATCAACACACACAGTATGAAATCAGTGCAGCAAAGCAAACAGAATAAAACACTTCCATTGAAAGTAACAGATAGAAATTATCAACATTGCAGGTATACAAGGGTGGACAACCGGGAGGCGGGTGGGTCAGTGAGGAATCCACAGGCAGATACTGTATCCACCAGGAAAAGCGTTACCGAAGGTAAGTAACTTGTTCTTCTGATGGATACATCTGCCAGTGGATTCCTCACCTTGTGAATAGAGTCCCACAGCAGCCCCACTCCCGGAGGAGAGTGTCCACCCTTCTATACCAAAAAGCCCTGTAGGACGGAACGCGCAAAGTGTCCGTCCCTCCTCACCTCAGAATCTAAGCAGTAATTCTTTGCAAAAGTGTGCAGTGCGGCCCAAGTTGCCGCTCTACAAATGTGCTCCACAGGAACACCCCTAGATAAGGCAGATGTAGAAGACTTTTCTCTGGTAGAGTGAGCTCCTATACCCTCTGGAGGATCCTTACTGGCCAAAGAGTAACAGATCTTGATGCACAAGATAATCCACCTGGAAAGGGTGCGCATGTGCACTGCTCTGCCTTTCCTGCAGCCAATGAAGCCCACTAAGAGCTAGTCATCCACACGAAAGTCTTTAGCTCTATCGAGGTAGAAATTCACCGCCCTTTTAAGGTCCAAGTGGTGAAGCCGCTCTTCCTCCTTGGAAGGGTGAGGGGGAGGATAGAAGGAAGGAAGGGTAATGGACTGCCCCAGATGGAAGGGAGTTACCACCTGTTAGACCTGTCAGCCCTAGGGTGGTCTTTCCCTGTGATTTTTTGCCCTTGCCTCATTTTTTCCACCCACTTTTTGTTGGCCCTTAGGTCTTCGGGCACCTTTTTCATGGCTAATCCATGTTAGGGTGCAGGTGCTCTCTACTTACAACATGGCTGCCACTGGCCCCTGCTACTGCAGCGTGGTCTTTTTAGTGTAGCACCCTAGTTGCCAGGAGCAGGAGTGAGCCCCATACAATGTTGCAATGCCAGCCACCCAGCCCCTGTCCATAGTTAGAGTGGGGAAGCTCCTGGAACCTTCCAGAAGGAAGGCGGACCTGACTTTTCCCGCCTTAGAGAGTGGTCACCTGACCAGGGCATATATAAGCAAAGGAGGGAACTTTTTCCAGTCAGTTGGGGCATCACTGACCTGGGGAACCCACGCAGGAGTTTTAGGCGGGAGGGCCTAGTGAGGAACCTATGCTACTGGGAGTGACAGGATTTAGGTGCTGCCTCTTAAGCTGGGTGAGGTGTCCAAAGCTAGCCCCCTGATCTGGCCCAGTGGTAGGGAACCCCAGGGCCCATCTGCAGTGACTGAGGAGAAACTCTTCAAGCCTTCAACTCATCACCCCCCCCCCCTTCCACTTCAAGAAACAAGCAACTAAGGGCGCAGAACCATCCAAGCGCCAAGAAGACCGCTTTCCTGTGACCAGGGACTGCTGGGTGATCGACCAGGTACTGGACTGGGCTGCCCGGCGCACCCCCTGCCTGCCGTGGGCCCACCTTGCCCCCTTGTCTCCTCTTGACTGAACTATTTTTGACCCCCATCCTGCCTGCAGTCCCTGCTAAACTGTGTGGAAGGCACCTATCCTGCTCCCCCTGGTCAGCGCTGTACTTGAGGCTGCCTGCCCTGTCAGGGATCGTCGAAATTGCCTCCCTGCCCTGCCGGCGCCTAGTGCTGAGAAACGCCGCCAAGCGCTGTACCTGGCCGCCTGAGGAGACTCCCCCCTTGTCCTTGCGGCATAAACGCCGCCCACGCGTCGCGTCTGAGGCGTTTTCGGCCTGTACCTGGCAGCCTGCCCCCGCGCTGTGTTCAGCGCCGTCATTATCCCCCTCGGCGGCCTCCGGTGCCAGGAGAGGGCCGCCGCATCCAGTTCCTCAGGCCGCACTGGGCCCGAAGCCTGCCTGTCCCCTGTCACGTGAGCGGAAGCGCCGCCGCGTCATCGGCCGCGCACCCGCCCAAGCCGCACAGCCATTGGCTGCCCGGAACCAGCCCCTTCTCCCGAGGCCCGGCACCCGGAGAAGCACCAGCACGCCGTGGAGGGGGGCGGAGGATCTGAGGAGCCCCCTCCGCTGTGCCCCGCGAGCCGCGCCTGAACACCACAGTGAGCCTCGAGCCCCGAGTGCTCGACCTGCCTCGCCCCCGGCGCCGGTGCCTTAACGCAGTACCTGCACCGCGCTGGGGCACGTGAGGCTCAGGGAGGGACGAAGCCCTCTCGCCTGCAGCAGCATCTCCGCAAGGGCCCCGGAGGGCCGAAGAAGAGAGGTAACCCCCTGGGGAGGAGGGCGGTAGGCCGAGTGAGGCCCGAGGTCGCCCCTCCCCCGGGGTTAACTGTGACAGAGCCCTGTTGGCCCCTTCTGAATGTGCCTCGAATATTTGGAGGCTGGAGGGTCAGACACTTTCCCCATTATATCGTTTTGCCTGCATATTTACAAGCCTGAATTATTCATAGCGCACCATATTTACAAGCCTGAATTATTCGTAGCGCACCATATTTACAAGCCTGTTAATGAGAGGGAGAGTCACTTCACTGCACTGAATTTTCTTGCAGAGGTGGACTTCCATAGTATTCTGATGATCTGATCTGGGTCGCAAACCGATCTGTATTCACAAGAAGAGAAGCTTGTGGAAGGTTACTACATGCTGTGTTCTTTGAAGTTCTCTGTTATACTGAAAAGTACTTGCTGAAATGTTTTATTACTTTCTATGAAGCGCAAGTTAGAAAGCGTCTATGAGAGGTTTAATGTGTTACTTTAATGCAATGCTATAGTCGCTTCTTGTAGGATCCTCCAGGTTATGAAAGTACCCCCTTTGCCTGCCGAGGAGTTTGATGCGACAGGCGGGGTTATTTAATGTTTCACTGCTTAGATGAGCTGGTTACTATTTTAATGAAAAGTCTTACTGCAACTGTTTAATGAAATGCTCACCTGAAAAGCTAATGAAATTACCAATGCATTGCTCTAATTGAAAGCCTATATAAAAGATCTTGATTTTTCAAATACAACTACTGGTGTGGTCTCCATTATTGCGCCACTGTGTGTTTCATTGGATGTGTGTGTTAAGTGGCTACTTTACACGTAAGCCCCTGGCTGCCTTCCTGCTCGAGCCATGCTACCCCCCGGAGAACTGGCGGTCCCAGTTCTTACATTGGTGGCGAGCGGTGGGATCCAGGACCTGTAGCTACCTAACACCCTCCAGTGGGACAGAGTGTGCTGCAATTAATTGGACACCTATCGTGCTTCAAGCAAACCCAATTGCCCACCACTGTCTAGCCTGCAACAAAGTGTGTTGAACCAGTATTGTTGCCTACGTAGTAGAATTTTTCTTCCAAGTTATCTAGGTCCTCACCTGACAGAATGGAGTTCCAGCTGGCTGACCTTGATAGGTACACGGCAGTGCAGTTAAGGGAGTTTTGTCAGGGGATGGGGGTGACTGTGGGGACGAGAGCTGTAAAAGAAGAGCTCCGTACCGCCTTAAGGGCATGGGTAAGGGCCCACCAAGAGGAAGATGAGGATGGAGAACAGGTCACACACGGGGAGGTGGACACTCAGGAAGACCCAGGCCTACTCAACATTGACATATCAGACAATGTATTGCCAGGAAGACGTTCCGGGGCAGGGAGCAGTGTATCTAGGGAGAGTGTGTCACCACAGGAGTACGAGGACAGGAGGGAGGAGAGGCGATTGAAGTGGGAGCTTGCCAAGTTAGAGTTAGACAGAGAAAGGGAAGATAAGCAGTTTGCTTTGGAGAGAGAAAAATTAGCATTGGAAGAAAGGAAGTGGGCGCACGAGCTGCAGCTCAAGGAAATGGAGCTGCAAGCATTGCAGTTGAGTGCGCCAGGGAGTCCTAATGGTGGCAGCGTACCAGGAGCTCATCAGGAGCCCAGATTCTGGTTACCTAAGGAGGTGATAGGGAGCTACACCAAGGGGGATGACATTGCCAGGTGGTTGGAGGCGTATGAAGTGGCCTTGACTGCCCATGGGGTGCCTGAGAAACACTGGGGAGGTGGTTTGTACTGGTATATACCTCCTGATGTCAGGGACTCACTCCTGTATTTGGAGAAGGCAGACCAGTTTAGGTATCCCCCCACGAAGGAGGTGCTTATCAAACATTTTGGCCTCAACCCTGAAAGGTATCGCCAGAGGTTTGGTGGCAGCCAGAAGCTGTCCACGCAGAATTGGGTGGATTTTTTTTAATATGCCCGAAAGGCTCTGGATGGTTGGGTGCGTGGCAGCGAGGTGCATGCTTTTGAGGGTCTGTATAACCTTTTTTTGAGAGAGCACCTCCTGGATAAGTGTTTTCCGGAGTTGCGCCAACGTTTGGTGGACCGCAAGCTTACTGATCCCCGTGAACTTGCGGAGGAGGCGGATATTTGGGTCAGTACCCGGGTGTCACACAAGGGCCCCGGGGGAGATGGCCCAAAAGGCGGACAGGGCGCCCCTCAGAAGAAAGAGGGTGGTGATAAAAGAACGGAGTTCTCACGAGGCCCACAAACTAGACAGTTTGGGAAAGGAGTAGGTACCCCACCTCAGAACCGTTCCCCAAAACCCACTTACCCAGACAAGAGTCAGCAGCCAAAAGTGGTCCGGTGCTATGAGTGCGGAGAGGTCGGACACTACAAGGGAGACCCCCAGTGTCGCAAATGACCCCCAGCCCCCACTGGTGGCAAGAGTCCCGGGGTGGCTAGTGTAGCGCTTGGGTTGGAGCTGCCCCTAGACAGGGAAGGGGAGTGGACAGGCCTGACCCTGGTTTCACTCGGGGATAAAGAGATGGTCCCAGTGACACCCTTACCATCGAATACTGCTAAGTACCAGCAGAGGGTGAAGGTCAATGGGGAGGAGGTGGACGCTCTGAGGGACACAGGAGCCAGCATGACCACTGTAGTGAGGCGGCTGGTGTCCCCTGAGCAGGTTGTTCCTGATGTGTACCATCCGGCCGTGTTGGCTGACGGTAGAATGAGCTACTATCCCGTGGCTCAAGTTCCCTTTGATTGGGGAGGAGTGTCAGGCCCGTTGAGAGTTGCGATCAGCCCCGCCTTGCCTGTGGACTGTCTGCTCGGTAATGACCTCGAACATACCGCGTGGAAGGAAGTGGAGTTTAAGGCCCACACTGAGATGCTGGGGTTACCAGGGTGGACGTGCGTACTCACGTGGTACACAGCTGCCCGGCAAGAAGCTCAACCCGGGTTGGAGCCTGAAACAACGGCCCAACCCACTGTCGGTCCAGAGGAGAGTGTTGTGGAGGACACACCCCGTGTGACGGATGGGGAGCCCGCGGAGGCAACCCCGTAGTCCGTTGAGGTGGAGGTCGTTCCCGTGGGGAATTTGCCGACCCTTGCCGAGTGGCAGGTGGAAGGCGGTCCTACCCGGGAGGATTTCTGTCGGGTGCAGAAGGAGTGCCCCACGCTTGAAGGCATGCGGCGACAGGCCGAAGCCCAAGCGATGAACAAGGAGACCGGCAGTTATCACGTGTATTGGGAGGATGGCCTCCGGTACAGTGAGCCAAGGGTTCCGGTGCATGGGTCTTCAAGGGCCTTAGTGGTCCCCCAGTGCTACTGGGCCTTTTTGATGGAACTGGCGCATGAGATACCTCTAGCCGAACACCTGGGCCAGGACAAGACCTTTGCTAGGCTAGTCCCACATTTTTATTGGCCTAGGATGAGAGTTGCCTCTGACACCTATTGCAAGACCTGCAAGACTTGCCAGGCCAGTGGCAAGACTGGGACCAAATTGAAGGCCCCATTGGAACCACTCCCAGTGGTCGGGACCCCTTTCGAGCGGGTCGGTATAGACATCGTTGGGCCGTTGGACCCTCCGACCTCTGCGGGACATCGGTTTATTCTGGTGTTGGTGGACCACGCCACTCGGTACCCGGAGGGCATCCCTCTGAGGACCGTTACTGCACCTGTGGTGGCGCGGGCCCTGATGGGGATATTTACCCGAGTGGGATTCCCCAAGGTCGTGGTGTCGGACAGGGGCCCAAATTTCATGTCGGCCTACATGCAGGCCATGTGGAAGGAGTGCGGAGTGACCTATTGGTTCTCATCTCCTTACCACCCCCAGACTAACGGGCTTGTAGAGCGCTTCAACAAGACCTTGAAGGGGATGATCCGGAGTCTGCCAGAAGACCTGAGGCGGAAATGGGACATCCTCCTCCCTTGCTTGCTGTTCTCGTACCGCGAGGTACCCCAGAAGGGAGTCGGGTTCAGCCCCTTCGAATTGCTCTATGGCCATCCCGTTAGGGGACCCCTCAGCCTGGTCAAGGAGGGTTGGGAGAAGACTTCGAAGAAGCTTCCCCGTGATGTTGTCAGCTACATGCTGGCATTCCGCAGTCAGATGGCCAAGCTGTGGAAGGAAGCCTCGGACAATCTGGAGGCTAGCCAAGCCGTCATGAAGGAGTGGTATAACCACAACGCTCGGACGGTGGAGTTGGACGCTGGACAGAAGGTGCGGGTCATGGAGCCTGGGGAGCTTAGTGCCCTCCAGGACCGTGGACTGGTCCGTACGAGATTGTGGAGCGTAGAGGCCAGACTACCTACGTCGTGGACTTGAAAGGCCAGACTACCTACGTCGTGGACTTGAAGACCCCCCGACAACCCCACCGGGTGCTCCAGGTCAACCGCCTGAAGCCTCATCATGAGCGATCGGAGCTTGCTCTCCTCATGGTGACAGATGGGAGCGAGGAGGAGGAAAGTGAGCCTCTTCCTGACCTTCTAGCGGCTCAGGAGAAGGATGGTTCAGTGGAGGAAGTTGTCCTCTCCCCATCCTTGACCCCAGAACAACAGAGGGACTGCCGCCAGGTTTTGGTGTAGCACGCCTCATTGTTCTCCCTCACGCCTGGAATCACACATCTGTGTACCCATGATGTGGACACAGGGGACAGTCCGCCAGTGAAAACCAAGTCTTACCGGCTGTCCGATAAAGTAAAGAACAGCATCCAGGGTGAGGTGACCAAGATGCTGGAGTTGGGTGTGATCGAACCCTCCAGCAGCCCGTGGGCTAGTCCAGTTGTGTTGGTGCCGAAAGCGGCTCCACCGGGCGCCACACCAGAACTTCGGTTCTGTGTGGACTATTGGGGTTTGAATTCTGTCACCAAGACAGATGCTCACCCGATACCCTGGGCAGACGAGCTGATTGACCGGCTGGGAGCAGCCAAGTACCTCAGCACCATCGACTTGACATCAGGGTACTGGCAGATTGCCATGGCCGATGGAGCAAAGGAGAAGACAGCGTTCTCCACCCCCGAGGGCCACTTCCAATTTCGAGTGATGCCCTTCGGGCTCAAGAATGCTCCGGCCACCTTCCAGCGGTTGGTGAACCAGGTGTTATCTGGCCTGGAGTCCTTCTCAGCAGCTTACCTGGATGACATAGCTGTCTTCCTTAGCACCTGGGAGGACCATCTGCAGCATCTCCAGGAGGTGCTGCGGGCGTTACAACGTGCTGGCTTGACCATCAAAGCTAGCAAGTGCCAGATTGGACAGGGCTCTGTCGTGTACCTGGGACACTTGTTGGGCGGAGGTAAGGTGCAACCTCTCCAGGCCAAGATTGAGACCATCATGGCCTGGGAGCCCCCCAAAATTCAGACTGAGGTCCGAGCTTTCCTCGGCCTCAATGGCTATTACCGCAGATTCGTCAAGGGGTATGGTACCATCGTGGCCCCCTTGACCGAGTTGACGTCCAAAAAGCAGCCACGTCAGGTCATCTGGACGGCTGCTTGCCAGGAGGCATTTGAAACACTGAACCGCGCGATGTGTACCGCTCCGGTGCTGGCCACTCCGGACTTCCAAAAAGAATTCATCGTGCAGACAGATGCCTCAGAGCATGGCGTAGGCGCAGTGCTGTCGCAACTCAACGATGATGGCCAAGACCAACCTGTGGCCTTCATCTCCAGAAGACTCCTCCCGCGGGAACGGCGATGGAGTACCATCGAGCGAGAAGCCTTTGCTGAGGTCTGGGCTTTGAAGAAGTTGAGGCCATACCTTTTTGGCTCTCACTTCCTGGTTCAAACCGACCACCGACCCCTTCGCTGGCTCATGCAAATGAGAGGCGAAAAGCCCAAGTTGCTAAGGTGGTCCATTTCCCTACAGGGGATGGACTTTAGGGCGGAACATCGGCCCGGAGCTGACCACTCCAATGCTGACGGTCTCTCCCGGTTTTTCCGCCTTAGTGACGAGAACTCCCTAGAGGTTGGGTAGCTCTCCCCACTTTCAGCTGGGGGGGACGTATGTTAGACCTGTCAGCCCTAGGGTGGTCTTTCCCTGTGATTTTTTGCCCTTGCCTAATTTTTCCACCTACTTTTTGTTGGCCCTTAGGTCTTCGGGCACCTTTTTCATGGCTAATCCATGTTAGGGTGCAGGTGCTCTCTACTTACAACATGGCTGCCACTGGCCCCTACTACTGCAGCGTGGTCTTTTTAGTGTAGCACCCTAGTTGCCAGGAGCAGGCTGGAGCCCCATACAATGTTGCAATGCCAGCCACCCAGCCCCTGTCCATAGTTAGAGTGGGGACGCTCCTAGAACCTTCCAGAAGGAAGGCGGACCTGACTTGCCTCCCTGCCCTGCCGGCGCCTAGCGCTGAGAAGCACCGCCAAGCGCTGTACCTGGCCGCCTGAGGAGACTCCCCCCTTGTCCTTGCGGCATAAACGCCGCCCACGCGATGCGTCTAAGGCGTTTTCGGCCTGTACCTGGCCGCCTGCCCCCGCGCTGTGTTCAGCGCCGTCATTGTCCCCCTCGGCGGCCCCCGGGGCCAGGAGAGGGCTGCCGCATCCAGTTCCTCAGGCCGCACTGGGCCCGAAGCCTGCCTGTCCCCTGTCACGTGAGCGGGAGCGCCGCCGCGTCATCGGCTGCGCCCCCGCCCAAGCCGCACAGCCATTGGCTGCCCGGAAGCAGCCCCTTCTCCCGAGGCCCGGCACCCGGAGAGGCACTAGCACACCATGGAGGGGGGCGGAGGATCTGAGGAGCCCCCTCCGCTGTGCCCAGCGAGCCGCGCCTGAACACCACAGTGAGCCTCGAGCCCCGAGTGCTCGACCTGCCTCGCCCCCGGCGCCGGTGCCTTAACGCAGTACCTGCACCGCGCTGGGGCAAGTGAGGCTCTGGGAGGGACGAAGCCTCTCTCGCCTGCAGCAGCATCTCCGCAGGGGCCCCGGAGGGCCGAAGAAGAGAGTTAACCCCCTGGGGAGGAGGGCGGTAGGCCGAGTGAGGCCCGAGGTCGCCCCTCCCCCGGGGTTAACTGTGACTGAGGCCTGTTGGCCCTTTCTGAATGTGCCTCGAATATTTGGAGGCTGGAGGGTCAGACACTTTCCCCATTATATCGTTTTGCCTGCATATTTACAAGCCTGAATTATTCATAGCGCACCATATTTACAAGCCTGAATTATTCATAGCGCACCATATTCACAAGCCTGTTAATGAGAGGGAGGGTCACTTCACTGTACTGAATTTTCATGCAGAGGTGGACTTCCATAGTATTCTGATGATCTGATCTGGGTCGCAAACCGATCTGCATTCACAAGAAGAGAAGCTTGTGAAAGGTTACTACAGGCTGTGTTCTTTGAAGTTCTCTGTTATACTGAAAAGTACTTGCTGAAATGTTTTATTACTTTCTATGAAGCGCAAGTTAGAAAGCGTCTATGAGAGGTTTAATGTGTTACTTTAATGCAATGCTATAGTCGCTTCTTGTAGGATCCTCCAGGTTATGAAAGTACCCCCTTTGCCTGCCGAGGAGTTTGATGCGACAGGCGGGGTTATTTAATGTTTCACTGCTTAGATGAGCTGGTTACTATTTTAATGAAAAGTCTTACTGCAACTGTTTAATGAAATGCTCACCTGAAAAGCTAATGAAATTACCAATGCATTGCTCTAATTGAAAGCCTATATAAAAGATCTTGATTTTTCAAATACAACTACTGGTGTGGTCTCCATTATTGCGCCACTGTGTGTTTCATTGGATGTGTGTGTTAAGTGGCTACTTTACACGTAAGCCCCTGGCTGCCTTCCTGCTCGAGCCAATGCTACCCCCCGGAGAACTGGCGGTCCCAGTTCTTACACCACCTTAGGCAGAAAAGTAGTCCTGGTCCTGAATACCATTCTTTCAGCATGAATGGTCAAGAACAGGGGTTTCGAACACAGAGCTTAAAGCTCACTTACCCTCCTTGCCGAGGTAATGGCAACAAGAAATACTTTTTTTAAAGACAATAGTCTCAAGGGACACTTGTGCAAGGGCTCAAAGGGAGAACCCATCAAGTAAGTCAAGACAAGATTCAAGTCCCATTGAGGCACTATAAAGGGAGTGGGCGGAAACTTGTTAGTAAGGCCCGTAATGAACCTTAACACAATGGGTGGCTTGAACAATGACGGCTGATCCAGCATGCAAATGAACGCCAATAAAGCTGATAAATTGCCCTTCACAGTAGCCACAGCAAAACCCTGCTGGGCTAGAGAGAGAGCAAACTGAAGGATGTTGGATAAGCGAGCCCTCAAAGGGCCAATAGACTTCTCCCCACACCAATGGACAAATTTGGACCACCTATAGGAATAGATAGACTTGGTGGAGTGTCGTCCGGCCGATAGTATAACGTCCACCATGTCAGGCGGGAGAGAGAAAGAATTCAGGTTGCCCCGTTCAATCTCCAGGCATGAAGGTGTAAGCTCTGAAGGTGGGGGTGTAGAACCTGCCCCTTCGACTGTGAGAGGAGGTCTGCCCTGAGCGGGAGACGGAGCGGAGGGTGCGTGGAGAGGATAAGTTGATCTGTGTACCACACCCTTCTTGGCCAATCCAGGGCAATCAAAATGACTTGGGCCCGGTCTTGGCGAATCTTCCTCAGAACCCGAGGAATCAAGGGTATGGGGGAAACGCGTAAAGGAGTTGAGAGCTCCAACTCAACTGAAACGCGTTCCCCCAAAGCTCCCCGCATTGGATACTGGAGACTGCAGAATGACGGGCAGTAAGCGTTCTCGCGAGTGGCACACAAGTCCACCTTAGGAGTTCCCCACATCCGAAAGACGTTACGAACCACCTCCGGATGAAGCCTCCACTCGCGGTCGGCAGAGAACTGTCGACTGAGACTGTCTGCATGCACGTTCAGACCTCCGGCCAGGTGATTTGCCATCAGACAAATATGATGATCCTGAACCCAGGTCCGGAGACGCAGAGCCTCTCTGCAGAGACAATGCGACCCCACCCCTCCCTGCTTGTTGACATACCACATCACGGTAGTGTTGTCTGTCAGGACTTGAACCGACTGACCGCGAAGGGAAGGGAGGAAGGCCTTGAGCGGCAAACATATAGCCCGCAACTCCAAAAGGTTGATGTAAAGCAACCTTTCCTCTGGAGACCAAAGACCCTTGATCTCCAAATCCCCCAGATGAGCACCCCACCCTAAAGTGGATGCATCCGTTATGACTGTGGCCACCGACTGAGGTAGATGGAAAGGCTTTCCCTGAGACAGATTGCCCTCCACGCTCCACCAAGACAGATCCGCTGCAGCTTCTCTGGAGATCCTGACTGACTCCCTGAGATCTCCGTTGTGCTGATACCACTGCCTGCGGGGGCATCACTGGAGCACCCTCATGTGCCAGCATGCATGGTTGACCAACAGAATGCAGGAAGCAAACAGACCGAGCAGACGAAGGACCTTCAGGACTGGAACGACCACTCCATTGTAGAACAAAGGGATCATTTCCTGAATGTCGAGAATCCTTTGTGGAGTTGGGAATGCTCGACACACAGTAGTATCCAGTACCGCCCTTATGAACAGGTTGCGCTGAGAGGCACCAGGTGAGACTTGGGCACGTTTATCGAGAAACCCAATTTGTGCAACAGCTGGGTTGTCACTTGTAGATGATGAAGCGCCTTCTCTGGCTACTCCGCTTTGAGCAGCCAGTCGTCCACATAGGGGAAAACGGAAATCCCCAATCTCCTGAGATGGGCTGCCACCACTGCCAACACATTGGTGAAGACTCGAGGTGCAGTAGTAAGACCAAACGGGAGAACCGCAAACTAATAGTGTTGCGACCATACCGTAAAACGGAGATACTTCCTGTGCAACTTCAGGATTGCAATATGAAAATACGCATCCTGCAAGTTGATTGACACCATCCAGCCCTCCTGTTGCGGCGCTTGAAGAACCTGCGCAAGGGTGAGCATTTTGAACTTTTCCTGCTTCAGAAAAAGGTTCAAGATCCTGAGATCCAGGATTGGACATAACCTACCATCCTTCTTGGGTATCAGAAAATATCGGGAGTAGCATCCCTGACCCCTTTCCAGCTCTGGAACCATCTCTATCACACCTTTTTTCAGTAATGTTTGGACTTCCTCCTGAAGGAGAAGAAGGTGGTCCTCCGAGCAAACCCCTTGGCAAGGAGGGTAATTTCGAGGGAATTCCAGAAAGGGAAGAGCATACCCATTTTCCACAAGATTTAGAACCCAAAGGTCTGCAGTAACCGATTCCCAATCTTGCAGAAAATGGGTAAGTCGAACCCCCACAGGACCAACATGATCCAGAATGGTGGATCTAGGGCTGCTTTGCTGTGGCAAGAGGGGGGAGGTAGAGGAGGAGGAGGAGGAGGGCTGACGACCTCGTAGACGACCTCTGTTCTTGCCTCTGTAGGTCTTATACAGGATGTTTTGCTGCTGCTGCTTCTGAGGCTGCCTGTCGGTCCGAAAAGAAGACCTTCTAAAACCTATGTACCTCCTGTAAGAGGAACCCCTAGGCTGCACCTGTAGGCCCAGAGACTTAGCTGTGGTTTTGCTGTCCTTGAATCTCTCTAAGGCTGCATCTGCTTTTTTCCAAAGAGCCCAGAACCATCAAAAGGGAGGTCAAGAAGTGTTGCCTGCACATCCGGGGAGAATTCCGATGACTTAAGCCAAGCACTTCTTCTCGTGGCAACCAAAGATCCCATAATCCTGGCAACAGAGTCCGCAGTGTCCAGGCCACTCTGAATAACCTGACGTGCAGCTGCTTGAGTGTCCGCCAAGACCTCATTAAAATTCCGTCTGTCCTCCTCAGACAATTTAGGAGCAAAGTGTTTCGCAGAGTCCATTAGAGCATGGATGTAACGACCCAAAAGACAGGTAGCATTTGTGGACTTCAAGGCCATACTAGCTGAGGAGAACACCTTTTTAGCCGACTGATTAAGCTTTTTTGAGGAACGGCCCCAAAGGATTTTTTAGAACGTGCAGCTTGAACCACCAGGCTCTCAGGAGCAGGATGAGATGTTAGGAAGTCCGGATCCCCTAGTGCCGCCCTATACCTCCTAGCAACAGATTTAGAAACTGCTGGAGCAGAAAAGGGCTTACGCCAGACCTCCAAAACCGGTTCAGCAATGGCATCATTAAAAGGCAAAAGAGGTTCTATGACATTGGAGGGAGAATGAAGAACCTCAGTCAAAATATTGGACTTGAATTCAGCTGTTGGGAGCTGTAGGTCTAAAAGCTCCGCAGCATTCCTTATGACTGTGTGGTAAGGAGCCACATCCTTAGAAGGAGGAGAAAGCTCCCATTCCGGGGACATATCAAGGCCACTTGCTTTCTTCAAACCTTCAAATAAGTCCTCTGACTCTTGAAGTTCACCTTCCTCCATTTCTTCCTCTGCACGAAAACACTGCTCCTCCAAAATCCTATGCGCCTTTCGCCTGGACCTCATCCTCCAAACCGGCGCCGGCGGTGCCAGAAATGACTCTGACGGATCCGGAGCCGACATCAAACGCGGGTCTGGCGGCACAGCCTGAGTCGAGCGAAGTCGAGCTGACGGCGCCGGAGATGAAGGAAATGGCGTTGATGTCCTCGGCGCCGGGAAATGCGAGGACGGCACCGCTGAACAAAACGGCAGAAAGGGAGCCTGAGCAAAAGCCTGAGGAACCCCCAGGTAAAAGGCCATAGGACCCATGGGACCCAAAGGCGCTGCAGAGGGGTACATAGCCCTTGCAAAAACACCATACATTGCATTTAAGTAATGCAATGGATCTTGCCCCGGGCCAGGGAAAGGTGGGTAAGCACCCGGTACAGACTCAGGCGGAGGCATTACCGGACTCGGGCCAACCGGCACCGACGGTGAAGCCAATGGAGTTGAAGACTCATCAGGTTCACGAGCATCTTCCACCGGAGCCGGAGAATGAACCGGCGTCGGAGAGCGCACCGTTGAAGCTTCAGGTGAAGCCGAGCAAGCAGGAGTACCCTGATTCGAGCGAGAAGGAGAAGGAGATACATAGTCCTTACGATGCCGATGAACTGGAGAAGCCAACTTCGGAGTCGCATCCTTATCTGAACGGCGTCGAGAGCTGTGCCTCTTCTTCTTCTTGAGCTTCTTTGACTTTGAAGCATGACCCGACGTCGACTTAGAACCCAACCTCGTTCTCGACCTCGATCTTCTACGACCTCTCTTCTCCTTTCTCATCTTCGCCATGAACAGCTTGGCCTCTCACTCCTTTAACGCCTTCGGATTCATCTTGAGACAGCAAGCACAACCCTCGACGTCGTGATCCGATGACAGGCACCAGACACAATCCTCGTGGGGGTCTGCAATGGAAATATGGCCCCCACATTCCCTACAGGGCTTGAAACCCGACTTCTTTGAAGACATCTTTAGAAAAGAAACAAGAGAAGCAAGCCAAAAACACAATGTAGCAACAAAACTACAGGAAGCCCCAAAAAACCGTTAGGGTCGATGGCTCGGAAAAAAGGGAACTGACGTCATCACGCCGATGAGGCTCTCTTATGGCTCCAGTGACGTCAGCGGAGCCGAGAGCGGAGCCATGCTTCTGTGACGTCGTCCTCGTCGGTGTGGAGAGCTACGAAAAATTTCTGAATGCTGCTGGCGCAGGGGATATTCACAAGGTGAGGAATCCACTGTCAGATGTATCCATCAGAAACTCCCATTTTTGAGGACCATAGCCTTAAGGACTAAATAAATTACTTTACTCATTGTCATTATATTTGTGTCAAACACAATTCTTTTTCCGCACAGCAATTAAAAAGCTATTCAGTACCTGTGATTGTCTTCTAGCAGTATAGCAACCATACTCAGGGCATGCTTACATGTTTGAGAGCATCAAACAGTTTGCAAAGGCTATGGAGTTTTGCTGAGGACATGGCAATTCCCAAATAGTTAGGTTCGGCCTACTGTCAGTAGTTCCTGTCTGGTTGGAAAAGACCTATTGTGGGCTTTGTAAACACTTACTGAGGCTTACAGCCCACTCATTGCTTAGCTTTATTGTCACTCTCAATTGCTTGCTTCTTATTCAAAGACTTGCCTTATTTCAGGCTTGTTCATCTTGTGCTTCTCCTCTGGGCTATATCATCTTTACAATCTCATTGATTTGCTGGCTTCTATCCTTCCACTGCTCACTATTAGGGATTTTATTTTCAGTTGTTTTCCAGCTGTCTCCCTCTGGTGCATCTCTTCTCCCACCACACACTGCATTGCTGTCTCTCACCGTGTGCTTCTCTCCCGCCCTTCCACACTCCTTGTTGACTTCTCGCTTTTGTGCATCTTCACTAGCGCATGTTTTTAATTCCCTCATGTGATTTTTCCTCCTGACCCCTGTGTTGTGCTTCCTCGTGTGCTACCTTTTCCCTGCCGCCACCACCCTCCTTTATTTTTACTTTAACATTTCCACACCTGCTCCCTCGATCCGCTCCTCCATTGAACCCAAGCAGCAATATATTTTTTAATCATTTAGTTTTTTTAAGGACCAAACGCAAATTGCTGCCAGCCCCACTGCTTTTACCCCCCTCCCCAAAAAAAAGAGCTGTTTGCAATTCTTTGGCACCCACATCAGGCACGCGCATACATGGTGACAAATGCATGATTACATGATGATGCATATGTGAGCAGGCATCATGAATCTTGGGCATGTCTGGAAAATGACTGCCAGCAAAATCATCACACTTCTTTTTTCTTTCCTTTTGGCCATGGTACAGGCTGTACAGCATCGCCAAAAGTCGTTAAAAAAGCCAATAGGTTCAAAAGATGATACCAGTTGGCTTTGCCAGTGCTTGTTTTTATGAATCAGTGTCAGAAAGTGTGGCAGTAGTTTGCCTAGGATTGTATGATCTGAGTTTAGTTCTATATGAGGCACACAAGCGCCCCTAAAAAACTTCCAGAAATAGACACAAACTTTTAGAAATAGAGTTTGCTAAAGTACATTTGTAACCTGACAGGGCACAGGCTTAGGCAGACCAAAGATAGCTTTATGCATATCCTCCAGACTGATAGATGAATCCTGAATTGATCTCACCACTCCTACGGCAGAAACATAGGAACTCAGGCAAATACATTGTCAGTCATGTTCTTAGATGGTCAAATTGGGAACAGAACAGTTCAACTTCTAGATCACTTTGTATTGACTAGCCACACCAAGGGTCTACTCAGGTGCTTCACTTACTTCCTAATTGGTGGCCTCTCACCCATAAACGTAACCTCTTTACCTGCAGCAACTCCCTCTGGACTCTGAATCTGAATTGTGGAGAAGTGTGGCTCAGTGGTTAGAGGCGGCAGACCCGGAAGCTGAGATCGACCGTGGACCAGGGTTCGATTCCCCGCCTCAGTGGGTCTCGGGCTCATAAATTCCACGGTCTCGACAATTCTCGCTCCGGTGCCTACTCGACTCACGGGGTCACACTCTGCGACTCTGGGCAATAGCTTGCTTAATCTCCACAACGGCCCCTCGCGGCGGGATGCCTGGCTTTCACCCTGTGGACACCCTGCCGGGGTTTCTCACAGGGGAATACCAGGACGGGTTCCCTAAGCAAGCGCCAGGATGCCCTTTGGGTGACAGGTTTGCGCTATATAAGTACACCTACATTTACATTTACATTTACATCTCAAAAGGTGGGCGGGGTGGAATTGTGTTTGTAAAGACTTACAACCAAAGAGCTGCAAGTCCAATTGCCTTAGTTAAAGCCTATATGGACGCTATGCACTCTAAATGGGGCGTCTGGAACATATGCTGCTCTGGCAGTAAATTGTGTCCCTGAGTCTTGCAGCATTACAATCTGTATCCCTTGCCTTGCAACATTGTCCAAACACAGTCCAAAATTTAGCACAGATAGTTAGTCCAAGACATAAAAAAAATAGCGCAGTTCACCGTTCTGGGATCAACCATTGTCATTACTTAACCGCATCGCGGCGGCGGCTATTCCGCCACAGCGCTAATTGGGCGCATGCTGGTGACGGAACCGCTCCGTCATCAGCCGCAGTTGGGCTGTGCTCATGACGGAGCGGTTCCGTCATAGCCCCGCCCGCTCAATAGAACGCGCCGCGCAGGCGCGAAATCAGCGTCGCGCAGGCGCGGCAGCCGGGCCATGACGGAACCGCTCCGTCATCAGCACAGCGCCACCGCAGCTGATGACGGAGCGGTTCCGTCATCAGCATCGAATGGGTTAAGGGACAAATTGCTGACCTCGGTGTACCCATGGTACTCAACTCAAACTGTGAGAAACCACAATGCGAAGTTATGGAGAAAACATCCAGACCCAATGTATGCCATCCTTACTTATGGAGAATCTAAAGTAAAACTTTAACTATAACTCGTGCCCTAAGGTAACTATAACTCCCGCCCTCACCGTGCACTGCTAATTACCCCCACATGTTACATCACTCATGACATCTTGTATGACATCAATGAAAATATCACTGCAACATCTGCAATTAAATTATGGATCAGAAAACTGTGCGTGGCAGGGGTGCTGGTTGTAGTTACCGTAGGGCACAAGTTATAGTTACTTGAGATAACTATAACTGTTGAATTTCTATGGTTTTGTGTGTGTAAACCTGAACCTACATTTAACGTCCCTGTTTTACTTTTTAATTCAATTTATAAATGTATGCTCCACAAAAGTAAAATGGTCAGCACTCGCAGGAGAGGATTCTCATGTCTTTTAATGAATTAGGGGCCAGATGTAGGTAATTCGTATTTACCGATTCATAAATACCGAATTTTACCGATTCGGTATTTATGAATCGGCAAATATGAAGGTGTGAGATGTAGGTATTTTTTTAAATAGAAATACCGAATCGTTAATATTCGGGATTTACCGATTCGGTAAATACCGAATCGGTATTTCCTATTGATTCCTATGGGCTGTGAAGCCCATAGGAATCAATGGGAAATACCGATTCGGTAATTACCGAATCGGTAGTGCCAGGGTGCAGGGGGTGTCACTTTGACACCCTCTAGCACCCCAAATACAGGCATGTGTGCCATGTGGCACACAGACATGCACTAAGGGCATGTCTCTCTGTCACATGGCATAGGTGTGCATGCACACCTGGATTCGGTATTTTACCACCCAATTGGATTGGGTGGTAAAATACCGAATCTGTAAGGCCTTTGGGACTCAGAAGAGTCCCACCTACATCTTTTTACCGATTTGGTAAATTTACCGATTCGGTAAATTTAACGAATCGGTAAAATTTGCCCCCTACATGCCGAAAACCCATTTACCGGTCGGTAACAGCCGAAATCGTCCGTTACCGGTCGGTAAATGGCCACCTACATCTGGCCCTTAGAGTGCAAACAGACACATTTCGGCAAACGCCTATGTCAATGTCCTCACAACATCTTGAAAGAAATTATTGATAATATCACTGCAACATTTGCAGTGAAATTATTGATGAGAAAACTGCATGGTAGGGGTGCTGGTTATAGTTACCTTAGGGAACAAGTTATAGTTACTTGAGATCAATATAACTGCAGAATTTCCATGGTTTTGTGGGTGTAAAACCTCAACCTAACTATAATGTCCCAGTAACCTTTGGTTTGACTTTATTATTGAAAATATATATGGAGTGGATTTGTAAGACCAAATCGCTGATAGCGGTCCAGGACACACCCTCTCGTTCTGGTGCTCCGCGTTTATCAGCAAAACTGTGGAGGAGTACGAGAAGGACAAACGCGGCACCCCCCCAAGCATGGTCATTGCCATCGGGCGATAATTTTTGGCGAGGGGAGAGAGTAGGCAGCACGGAGCTGCCTGATAAGGGCACAGACGGAGGTTCAAGTGGGACAATCATATCAGGAAGCACTGTGGAGGTACACAGTCCGACGCCAAGAAATTAGGACATCACTGTATGTTTTGGTTTTCCCCTTTACTTAATGAGGTACCACAATGGACTGCAGATACCATCATTCAGTTCTCCCTGAGCCACAAACACACCTGCATAAAGGAGGAGGAGCCGAGAGACTGCTACATAGGGAGTGGTCTCTGAGCTGTGTCCCACTTGCTTTTTTCAGAGGTGAGCGCTTGGAGTGGAGATATATATATCCACTCACCTCTGAAAAAAGCAAGTATATATATATATATATATATATATATATATATATATATATATATATAGATATATTACCTACTGGCGGTCGCCAGTAGGTATATATAGTTAGGATTTTTTCTCAATGGGATTTTTGAAAATTCTATGTCTAATAACTTTGGTGTTTGTGGACGGAATTGGCTGAAATTTTCAGGAAAATGGAACATTTTGTTTCTGAGCAGCCCCTGAAAATTGGGGGGGGGGGGGTTCGTCAAGGGGGGGCCGAGAAAAAAGGGGGGTCCCAAAACGCGTTTTTCCCATGTTAATTTCCATAGGGCGGTTGGCCTCACTTTTAGCCCGAACGGCTGAATGGATTTGCATGAAACTTGGCAAAATTGTAGGGACTGTTAGTTCGATGTGCCTTTGCTAGGTCTCAATATATGTGCTCCAGTGGATTTTGGTAAATTAACGTTCAAAAAAATATATATATCTGTAACAGCGCTCCGGGTAGCGCTCCGGTTCGCGTACTTGACGCGTAACGGAACTTCGCGAAGCGAAGCTGATTGGCTCTCCGGTGTCTGTCAACATTCTAAACAGTCCGGAGCGGCCGCCATCTTGTCTCTCGGTAGGATCGAGAGACAAGAGGAGGCCAAAGCGAAGGGGCAAATGACCATAAGGGGGCATAGTAGATCCTCCCTGACCCCCTAGGTTTGATGTGGAGGCTTTAAAAGGGCCCCGCGGGGCAAAAAAAAATAAAAAATAAAATAAAAAAAACGTTTTTTTTCGTGGGGTGCGCCCGGTTCGCGAACCGGGAAGCGGTCTGGGGAGCGTACTACAAGGAAACAAGAATGATTGACTTTTAACTTATTGTATGTTTATAGACTTTTTTTGATTTTCTTTTTTTTTCTGCCGAGTGACGTCTCGGCCTATCTCCACGGGATGCAGTCCCTACCATCTCGGCGTTTAAGCCCAGGGGGACCGATAGTGTGGGAGAGATAACGTCTGTTAACGTTCGATTCGAAAGAAATCAGGAAGTGTTGAAAAACATTGTCTGCGCCATCTTGCCTTTTTTCAAATGCCACACTTTTGTCGTGCACGGCAGCCATTTTAGATGCCTTGATCAGACCCACTCTCTGTATGCTGTGGATCCTTAGCATGGCTCCCCACCCTCGCAAGCATCTCCCCCAGGCACTGGTCACCCCCGCTCTCTGTCTTATGCATGGGCAATAAACCTCCCCCCATCTGCGCTGCTCTTCCCTGAGAATCACACCCTGTGCCCGCCCGACACCTCCCTTTCGCCCTATTCACTACCGCACCCTCTGACACTCCTCTTCCTATGTGTCCGATTGTCCAGGCCGGTCCCAGGCTATCACCTAGCCCTACAGATGTAGTTTATGGCTCCAGCTGTAAAGAATCACCCCTCTTCAAAGGAGTTACAGTAGATCAAGGCCCCCACCCGATGAGATCCGTCACACCACACGCGTTCCTACTATCTGAAAACCATCCTGTATTGTGATTGGGGAGGGGACCCAGCCTGAAGCGGAAGATTCCAGGGATGCCTCTTTGTACATCAAAGTTTTTACAATTATGTGTCACATTAAAAATATATAGCACTCCAACAAAGTAGTAGGATTATAAAACTTTAATAACTTATAAATATATACAACGCAACAAAAACAGTAAATACATTTAAAAAAATTTTAGAAAAAAGAAGCAACAATGGTCAGTAGCTGTGTTTTGTGCGAATAGTCCCAAGGCAGCACAACGTGCTGAGTTCTGGACGGCACCCAGGTGATGTTAGCTGGGTGCCGCACTGGTTTTTGGTATCCTACAATGCAGCTCCGAAAAACAGCGTGGGGCGTCCTTGGGGGTGCGGGGGGAGGCCTCGTCAGTAGCGGTCTGTTGTGCGAATAGTCCCAAGGCAGCAGAACGCACTGAGATGTGGATGGCACCCAGGTGATGTCCAGTAAGTTGCCGCACTGGTTTTGGTATCCTACAATGCTGCTCCGAATAACGGCGTGGGGCGCCCCGGGGGGGGGGGTGAGGCGGCGTGAACGGGCCTCCCCAGGTGGAGGCTCGTCTGCTGTAGTGGGGTGCCCCTTTACCGTTTCAGTTCCCATTCCGCCCGCTTTTGGTACACTGTGCCAAAATCTGCCATTCAGCTGAGTTGCGCCCACTCTTGCGGTGCAGCGATAAGCGGCTGCCACAGGACTCTCAAAATGGCGGCAGGCTCTTTCCTTTTTGGGCCTGGTCCACTGAAATGGCCCTGGGACACCTTGGAATTCGGACGCTTGTCTGCTAGGTCTTGGACCCCATTCTCGAAAGCGTCCCCTCAGCCTTGAAGATTCTACAAAAGTCTTGGGGGCCCCCGACTCCTGCAGGTTTCCGGTGGGGAGCGGCTGCCATGATTGCTCGCGGAATGACCACGACGGAGCCACGAGATGGTGGTGCTTTCATGCTGACGCCAGCTTCAGTCTGAAACATCCAGAAACAAGGTGGGGCTTTCATCGTTTGGGAAAAGAAAATGTTTTAATCCAATGAAAAGTGTTATTTTAGGTCATATGATCAAGCCTTCCTCATTAGGAAACCAAAAGTAAAATGAACCAATGAAAAGTTTTATAAACAAGTCACATGACCTGTTATGCGGCATAGGGTTATAAAAAGCGTAGAAAATCCGTTGGCACGTGAGGCGGCGTCAGTGGCGGACCGATGTGCGAATAGGCCGAAGGCAGCACAACGCGCCAAGATCCGGATGGCACCGAGGTGGTGTCCAGCAAGTTGCCGCACTGGTGTGGCCATCCTACAATGCTGCGCCGAAAGTCGGCGTGGGGTACCACGTTGGCCTGTGAGGTGGCGTCAGTAGCGGACCGATGTGCGAATAGGGCCAAAGGCAGCACAACGCGCCAAGATCTGGATGGCACCGAGGTGGTGTCATAGTTGAGAGTTCCGAGCAGCGCTTGTAACACTGTCTGAAGCTTATTTGCACCTGCTGCAGCTTCACTATTGCCCTGGTGTGGCCTAAGATCGCCCATGACATAGGCGGCCGCCTCCCGGGGTCCGGTGGAACTATTTTCCTTTTCCTTTGTGCATCTTGTCCCACAATCCGTTTGACCTGAAGACACGACCAGGTCCATGAATGTGTGCAGGGGGACGCTATTGAATGAATCAAAATGGCGGCTTCACACAAAGCTGACTCAAGCGTTGCTGCTGATGCTATACAGACAAAAACTGGTTTTCAGTTTGTACATTCTTCAGGATTTTTCTATCCAAGGCTGGTTGAGAGTTTGTAGAACAATGGCTTCAGATTTTCAACATACTACTCTTCAACATTCTTCCTAAATGTAACAATGTGAGACTCACTAGGAGAACGGTGTAGTGAGGGCCACAAACGGCTGTTTATCTTTCCTTTTAAAATGCTGCCAACAATATTTTCGGAATGGAAGACACCACAAGGCGCTGAGATTTGGTTGGCACCGAGGTGGTGTCCAGCAAGTTGCCGCACTGGTGTGGCCATCCTACAATGCTGCGCCGAAAGTCGGCGTGGGGTGCCCGAAGGGGGGGGGGGGAGGCGGCGCAAACGAGCCTCTCCCGCTTCTCCATGTGGAGGCACTTCATCTGCAGTGGGGCGCCGAGATCCGGATGGCACCGAGGTGGTGTCTAGCAAGTTGCCGCACTGGTGTGGCCATCCTACAATGCTGCGCCGAAAGACGGCGTGGGGTGCCCGAAGGGGGGGGGGGAGGCGGCGCAAACGAGCCTCTCCCGCCTCTCCAGGTTGACGCACTTCATCTGCAGTGGAGCGCCGTCTAGCTGAGTTTCGCCCGCTCTTGCTGCTACAGCGAGAGGCGGCTGCAACAGGACTCTCAAAATGGCGGCCTGTTCTTTGGATTTGGGCCTGGTCCACTAAAATGGCCCTGGGACACCTTAGAACTCGGACGCTCGAATTTTTTTTCCTTTCCTCTACATGCAAAAAAGGTAAATGCCCGGTACGTTACCTGCCTCATCTGCCACGATGTACTCTCCAGAGGAACCGAAAAAAAATATAGTTATGGTAATTATACCATGCATCGTCATATGGAGAGGTGGCACCGATTAATTATAGTGGTGCACAAAAGAGAGATTTGGAGGACAACCCCCGACCTGCCAGTACATTCACCAAAGAAGTGGCACTGACAGCATCAGAGGCAAGGGAAACGGTCCCAAATATTCAGAAGAACTTTGGAAAGATTAAAATGACATGTTTAGATTGTGGCAAATTAATTTCATGTGGATAGATGAGTGTTACTCTAATAAATACAGCATATGAACATCATCATAGTCGATGGTTGGTGGAGACATTTTGACTATATCCTGGACCTGCCCGTCCTCGCCCAAAATGGCGCCGGAATAATTAGGACTCGTAACTCCTTGTTGTGTACTGGTTGCACAACCTTGATATAACGAGATATGTATGCAGTTTTGAAGCACATGGCGGGCGGGGACGAGAATTGATTGAATATTTCGACATCCCTATTGATATTAAGTTTTGATGTGTTATTGATTACTGTACTATTGAAAGTTCGAATTAACGTCACCCATGGTCCTTGCCCGCAAATGTATATCTAGATAATTTTATTGTAACTGGCCCTGTCGTATTTTAATTATAAAATGTACGTCCACCGATTCCGCAACTGTTACACACGTTAGTTCTTGCAACCTAATGGCCCGCCCGTTACGTTCCTCTAAAGTGTAAATGTCTCCTCATCATATACGATTACAGTTTGCTCCGTGGCCGACCCACGTGGTTATAGGCCCGTATTTGTATACTGACATTTTCACAATAAAGGTTTTTAAAAGAAAACATGGTAGTAGTATTTACATTGGTAAAGTTTTTAATAATAGTCACTGTTTTCGAATCAGTAAAAGGCAAGTGAAATAAAGCAGTCCAATTACATGAAGGGTAAAAGGTATAATACGCAGGAACGCAGTAAAGATAAATGGTCAAGGGCTGTTGTGTTTTCTACTCCTGCAACATAAAGTGATCGATAAGAATCTGATATTCAGGCGTATCGGCGACTAAGACAGTAGGCGGAGCCTCTTTTGCTCAACGGCTCCGTCATGGGACGAAGAAACGCCCTTTTTCTCGAAAAAGGAATATATTTTACTTGCAGGACAGTTGTAAATTTTCCGGGAAAGTACATTAGCCTGGAACATTATAACATATATGTTTAAGAAAAAATAATGTTCGAAAGTAATAAAAAGTGCAATTTTTAGGTCATATGACGAAGCCTTTCATCATTAGAATAAGAAAAGTAAAATGAACCAATGAAAAGTTTTATTAACAAGTCACATGACCTGTTATGCTTACGTTGCGCGCTGCGCGTCGCGCCCCGGATCGCTTCCGGGAAGCTGCGCTTCGCGCATCGGAGCACTACCGGATGCGCTAACGCGGCGCGTCATATGACGCATTACGCGACAACGCAGGTCCAGAATATAGTCAAAATGTCTCCACCAACCAGCGGTCGGAACACAACCCCTTTCAGCAGGCTAAATAGTTCTGTTAAATGACAACAGAAGGGACAGGCAACAAGAACCATCAGTCAAAGAGGGGAGGGCAAGTTCTTCTCTACCGGGTCACGTTGGGGCGCTACCGGAACTGATCGAATTGGTAGTCTACAGTGTTTCTGGATGTTTCAGACTGAAGCTGGCACCACCATCTTGTAGCTCCGTCGTGGCCATTCCACGAGCAATCATGAGGGGTTGTTCCTAATGTTTCTATTTTAGCGAGGTCAAAAAGAGATCCCATTAGTGGCCTACTGATTTTGTTCGATTCCTTTAGTTTTTTTACACGATTTTTCACTATCTGCAAAGACTAAACAGAGTATTGCGACTCTGTGCTTGTTTGTAAATAGAGAATGAACCAAAGATAACCAATTCTAAAACAGTAAATGCTTGGATAACAATGAATCAAATGGAGAGAGAAGCAGGCACGACGGATTACAACGGGGGCAAAGGCCTGCGTTAACTACCCTTCACTATCTGCAAAGAGAGAGTACTCGTAATAGAAATGAGGGGGGGGGGCAGCATTCAAAGCAGATCAGTGTGCATAAACACGAAAATGTTTTTACTTACCACGTACTTGACATTCGACAGCTTATGATATTTGCTATTAAAAAACCATTGAAATTCACTGAAAAAACCATAGGTTAGAGACCATATATAGTTAGGAATTAGCATTTAAAAAACCTTGAAAATTCACTGAAAAAACCATAGGTTATAGACCATATATAGTTAGGAATTAGCATTTAAAAAACCTTATTTTACTCACACAAAACCATTGAAATTCCATATATAGTTAGTTGCACTAACTATATATCGCGCACCCGCAATCCCCTGCTGATGATGTCACATATTACATCATTCATGACATGGTCAGTGACATCACTGATGACATCTCAAATGACATCACTGATGACATCACTGATGACATCATCCAGTGACTGTGTGTTTCTGTAAAGTTTAAATATGTTTTACATATTGAAGAATGAGTAGATGTATAAGTGTCTGGACGAAGGATTTAATAGGTGCATGACTGAATGTATGAGTGAGTGATTAAATGTGTCTCACTGAGTGCATGGGTTAGTGACTAAACTGTCTTAATTTGTGCATCATTATGTCTGTTGTTCTGTAAACTGCTGCATGTGTTGATCAGTAGCTATATGAGTAACTATATGGGTTATTGATTGATTGCCCAAGTATTTGCATGGGAGACTGAGTGTGTGTGCGGCTGGCTGGGAGGTGTGTGACTCTGTGCAGATCAATGTGTACTTTTATCAATGATTGTATAAGAGAGTAAGTATGTGTTAGTATATGGTTGAAAACGTAAGGTGCTCTATGTTTAACTGTATAGATTAGAAAATGGAAGTGTGATTGATTCTTTACAGGACTGACTAGGTGTGTGAGTAACTCCATGGATGAGTGGCAGAGTGTGAGTGTCTGTATAGGTGTATGAGTGCATATGATAGTGTTGTAAAGATGAGTGATTGTATGTATGAATGATTGTATGGGTGAATGAGTGAATGTGTGTGTAGACGTAGGAATCAGTGAGTGCGTATGTAGTAACTAGTATTGTTGTGTCAATGGTTTCAAAAATTATACTCTATATTTAACACTGGGTGTAACAGAGGTTATATTAAAATGTGAGGAGATGCATTGTATTGTCACATGAATGATATCATCAGTGATGTGGTCATTGATGTCAAATGAGATGTCATCAGTGATGTCATCAGTGATGTCATTTGAGATGTCATCAGTGATGTCACTGACCATGTCATGAATGATGTAATATGTGACATCATCAGCAGTGGATTGCGGTTGCGCGATATATAGTTAGTGCAACTAACTATATATGGAATTTCAATGGTTTTGTGTGAGTAAAATAAGGTTTTTTAAATGCTAATTCCTAACTATATATGGTCTATAACCTATGGTTTTTTCAGTGAATTTTCAAGGTTTTTTAAATGCTAATTCCTAACTATATATGGTCTCTAACCTATGGTTTTTTCAGTGAATATAAAGATATATATAGATATGTATATCCTAATTTTTTTTATTTTTTTTAAATGTTGAACATTCAAGCAACACTTTCGAGCAAACTATTATAATGGTTAACCTGATAGAACATAAACCCGCAATATGCACAAGGACAATGCTGTATTTCTGCAGCCAAAAAATGGTGCATTTTCAGACTATTCCCCTGGATTTCTGCCTCTCAACCGTGACACGAGGAGACCGCCGCCTCCACTGGATAGAACCCCGCCCCAGGTCACTCCACCTCATTGTTGTGGGAGAACCCCTCAGTGTTGGAAATGATCAGCGCGATGGCAATATAATCAACCGTACGTGCAATTAGTTTTTGATTTATAAGGCCACATGCTCCGCGCGCGCCAGTGACGCCATTAACATCCGGGCTGGCTGGCGTGCTCATCTGTCTCCTCGCGGGCGCTCCCCGAGCACGAGCGCACGCAACAGATGGGGGATTTCAGGGCCGCAAATGGAATTGTTTATCCCCCATTGTCCTTCTGTCAAGCAATCAAACCCAATCCATTACTCACCGAGGGGAGGATCAGGCTACTGTCCAGCCAGCCGTCACTAGGAATAATGTTGTATTACGAGGATTTAACGCATTTTATCTGGATAAAAATGATCAACGATGACATTGAAATATAGACAAACAACACAAATTGAAAGTGCGCTAAAACAAATGTCCCTACTAAAAACAGACGCATGCATTAAAGGGCTAAGAAAGAAAACACACATTGATATTAAAACAAGCGCTTTAAGCATCAATAAGTGTTTGGAGATGGGTACTCTTAGATTATTTAAAACGTTGTCAATATTAGTGGTAGGGCACACGCGCTCGACAGCTGTATGGACATCCGGCCCACAGCCAGAAAATGTGAGGTTTGGAGTTAAGGTATTAAACCTGATTTGGAATGGTCTCCGGTCAATTATTAATGTCATTTTATCGGAGCTGAGTAGCATGAATAAAAACGTGCATTGACAAAGCCAACAGTGCTGCCTCATTTCAAGTGTATGTATTTCTTTTGTGGCACAGTAGCTATATGCTCTTGTGCGACATGTTAGTTCGGATTCATACACACATACAAGTACTTCTGTCCCCATAACCAACACCCAGTGGCAAATGTACTCATTGCATCGTTAAATGTGTGGGCATGAGTGAAAGTGTTGATACTGGTGGATGGTTACAGAGCATTGGACGAAAAGAAAAGTTATTTTTAGACAGACAGAATATATGCTTGATCCCAGGCACTGGGTACGTCATCCAAAAATCTAAGCATGTATGACTTTGTCAAAAGAGCACGATTCACTCCCAATATACACAAAGGATTTTAGAATTTGGTAACATAACATCCGTGATGGGTGGGATGAGCTGTGAAGGAAATGGTGATGTGTGGCGCTGTGTAGTTAACTGGTAATACTGCAAAAGAGGAGTCTGGTGACAAAGTGAAGCTTTGATACTGAGAAATTGGGGATCTGAATGCTGTTTGTAGTGATCAATGACGAAATATTAAAGAAAATGTGGTTTGGTGGAACATGCAGCTGAAGGCGGTGACATTTCTGTTAAGGTGCTGTTATCAACTACAGAACTACGTTGGAAGTGGAACCACTGTAATGAAGCATATGACGTGAAGAGAGGCGTGTGGTCAGCTGGTAATATGATAATGTGAGGCTGCAGGCAGTGGTGTGAGACTACTGTGTAGCTGGTATTTGACAGGAGTGATGTAGATCTGGTGATACAGAGATCTTGAGTGAGTGTGATGAGGTACACTTAGGCCACATCACACAGGGTACTTCCAGTACTATAAAGGGTAAAATGTTATTATGGTGCTGTCGCCCTTATGGGGACAGTTTTTGATGTACATTTGGGTGTTTCTTTTGAAAGGACATCACCTCACACATAGATGACGTGCTTTATTACAGGAGCGATCCTCCCAAGCAGTGCGCTTTCAATGAGCTCATTAAATATTAATTTACTGTTTTGTATTGTGAATTCTATTTCTATTGATTGTCTGAGGACTAAAGCGCTTAAAACTATGGGGCATATTATCAAGAAATCTTTTGCCACTTTAGCGGCACATATTGCTGAAAAAGCGGCGATTTTTTAATCACCCTATCAACAAGAGCACGCTAACATGCTTTAGCGCTTGTTTTCTTGAGATAGCCGCCATTTGTTTTTTGCCTTGCATGTCAGCGATATTTATCGCTATTGACATGCAAAGTAGACGTTCCTCACCAATACTACATGAAAACAGTCGCAAACACAGGCATATCATCAACTAAATGCGATAATAATTGCAAATCGCGCTTGGCACGTTTTCTTTTATCGCCGTCTATCGCTGGTTGACATCGCTGTGTTAGCGGCGTATTAACAACGCTTTGATCAGATGCGAAGTCAAATCCAGCGATAGACGGCGATAAGCAGCAATAGCGTGAGAAACCAAGCGATAATTAGTAAGCTCTAATGAAAAGCTTGCTAATAGGCAAGTGTGAACTTAACCACACAATCCACCTGCAATACAAAAGACTTTTAAGTCAACTTTTAAACAGGTGTTAAATTCGTGCGATAACCGCGGTTAGCGCAGCTTTTTTAATTGCTTCACAGGTCCGGTGCCGCATTGTTAATAGTGCGCAGTTCTGTTTGCAACTGTTTTCATGTAGTATTGGTGAGGAAGGCCTACTTTGCATGTTATTAGCGATACATATCGCTAACATGCAAAGCAAAAAATAAACGGCAGCTATCTCAAGAAAACAAGCGCTAAAGCATGTTAGCGTGTTCTTGTTGATAGTGCGATAAAAAAATTGCTGCTTTTTCGGCGATATGTGTGCTAAAGTGGCAAAAGATTTCTTGATAATATGCCCCTGAGTATATCGTGAATTGATACACATATTTTAACCCTACCACCTTTGTGGAGAATAATAGTCAACAACCAACTTGCTGTGATAGGCCAAGTATATGCAGTCTCCACCTCCTGTTTCCACACACTCAAAATGCTCAAATAGATTTTCAAGTGGTTTCCCTTCAACACCCGCAGAGCATAACCCAGGCTCTCATCACCAGCAAGATGGACGAAGGCAACTCACTCTATGTAGGAATCAATGCACAACTGACCAGAAGACTTTAGGCTACACAGAATTCAACTACCAGGTAGTGGTAAGCAAAAGTTCCAAGGTTAGAATGGCTTTTTGAGTCTGTGCAAACCTACTAACTTGCATGTTTTAAGGATTTTCAACAACTCTCTCTAATCTTTTCCCAAACTGAGAAATGTTGGAAATTTACTCCTGACAAAGGTAGACGTAAACTTTCTTCTGAGTTGGGGAAAAAATGGTTGGAGGGAAAGTGAACTTGAAAACACTCAGATTTTCGCAGAATCTATACATTCAAATTTGTTCATGCTAAAATGCAGTTAACTAATATGTTCTAGGAGGACTATTTCTTGTCCTACTTCTGTAAATTCTTAGGAATTCACGAAAGCTGTAAAGCTGCACTTAATGCAAGGACATATACCATGAGTGCACTTTTTGAGACTTACTTTTATAATTGGGCCCCTAATTTGGTCGGGCATTGACAATTACCTTTTGCGGTTATTAAAATTCTGTCTCTCTCTCTCTCTCTCTCTGTATCAGCTGGCTTCACGGTGAGTGACAGCATTCTGCTCTTTCACAGGGAGCATATCTACACACAAAGTAGTTTTGTTCAGTGCCAGTAACTACTCTGGCAGTGTGTGCTTTTTGAGACCAAATAACAATTGTTGCTTTTGCCAATATTTGTTTTAATGGTGAGGGCACGGCAGCTGCCACACCAATAAGATTTTACAAAACAAGTCACACATTGACAAAACTAAAAAGCTGACCACTAATTTCAGGGCTACTGGGTTTGCCAATGCTTGTTTATTTTTGTTTCCCATAATCTTATTGAAACTGGTTACACTGATTTTCCATTATGAATATTTTTTGGAACTACTAGCATGCATCAACTCCTGTTACTAAATGATGGTGCAAAGAAATGGTACTTTGAATTTTACAGTAGTTTAGCAGAATGTATGAACCTTTTACTTTCAAAGCAAAGTATCATCAATCATGTCTTCAGCTTCTGAAAATATTTGCATCAAATCAGAGGGCATTCTGGGAGCATTACACATAGCCTCATATTGCTAAACTTTGAAAACGTGTACACTTGTACACATTTTTATGCTGGAACCACTGTCAGTAGTGCATTCGGAGCTTACAACATTTACTGAGAGCACTCACCCTAATAATAAAGGCTTACAATTAATGAACCATAAATACAAGTTTGAACAGCTTTAACATACACCAAAAAATATTACCTTAACTGCAGACAGTGCCCTTCCCTGATCCATATGTGGTACTACAAACTGTCAGCCAAAGGGTTTGTGCTGCAGGGGGTTGGGCCTACTTGACCCAAGGACAAGATACACTTGAAAACTTGTTGCCCTTGACACCAAACAATATGTCCTGGGCGTCGGGCTATAGGAATTTCACATCCCTGCTGCTTCCTGCAACAGTTTTCTGCATATTTCAGGCAGCCAATCAGAGCGCTCGCTCCCGAAGGAGTGTGTCTCCATGGGAGAAAATTGGCCCAAGGGAAAAAAGTCCCCATGGCCTATCAGAACGCTCTTTTTTAAGAAATTGGGTTTGAGGGACTCCTTCGAAAGTACCTCAAACCCAATCGCCCAGATATACAAATATGTACCTTGATATACCAAATCACAAAAAGCCGCCTCCTGGACCAAGACTTAGCTTCCTGTCACATTTTGGTATAATCAGAAAGGCTAAATCAGAGAACCTATATAATGAGATTGCTGCCATAATTTGATGCTGCACTACATGGTACCAAAGGGGAAAGGGGATTTTGTTACAGGGCTAGTAGATGTAAGAAGCAACCTGCCCCATGGACAAGTATATATTTGATTAAATTCCACACCCCTGCTAAGCCATTACAGGAATCAGGCACTTAGGGCCAGATGTAGGTAACTTCAATTTACCGACTCATAAATACCGAATTTTACCGATTCGGTATTTATGAATCGGTAAATTTGAAGGTGGGAGATGTAGGTAATTTTGCAATGTGAATTACCGAATCGGTAACATTCGGTATTTACCGATTCGGTAAATACCGAATCGGTATTGCCCATTGATTCCTATGGGCCTTGAAGCCCATAGGAATCAATGGGCAATACCGATTCGGTATTTACCGAATCGGTAAATACCGAATCCTGCAAGGGTGCAGGGGGTGTCACTTTGACACCTTTGGCACCCCAAATACAGGCATGTGTGACATGTGGCACACATACATGCCCTGTGTGTCACATGGCACAGGTGTGCATGCACAGATGTGCATGCACACCTGAATTCGGTATTTTACCACCCAATAGGATTGGGTGGTAAAATACCGACTCTTAAGGGCCTGTGGCACTCTTAGGAGTGTCACCTTCATGTGGATTTACCGAATCGGTAAAATTACCGATTCGGTATTTTACAGAATCGGTAAATTTACCGATTCGGTAAATTTACAGATTCTGTCAAATGATGGCCCCTACATGCCAAATCCTAAATACTGGTCGGTAACGGCCGAAATCGGCCGTTACTGACCGGTATTTGCTCTCCTACATCTGGCCCTAGGTCCCCTGTTTAAGGAGGCAGGGTAGGGATACCCTACCCCCTCAGCCCTGTGGGGAGACCCAGAAGGATCCCATTCTAGCCAAAATATTTTTTTACATAAAAAAGTAGAGAACCAGCAGGAGTTCTGTGGGAATCCAGCGAGATTGCAGCTTCAAAAATACAGGTAGTTATAGTTAGGACCTAGTTTCCATAGGAAAACCGTTTTTTGTGTTCCCAAAAACTTTGGCACCGGTTGACGAATCTTCGCGAAATTTTCAAAACTAGCGATCAGCTCTGGTCAGCTCCTGTCTTGAAAGTTTCGGGGTGATTCGCCAAGCGGGGGCTGAGAAAAAAGGGGGGTCCCAAAACGTGTTTTCCAAATGTTATTTTAGACACGGCTACCCTCCGAACTGCTGAACGGAATTACACCACATTTGGCAAAAAGGTAGCCCTTGGTTCAAAAAGCGTCCTTTTTGTTAAATGGTGTAAATCTGTTCAGTAGTTCCTGAGAAATTAAAAAAATAAAAGTTGGAAAATCAATTTCCCATAGGAAACTTTAACCAGGGCATCAGCCTGAACTGCTGAACAGATTACACCAAATTTGGCAAAAAGTAGTGCTTGGTTCAGAAAGCGACCTTCTTTTAAAATGGTCTAAATCTGTTCAGTAGTTGCTGAGAAATTAAAAAAATAAACGTTTCGATATCTATGGCCGCAGTGGGTTCGCGAACCCTCCCGACCACGAGCTTCACTGTGATTGGCTGACAACACTCCAAACCAGGAGGTGTTGGCAGCCATCTTGTGACTCGGTAGAACCGAGTCACAAGAAAACAGTGAAACAAAGATAAAAAACAAGAAAAGGGGGCAGGGTGGAAACACTCTGACCCCTAAGGCCTGCTCACGGGGTTCCACAAGGACCCCAGGGCCAAAAAAAGCATTAAAAAAAAAGAATTTCGGCGGAATGCGTGCTGGGGTCGCGAATCCCACCAAAAATCTTTTTAAAAATGAAGCGCAGGCTCCTGCGCTTCATTTAAATGAGGCCCCTGGGTGGGCAGGTCCCTGGGGCACTGTCCAATGTATATTTTATATTTGCGGGGGCCCGTGGGGGCCCCGGCAGCCCTGGGGACCGCCACCCCCGGGGCTCTTTTAAAAAAAAAATCAAACCTCTGTGTGGGGGTGCTCAAGCCCCCTCAAACCCCCCGGGGACCGCCACCTCCCCAGGGCACTAAAATGAAAATGCGGGGGTCCGTTACAGACCCCGAGCCCTGGTGACCACCACCTCCCCGGGGCTTTAAACACATTGGGAGGGGCCCACGCAGCCCCCTGCTGGAGCCCTTGATGTCCCTGGGGACTGCCACACCCCAGGGCCGGCTCCTGCAGTGTCCTGGGGGTGCCCAACCCCGGGACACTGCTGTTTGCTATGGCATGGTGGGAGCATGGTTCCCACCCTGCCATAGCAAACACTGCTTTGGATTTTGGAAGCAAGAGCAGGTTTCCAGCACTCGCTTCCAAAATCCAAAGCAGATTGCTTTTCCACAAGGGGAGCTGAATGTCAACAGCTCCCCTGTGGAAAAGCAATGCCGGCTCCTGCAGGAGGCGGGGAGCCAGCGGGACCGTGAGGGCATTGGGGCTCCCCCCACGGTCCCCAACCATGAGGCCAGGTCCGGGGGGATGGGTTTCCCGGGGCCGTAAATGGGCGGGTAAGGGGGATGGTAGTTCCCCCTCCTCCGTTTTTTTGTAAAAAAAACAACTTTCATATATTTGGGCAGGCACGGGGAATGGGGTCCCCGGGGTGAATGTAAATGAATGAAAGTGGACGTTTTTTGGGGAATTTTTTTTGGGAGTCACGACCCGAGCGTGGCGCTCAGCGCGGTCCCTGGTGTGAGCGCAGGGGGTGCGCAGCCCCTGGTGTGAACATGAGGGGTGCACTGTTCCCAGCACGGCCTCTGGTGTGAACGTGAGGGGTGTGCCGCTCTCAGAGTGGCCCCCTAGTGCGAACGCGATGGGTGCACGGCCCCCTGGTGTAAATGCTAGGGGTGCGATGCTCCCAGTGCGGCCTCTGGTGTGAACGCGAGGGGTGCACGGTGTTCAGCGTGGATGCCTAGTGTGAACACGATGGGTGTGCGACTCCAAGCAAAAGCAATTAAGATTTTTTTTAACATAAACCTAGGTTATATGTTGGGTTATTGGGTGGCTCTAAAAAGAGCCCTTGTGTTTAATATGAGTTTCTTGCAGCTACATGTAAGTGCGGATGCAGAGCTTTAGGTTGTTGAGAAACACTCTATTCCCTTCATCAGTGAAGTGTACTCCGTCACTCCTGTAGATGCCCTCCATATGGAAATGTAGATTGTTGTTATAAATGGAGCCCATTCTGTGGTCTCTGAGGTAAGCAGAAACAGCTTTATTGATATTTTTCTAGCTTTCTCAATCTGAGGACAAAATTGATTGGGCCACTTCCATTTCTGTCTTTGGCATATGTTAGAGTATACAAAGGCAGTTTGGGGAAAAAGCAGCATCAATTCTGCAAAGGTGTCCTTCATTAGCAATTCCAGACCTACCCCAGTCAATGTGCCTAGGTCAATGCCACCACAGTGCACAATCATGAGGCCAGGGGGTTGGGGATGCAAAAAGGTTTTAACCACAGGCATCAATTGGTGCCACTTTAACCCTCTCTGTCCAATCCCTTTAATGTCCACATTTTGCAAAGCTAGGTCTTTGTCAATACCTCTGCGTTCAGCATACCTTTTGCACAAGAAAACATAGATGTGCCCAACAATCCACACTGAAAGCATCTTGAAGTGATGACTGTAGGTAATGAAAAGATGTCTGTAGCTGAGGTAGTCAGTTGATAGAATGAGAGATATCTAAAATGGTGGACAAGATTCTGTTTTAAAGAAAGTAGAGATTTGATTGGCTGTTTAAGAACACTGTATATTCAAAAATAGGGTGCATTTTACTTTGTTTAAAAAGCAAGTTTCTTATTGGTTAGTAAAATTTTTTTGAAAGGTGCAGCAGAAAGGATACGGTCATGTTTTGCAAAGCGTAACCACACCTGCTGTTTGCATTTGCAACATTGTGTGGTGAACTTGAAAATATGGTGAATGTGTGACCTGTCAGTTAAGTTGAATGTTGCATGCACTGTTGCTATAGAAACTGCCATTAAGCAGAAGGGGTGAAGAAGTCAGTTGAAAACGGTTATTATCTATGACTAATGGAAATATGTTTTACAATTTGAAAATCTCTGCGAACCAATGTCATTTGTTGCTTTTGTGTGTTTGTATGGAAAAACAGAGAGAAACCTTGCCATTACTGGTTTCACCTTGCAGAGTCTGGTGATTTATATTGACTGTGTATAAAAGAAAATCCTGTCAGAGTGTGTGAGATTTTTCATTCAACAGATTTATTTGCAAGGTGAGTTATATATTATTGAGGTTTATTTAAAAAAGATTTGACATTATTCTTAAACTGTGTTGTTTGAAATATATTGTTAAATGTAGAGATGTATATTGGAATTAGTTTCATTTTACTTGAAGTTTGTTTAAAAACAGTCTGTACAGTAATATGTATATTTTTAAGGCTGTTCAAATGTATAGCTGAATGATGCCTCATATTGTTAGATACTTAGTTGAAGATGCAGTACAAATGTGTATTTTGAAAGATGTTCATATAAGGTGTAGTTTATTAGGCTTTATTTTTTCTTCTCTACAAATGTATAGTTTAATGATACTGCACATTTATAGATAGTTTGGTAAAATGCAGCACAACTGTGCTGTTTGAAAGATGATCATATAAGTTGTTAATAATTAAGGTTCTGTTATTAGTTTGTACAGAAGGTAAAGTTAAATGATGCCATATGTTTTAAGATAGAATGGTGAAATAAGGTGTTGTTAATTATGCTTCTTTTTGTAGTCTGAGCAAAGGTATAGTTGAATGATGCCACATAATTTTAGATATAATGGTAAAGATGTATGATAAAAGTGTGGTTTTAGAAATGCTCATAAAAGGTGTTGTTAATTAGTCTTCTTTCTTAAGTCTGTTGAGAGGTACAGTATAATGATGTTGCATATTTCCAGATTTAACGGTGAAGATGTAGCTCAAAACGAAACCACCACATATTACTGTTTCTGGTATGTTATACTTATCTGTTTAACTAGATAGTATGTAATAACTCATGTATGTGTTCAGATAGTATTTATATAGTTGTATGCATATTTACTGAATTATTGAGAGGTGCTTGACTACAGGAGTGAAAAGGTAGTGAATATGTGACTTTATAATTACACGAGAAATGATTTACTGATTCTATATTGTGCAGTCACAGTTAGTATGCAAGCACTACCCATGCATTCATGCAATGACTCATGCACTAACTCATGCAGTGGTAATATCTCCAGAGCACTACACATGCAGTCCAGCAATCCGCCTGTCACTCCCCATGGACTCTTTTAATCAGTCTGCCATGTCCTTGTCCAATCACTCTGGCAAAATCTAAGTGCTTATAAATTCACCATGCACTCTCCTTGCAGCACTGTAAGTATGCTGTCGCTATCCATGTACTCACGCAATGACCCAGACATTAACACATGCAATGCTACAATCACATGTGCACTATCCATGCAGTCCTGTAACCAACTATTGATTCACTCCTCCAATTACTCAGGTAGTACCCATGCAGTCCAGCAATCACACTGTCACTCCCTGTGCACTCCTCTAATTCCCCAGCCACTACCATGTACTAATCCAATCACTCCGCCAAAACACAAGCAGTTAGAAATTCACCATGCACTCTCCTTGCAGTACTCTAGTCAATACCCATGTACTTGTGCAATTTCCCAGGGACTAACTCATGCACTTCTACAATCCTTTGAGTGCTACCTATACAGTTTACTAATCTCCCTGTTACTACCTATGCACTCTTCCAATTACTTAGCCAGTCCCATGTCCTTATCCAATCACTCTGCCACAATCCAAGCATTCATAAATTCAACATGCACTCTCCTTACAGCACTGTAAGTATCCTGTCACTATCCATGTACTCATGCAATGATCCAGGCATTAACACATGCAATGCTACAATCACATGTGCACTATCTATGCAGTCCTCTAACCAACTACTGATTCACGCCTCCAATTACTCAGGGAGTACCCATGCAATCCAACAATCACACTGTCACTGTCAATAAACTCCTCCAATCACTGAGCTAGTACCATGTATTAATCCATTCTCTCCGCCAAAACACAAGCAGTTAGAAATTCACAGTGCACACTCCTTGCAGAACTCTCATCATCCAGTCAGTACCCATGTACTCGTGCAATTACCCAGGCACTAACTCATGCAGTTCTACAATCCTTCAAGTGCTACCTATAAAGTTTAGTAATCTCCCTGTTACAACCTATGCTCTCCTCCAATTACCCACCCAGTGCCATGTCCTTATCCAATCACTCTGCCAAAACGTAAGTACTTATAAATTCACCATGCACTCTCCTTGCAGCACTCTAAGTATCCTGTTGCTATCCATGTACTCATGCAATGACCCAGGCACTTACACATGCAGTGCTACAATCATATGTGCACTATCCATGCAGTCCTGTAACCACCTACACACTACTGATTTATTCCTCCAATTACCCAGGGAGTAGCCATGCAGTCCAGCAATCACGCTGTCACTCTCAAAGCACTCCTCCAATTACGGGGGCCAGTCCCATGTACTAATCCAATTACTCTGCCAAAACACAAGCACTTATAAATTCACTTTGTACTCTCTTTGCAGTACTCTAATCATCCAGTCAGTATCCATGTACTCATGCAATTACCCAGGCACTAACTCATGCAGTGCTACAATCACATGTGCAGTATCCATGCAGTTCTGTAACCAACTATTGATTGACTCCTCCAATTACCCAGGTAGTACACATATAGTCCAGCAATCATACTGTCACTCCCTGTGCACTCCTCCAATCCCCCAGCCACTACTATGTACTTATCCAATCACTCCGCCAAAACACAAGCAGTTAGAAATTCACCATGCACTCTGCTTGCAGTACTCTAATCATCCAGTCAGTACCCATGTACTTGTGCATTTACCCAGGGTCTAACTCATACACTTCTACAATCCTTTAAGTAATCTCCCTGTTACTAGCTATGCTCTCTTCCAATTACCCAGCCTGCCCCATGTCCTTATCCAATCACTCTGTCAAAACCTAAGTACTTATAAATTCACCATGCACTCTCCTTGTAAGTATCCTGTCACTATCCATGTACTCATACAATGACCCAGGCAGTTACACATGCAGTGCTACAATCATATGTGCACTATCCATGCAGTCCTGTAACCAACTACTGATTCACTCCTCCATTTACCCAGGGAATACTCATGCAGTCCAGCAATCACACTGTCACCCTCAATGCCCTCCTCCATTCACCAAGCCAGTACCATGTACTGATCAAAAAACACAACCACTTATAAATGCACCATGTACTCTCCTTGCAATACTCTAATCATCCAGTCAGTACCCATGTACTCATGCAATGCCCCAGGCACTAACTTGTGCACTGCTACAATGCTCTGTGCACTATCCATGCAGCCTTCCAACCACCTACACACTACTGATTCGTTCCTCCAACTACCCAGGTAGTACCCATGCACTCCAACACAACCACTTATAAATTCACCATGTACTCTCCTTGCAATACTCTAATCATTCAGTCAGTACCCATGTACTCATGCAATGCCCCAGGCACTAACTTGTGCACTGCTACAATCCTCCATGCCCTACCCATGGAGACCTCTAACCACCTACACACTACTGATTCACTCCTCCAATTACCCAGGTAGTACCCATTCACTCCAGCAATCCCCCTGTCACTCCCCACACACTCCTCCAATCACCCATCCGGCACCATCTACTGATTACCCAGGTAGTACCCATGCACTCCAACAATCCCCCAGTCACTTCCCACGTGCTCCTGCAATCACCCATCCAGCACCATGTACTTATCCAATCACTCCGCCAATGCCCCAGCACTTATACATTCACCATGCACTCTCTTTGCAGTACTCTAATCATTCAGTCACTACCCATGTACTCATGCAAAGACTCAGGCTCTAACTCATGCACTGCTACATTCCTCCATGCACTACCCATGCAGACCTCTAACCACCTACACACTATTGATGCACTCCTCCAATCACCCAGGTAGTACCTATGCACTCCAGCAATCCCACTGTCACTCCCCACACACTCCTTCAATCCCCCATCCAGCATCATTTACTTACCCAATCACTCCGCCAATATCCAAGCACTTATACATTCACCATGCACTCTCTTTGCATTACTCTAGTCATCCAGTCACTACCCATGTACTCATGTCATCAGTGATGTCATCAATGATGTCATTTGAGATATCATCAGTGATGTCATCAGTGATGTCAATGAGCATGTCATGAATGATGTAATATGTGATGTCATCAGCAGTGCATTGCAGGGGCGCGAGTTATAGTTAGCTGAACTAACTATAACGGCTGGTTTTGTACGAGTGAAATGTCCAACTAACTATAACGTTCCTGAAACCTGTGGTTTTTTTCAGTGAATTTCTAAGGTTTTTGAAATGCTAATTTCTAACTATAACGTGCCTGAAACCAATGTTTTTTTCAGTGAAAAAAAAATATATATATATATATATATATGTATATATATATATTTATATGTATATATATATATATATATCAGGAACTTCCCTCGGAAAGAAAGGAAGAGGCCACATGAGGAAACCTGTTTGGAGACTTTGTTGGAGCAACAGGTTGGCATGATGCATTTCGGCAGGTAGGGCCTTCCTCAGATGCCGCAGTTGAGAAGGAATACAGTCTCACCCTCGCTTAAATTCGTCTTGCAGTCCTCTCATTGGTGAGAACAGGCACCATCCCCCAATCATGTATCACACACCTTAAGCAGCGCTGTAGGCACTGCAACTCCCAAGATGCTTCACTATTGGGACGGTTTTGTGTGGGGAAGTAGAAATGAATCCATGTGGGCAGGCGTCTTGCAAGGCGAAGTGCTGTGTGCCAAGCTGCAATCCTTCAGGCTCCTTGGGTCCCCGCATACGCTTCAACCCCGAAGGAGCAAGTTCGCCGGCCTGTGAGATGACTATGATTTGGTCAAAACAATATATATATATATATATTCACTGAAAAAACCAAAGGTTACAGGGAAATTATAGTAAGGAAATAGAAATAAAAATACCCTAGAAATTTATTGAAAAACCAAAGGTTACAGGGATGTTATAGTTAGGCCGACATTTCACTCCTACAAAACCAGAGAAATTCCGCAGTTATAGTTAGCTGAGCTATTACTCGTGCCCTCACAATGCACTGCTTATGACCTTACATTTTACATCACTCAGAACATGGTCAGTGACATCACTGGTGTTCTGACAGTAAACCAAATTTTCTTTTGATCGCCTCTCCATTAACTTTGCTCCCAATTGAATCTTCATGAAACCTAATGTTTCTGCCCTGGGTATCCGTTACTAACTACTTGCCACACTTGACACATATTAATCAAACAGCACCAAAGTTATAAGCATAATCAAATTTTATTAGTCCCCTTTTAACAACGCCTCCTTTATTGTTTGAAACAAAGCATTCCTCAAAAAAACAAAACAAATCCTCCTTAACTTCTGCAAACATTTATGCAGATTTAGCCCAGTGACGAATTTATTAGCAAATGAGCACTTTTTTGACCCTCCTTTCTAGCGACCCCGTTTAATGTATATGCAGATATTTTGAAATATCAACAGTAATCTGAAGGAGCTAAGGGCCAGATGTAGGTGGCCATTTACTGGCCGGTAACGGCCGATTTCGGCCGTTACCGACCGGTAAATGGGTTTTTGGGATGTAGGGGGCCAATTTTACCGATTCGGTAAATTTACCGAATCGGTAAAATACCGATTCGGTATTTTTACCGATTCGGTAATTTCTAGATGTAGGTGGGACTCTTCTGAGTCCCAAAGGTCTTTCAGATTCGGTATTTTACCACCCAATCCAATTGGGTGGTAAAATACCGAATCCAGGTGTGCTTGCACATGTGTGCATGCACACCTATGCAATGTGACAGACAGACATGCCCTTAGGGCCACATGGCACACATGCCTGTATTTGGGGTGCTAGAGGGTGTCAAAGTGACACCCCCTGCACCCTTGCTGGAATCGGTATTTACCGAATCTGTAAATACCGATTCGGTAATGCCCATTGATTCCTATGGGCTTCAATGCCCATAGGAATCAATGGGCATTACCGAATCGGTATTTACAGAATCGGTAAATACCAAATCTTAATGATTCGGTATTTACCGAATCTGTAATACCTACATCCCCCCCCCTCTATTTTACCACTTCTTAAATACCGAATTGGTAAAATTCGGTATTTAAGAAGTGGTAAAATAAAATTACCTACATCTAGGCCTAAGTGTCTGCCAAATGTCAGCATATTCACCAAACTATGGCATAGTTATAAGCACATTAACAAATGGCTTTTCAGCTGACAAGATATACAATAAATACCATCAGCACATTTTTTTAAATGGAATATATCAAAAAAATATTTAACGGTTTTATACCAAATAAAGAAGCACACCTTCTGTGTAAAGTTGTACTTTCACTGCACACCTTGCTCTATCTTTCGGCAAATTTTTCTCTGGGTACTACAATTAGAAATGCCACACTCTTTCACCTCCACTTAACTTTTATTTTTTCTAGGGGAGGGGTTGTCATACTTGGGATGCCAAAACTTTGCTGACTGGTTTACGATATTGGCAAGTTTGATATTAATCTGTAATTGGGTCAAAAGTTATTAGTCAACAAACGCCTACTACAGTTTAAATTGTATATTATCATAGGGTGGGTTTAGGGGTAAGATTTGTGTGGGTGCCATTATGTATGGGATGCTAGGAGGTTTAAATATGCTAGGCGTGCTTGGTTTCCTGGAGTTTAGGGGTGTATTTTGAGTAATTGGGTAAATATTCTTTTTAACAATTCAAGGGGGTGCATATTTTAGAAAAAGGGGCAAGGGGGTGTACTGCCATTTAAAAATACATTAAATTGCACACACACCCCTATCTATATATATATATGTATATATATTGACTGAAAAGAACAAGGATTAAAGAGACATAGTTAAGTGAAAATGTCACTCAGAACATACAATTTTAAAGTAAAAAAAAAACACTGATATTCACCAGTTATAGTTATCTGAAGTAACTATAATTCCCCCCACCAAGTAACTATAACTCGTACCCCAGCCATGCACAGTGTGGTCATAAATGATGTAATTTCAGATATCATCAGTGATGTGATCTATGCTGTCATTGAACATGCCATGAGTAATTTAATAGATGTGCTATAAGCAGGGAATGGCAAAGGCGGGAATTATAGTTATACCAAGGCGTGAGCAGTAGAGACACACTGACCATTAGGCACTTCTGTGGGAGGGCCAATAGTGACATCCACTTGCTCAAGGGCTTAAATTATTATTTTTTGTGCTGCGGGGTACTCAGCACAGCACTCTCATGAGGTGCAGCCACTCAAGTTTCACTCCCAAGGTATCCAGGTAAGCTTCCTCGAGGAACCTTGCAAGGTACTTTGCGGATGAAGCTTCAGTGCCAGCAAATGCATAAAAGAATGTGGGTCGATTGCCTGTAGGGTGTGGAGCATCCCCACTGGGGTGGGCCTTTGCGGATGAAGTCTGTCCACAGCGGTGGATTGGTTTGGTTGCCTATGGTAGGCTTAGGCCAGAGGCCAGACTTTGTGGCCAACCCCCATTTCAAATGCCCAATAGTCGTTCACAGTGGCGGATTTTCTGCGCCCAACTGGTTGGGAATCGGGCCTTGCTGAAGGCCATGCGCTACAGCCCACCGTCCTACTGCACATGGCCACAGGCTGTTCGCAGTGGGGGCACTCACTCAATATGATCAAAAACCCCAGAAATGTATGGAAATAATAGAGGTTAAAGTGAGGTTATATCAACGCTGTAAAACTGACAACATTTCCTACAGAAGAGAAAAGGAACTAAATGAGGGTGATCTTTTTGTTAATACTTTAGAAATTAAAAAATTAGGACACTTAGGGGCAGATTTATGTTAACTGGCGCATCCCCAGGGATGCGCCAGTTAATGTGCGCCACAGTGCGCCACAGCTCAGCCACCCATGGTGCGCCGCATTTATAATGCGGCGCACCATGGTGCAAAAACAGCACAGATGCGTGACGCATCTGTGCCGTAAAGGTGGCGCATTGCTGGAGTTGCGTCGCAAGCGCGACGCAGCTCCAGCAAGGCTCGGGGGTGCCTCATCTTCACAATGCTGCGTCAAGACCTACGCCTGCTTCAAGCAGGCGCAGGGTTTTGACGCAGCATTGGCCTGAAAGTGACTGAGTGAAATCTTATAGATTTCACTCAGCCACTTTCAGGAGGCGTTCCTGCGCAGGAACGCCCCCCCCTGCGCAGGAACACCTCCTTATGGCGCAGGGCTTTACAACGTGACGCATCTCCTGCATAAGTACACCATCTCCTTGTCATAACTGTTTACTTAGCCTACCAACTTGTCAGTCACTTAACACCTCCCTAATTTTAATATAGTAACAATTTGATATACTCCTCCACTGCCTGCTCTAAAAATAAAAAAACAGGCCGGACACAGCAAAGGATCACATTTTACAAGAAGCCTTTATTCAAGTGTAGCTTGGCATGAAGACGTTGCAGCTGTGTAACCGGCCATTTTCACACACTGAGAGCCATACTAAACTCTCCATTTATGCATTAACGTGTTGAGCATAAACATGGAAGAAACACTACCTGTGTCAATCCCCACTACACATCTATCTGTACAATTCCATTTTTTATTTTTGCCAACCGTAGCATTCTATGGATGCAATTAGCCAATAATTTGCCAGTCGATACATAAAATATGGAAGAGCTATGGTTAAATACAAGCCAACAAGTGTTGGATCTCCAAACTTAACCCTCAAAAGTTGTCAAATGACTGGACAAGCCGCATATAGCAATTCTAAATTACAAAAACATAATAGATCAAATAGCATGCATATAAATAATCTTACTGTCTATAATACAGTGTCTCAGAGTTCAAGAAATTGTCAAATCCCACGGTCTGTTCAAATTCATAACTAAAATTTTAAATACAGTCAAAAATAGATCATGTATTGCTCAAACCCAAAGTGGGTTAGTACCAGCAGGCATGCATCACATGAAATTTAAGGATGCCAAAGGACATTTCATTTTACATTGAAAACCATTATTCCAAGCTGTAACACCTTACCCCTTATATGATTAGATGTACATCCTCGTTAATTAGAACCTAAATATCATAAATGATTGGCCTGCAAGTACAAAAACATCTACTCTGGAGGATAAACCATCACTGCATAAAAACCTAATTATTGCACAACAACAATTATTACACTTAACTGGTCACAAAATGCCACCATGTCTATGACGCCCATAAAAATATATAGGTATCAAAGAGAGAGGGAGGAACAGGAAAGCTAGTTCTCTTCCCCTGGAATAATGTGAATAATCAAAAAGGACTGGCCGGTAAATGGAAGCTCAAGATGTGTGTTTCTGGAGTAAAGAAAACATCTCTTTCTTATGAAAGCCCTCACCCACCAACCTAGTTGGTGGCATGCTTCATCATCGGGCCCCACCTGGTGGCACCGAGCGTGCCCCGGGTGTGCTGCGATGTCTGTTTACAGCGGAGCCGGTATTTGTGCAGTGATAGTGTGTGAGTATAAGTTAGAAAACTGTCCTTGGGTCCCACTACCCACAAGGGTTATTTTATTGATGGGCCCTTGGCAGTATTAAAAGCAAGGCGGCCAATGTGTGTGGAGGTGACTATGGTCTCCCACATACAGTGTGGTCAACATGTTTCAGCCAGGCCTCATATTTATCTGGCTTTCTTCAGGACCTCTATGTGAAAAAGTGATTTAGAACATGGTCTATAGAATATCTGCAACTAGGTATGTGATGCTCTCGCTAAGGTGCGATATGGGTATGAGGAGAATTTCCTCTAATGTTTTATACCTGTGGTGGGTAAAAAAACACATAGACAATACAGACAAACACACATGAATAACAATTAGCTTCGGTAAATACACATACAAATCATGTGATTCTGCACCGTCATGCCCGGTGTCTAACCGGGTATTAAGGGGCAGTGAGGTATGGTTCGTGATGGAACTGTGTTGCATAATTGTTATTGCAAGCGGTATGCGCTACTGTGTCCAAAATTCAATAGCGGGATAATTGAATGCATTTATTTTGGTGACAATTGTGAGTTCTTTTTGATTATGCCAATCAAAATATGCTTCTACAGTTGAAAGAACAGGTAGTAAATGGGCTTATAGTTCTTGTATTGGGGTTCAGGCCACGTCAATCGCTGTTCTTAATTACCTCCTCTAATACAATTGGGTGCAAAAGTCAGAGCTGGTGACATTTGAACTGGTAACTTCTGCCACCACATGTCTCAACAGTCTTGAGGGCATGAGCTCCCCCCCATCACCACGGGAGATCACACATCTGTGCCACTTTTCTTTCAGACAGCTACTTGCGTTACCCTCAATATGCTATTCTCTCCGTTAAGATTTTGCATATTTACAGTGCTAACTGTATGTACATGTTTAGTTTTTATTTGCCTGTATTTTGTGCCTTTATACGATCTCAGGTGATTTTATTTTTTGCATTTGGTCACTGTAATGTCTTTCAGACAACATACTGTGCACAACATGTTACCTTGTCCCTCACTTGCGGTAGATTCGATATGCTGACACTGGCCCTAACATGGTTGCTATCTTGTTCAGCTGGGGTTGAACAACGCACTTATTCTTGAGAGACGGGTCTTTCGATTAGATGACTATGTACAGTTATGTAGCTGGACACACATTGTTATTTTGTTTGTGGACATGCATGTACAGCTGGTTTAATGTGCTGAATTCTCAATTTCTGTATTTACTCATACTTTGCTTACGGCAGTCCATCATGGTCGCCACTGTGCCGACATGTGGTAAAGCCACGGGGCGCGTTTTGAGTTGGGGGATAAAGTCCCCTTGATTCCTGAGGGTCCCTGGGGTCCAACTATCCCACGAGGTACCTCCAGTAAGAGCCACAGAGCTGCGTTGCAGAGAGGTGTAAAAAGGGGCGTGGCCTCTGAACACCTCTCTGCAACGCAGTTCCCTAGCACATACTGGAGATACCTGGTGGGCTAGATGGCCCCCAGGGACCCTCAGTATTCAAGGGGAATTAATTCCCCAACTTACAACATGGGTGTGTTTGCACAGTGGTGAAGGGAGGGGGCGGGGCTGAGGTGACGTGTACAAACACACTCTGTGGCGCGTTTTAAGTTGGGGAATTATTTCCTCTTCAATCCTGAGGGTCCCTGGGGGCCAACTAGCCCACAACTTACCTCCAATAAGCAACACTGCGCTGCGCTGTGTTGCAGAGAGGTGGCCCAGTACATGTCACTTTTTACACCACTCTGCAACGCAACTCTTTGGCGCTTACTGGAGGTACTTGGGGCCAGATGTAGGTCGGTCGGTAACGGCCGAAAATCGGTATTTTCGGCCGTTACCGAGCGGTATTCATGATTTGGTATGTAGGTGCACTTTTTTACAGAATCTCTAAATTTACCGATTCTGTAAAATACCGAATCGGTATTTTTACGATTCTGTAAATCTCAGATGTAGGTGGGACTCTTCAGAGTCCCAAAGGCCCTATAAATTTGGTATTTTAACACCCAATCCAATTGGGTATTAAAATACCGAATTCAGGTGTGCATGCACATGTGTGCATGCACACCTATGCCATGTGACAGACAGACATGCCCTTAGGGCATGTCTGTGTGCCACATGGCGCACATGTCAATTTTTGGGATACCAGAGGGTGTCAAAGTGACACCCCCTGCACCCTTGCTAAAATCGGTATTTACCGATTCTGTAATTACAGAATCGATATTTCCCATTGATTCCTATGGGCTTCACAGCCCATAGGAATCTATAGGAAATACCGATTCTGTAATTACAGAATCGGTAAATACCGAATATTACCGATTCGGTAATTCCACATCTGGAATTACCTACATCTCCCCCCCTCTATGTTACCACTTCTTAAATACCGAATCGGTAAAATTCGGTATTTAAGAAGTGGTAAAATAGATTTACCTACATCTAGCCCCTAGTGGGCTAGTTGGACCCGAGGGACCTTCAGGATTCAAGAGGACTTAATCACCCAATTTAAAACGGCCCCAGGGCGTGTTTACACAGTGGTGAAGGGAGGGGACGGGGCCTGAGGTGACATGTGCAAACACGTCCTGTGCACGTTTTAAGTTGGGAAAATAATTCCCCTTCAATCCTGAGGGCCATTGGGGGCCAACTAGCCCACCAGGTGCTTCCAGTAAATGCCACTGCGCTGCATTGCCGAGAGGTGGTCCAGGTCGTGCCCCTTTTTACACCTCTCTGCAACACAGCTCTGTGGTGCTTACTGGAGATACCTGGAGGGCTAGTTGGACCCAAGGGATCCTCAGGCTTCAAATGGACTTTATCCCCCAACTTAAAATGGCCACAGGGCATGTTTGCACGCATGTCACCTCAGGCCCCCCTCCCTTTACCAGTGTGCAAACGCGCCCTGTGGCGCGTTTTAGGAGGTCGTTTTAATCCCCCTGCCCTATTATGTACTAGGGACTTACAGAGGAGGTCATGCTAATCACAGGAGTACCACAGCGCATAGTGTTCCCTAGTGTATGTAGGTGTTTTCACTGTATTTGAAGTGTCTTTTAGCATAGCACTGGCTCTAGGCCTGGTTAGTCAAATTCAGTTACCACCAGTACCCGTCTGAAAAAGTTGTGGGCACAGGAGGACTTTCTGCTCCTCTGTTGGTTCTTTCTGCACATCTCTTCTTCTTCCTGCACTTTTATTCGTCTTTGTGGACTTCTGTTGCTTCTTTCTGCATTTCTCTTTTTTTCTTTCTGTGTGTTGTTTTTTCTTTCATCACATGTCCTACCTCTGTAGGCATAGTTAGAAACTAGCATTTAAAAAACCTTTGAAATTCACTTGAAAAAACATAGGTTTCAGGCACGTTATAGTTAGAAGTTAGCATTTAAAAAACCTTAGAAATTCAGTAAAAAAACATAGGTTTCAGGGGCGTTATAGTTATTTGGACATTTCACTCGTACAAAACCATAGAAATTCCCCGTTATAGTTAGTTCAGCTAACTATAAGATACGCGCCTGCAATGCACTGCTGTTGACATCACATATTACATCACTCATGACATGGTCAGTGACATCACTCATGACATCTCAAATGACATCACTGATTACATCATCCTTGTGATAGAGTGGCAGACCTCCTCTCACCCTAATATAACCTTTGATACACACACTCAAAAATACAAACTAACATTTTCAAAACAATGGACATACCAATACCAGTTACAACACACCTATTCAGTAATTCCAAGATCTACACACACATCCACTCATTCACCAACAGTCCTATACAGTCACTCATACATGTACTCACTCATCATATGTACTCATACACCTATATATCCTGTTACACACCGCCACTCATCCATAGAGTTACTCACACACATAGTCACACATGCAAAGGATCAAACATCCATTTACTTGCATATACAGTTATACACACACTATCACACTTACTTCTACAGAAACATACACATACTTACTCTCTTAAACAAACACGTATAGAAACACCTACTTATTTACACAGGAACTCTTCCAATCTCTCACTCTCACAAATACTCACTTATATACACCAATACTCACATATACTAGTTTAAAACATATGTAGTTAATCATAAAGACACTATTGAGACTGTCATTCACTCACTAACACACCCATACACACACTCATCCACAGATACAGTCCTGCACACATGCTGTCTTCAACACATACAAACAGTGAGTCACTCATTCATGCATCTATGCACTAAGTAAGACCCCCCCACCGAACCATACAGTCACTCAGACACTCATACTGATACTAAAAAAACAACTAATAACCCATATAGACACTCATGTAGCTACTCACCAACCCATGCAGCTACTTATACATAAAGTGAGAGACTGATACAGATATTTACATATTTAAACATTACTCACTAACCCATGTATTCACTAAGATACACTTAATCAGTCAGTTATACAATCAATTTTACAAAAAAATCCATCCATTTAGACACTTATGTACCTATTTATTCTTCCATCGACCTTGAGATATACAAATATAAAACATATTTAATTTTCAGAAAAACACACATTCACTGGATGATGTCATCAGTGATGTCATTTGAGATGTCATCAGTGATGTCATCCATGATGTCACTGACCATGTCATGAGTAATGTAATATGTGAGCAGTGCATTGCAGGCGCGCGAGTTATAGTTAGCTGAATTAACTATAATGGCGGAATTTCTATGGTTTTGTACGAGTGAAATGTCCAACTAACTATAACACCCCTGAAACCTATGGTTTTTTCAGTGAATATATATATGTATATATATATATGTATAGCCACTGGCCGTTGCCACTGAGTAGCTCTAGTTAGGTCTGCATTTTCTTAGGAAATGTCTTTTTTGGTTTGCTAATAACTTTGGTGCCATTTTGGGGTGTTCCTTTTTTTCCTTCAAGAGGGAGTAAAAAAACGAGGGGAACCTAAAACGCAAAATTCCCATGCAATTTCAATGAACTTTTTTGTGACATAATACCGCAACAAGTGCTGAACAGAATTTCAGCAAATTTTGCACGAAGCTAGACCTTAGTCCCCAAAGTGTGCTTTTTGTGATTTGGGGTAATCTGCTCAGTAGTTTTTGAGAAATGAAGGGACAAAAATATATGTATATTTGGACGGTTGGGCTTGAGGGACTCAAATTAAATTAAACATTCGTATTGGCATACGGAGCTTTCTTACCCTTAGGCCGCCTCGCTCTTACAAGCACTCCTGTTGGCTAGCCGCAACATGAACACAAATGTTCCAGCAGCCATTAAAGGTCTCTGGGGACTTTGTCCCCTGTCCTGAATATAGTTTTTATGAAAAATAAGGGGGCAGGGTAGGGATACCCTACCACCTTTGCCCCTGAGGGGAGCCAAAAATATGTTTTTGTTTGTTGCCGCGATCCGCACTACTCTGCAAGAAAAAAACAAAAATGGAGCCTGCCATTCAAAAAAAATAATAATTGGACCCTGTGGGTCAATACATGTAAATGTTTGGGGAGGGTAGTGTGCATGGTGCACCTTCCTCAAGCTGATGAAGGCCTAGGGGTACAACATATTAATAAAAGTGAAGGGGGCACGTGGCTGCCCTCCGCAAGCCTCTACGAGGCTCCGGGGACCCCATCCCAGGGCATGCATAACAAATAAAGGTGAGGGGACATGCGGCTCCCCTCCCTGAGCCACAATAGGGCCCTGGAGACTCCATCCCCTGGGGCCAAATGTTTTTTAAATGGTGATGGGGGCATGCGCTTCCGTCCCTGATCTGTCCGAGACTCATGGGAACCCACCCAGGGCTGAATTTCTTTAAAAAGGGTAGGGGGACCATCGCCCCCTTCCCATGCTAGTATGGGCCCAGGGACCCCATATCCCTGGGCCCATACCTAATAATGTCCCTGAGAACCCACCCTTAGACACTGTGGTAACCTAACTGGGAGTGGGCTGGCATACCCCAGAGCTGTGGTGGCCCTGGGTGGGCACCCACTAAGGAAAAAATATGCCGGCCCCCACTGGTATCCACTATGGGTACAGCTTAGGGAGCCGAATGGGGCCACGGGGCCTGGGGCTCCCCTGCTGCCGTTAAACAAATTTTAAAATGCGGGTTTTCCAGGTGGACCCTAGGGCATCCACAAAACTATTTACGAAGCGTAAAAAGTGAATAGGAGGAGCCGCACATTTATTAATCACTCCTAGTTGGAGCTCTATGTTCTTCAGCTGGAATGCAAGGTGATTGTTTTTATGACTGCATTTTGTGGGCCGAAAATTATGAAATAAAGACTCATAAAAATGTTTGTATTTTTTAATGAAAAATGTTGGAGTCTTTCGTTTAACATTTGTTCAGAGCACAAAATACAATCAAACACCATGTTAAAATGAAGACTCACAGATGTGTTGACTTCATTTTTTTAATTAAAACTTTATTAAACAGTTTTAGTTTTATAATAATCAGTTTTTAAACATTGCCTGAATTACTAAAACATTCATTTCAATACAAATATTGCTGATTTGATGTATATAGAGTCAGTGTTTGGCAATAATGTAGATTCCCAGGTATTTGATTTTCCCCTTTGTCCAGAACACAGAGGTCGCTAGGGCTATTTAGTCCCTTATCCTTGACAGTGTTCCTACATTAAGCATCTCTCATTTTTCAAAATGAATCTTAAAACGTGAAACTTTACAATAGGTTTTCAGTATTTTAATAGCTTTGGGGATTGAGTGTTCTATCAATGTAAGTAATACGTCATCGGCCAACAATTGTATCTTGTGCTGTTTACCACCAAATGGTACTACCCTAATATAATATTTTTGCAAACTATGTCTGTGAGAGGCTAGATCATCAGCTCACACAAGAATGGCAAGAGGGGATACCCCTGGCATGTCCCCGTCACTAATGATATTAACTCAGACCGCAAGCCATTCATAAGGACTTCTGCAGTTGGATATTTGTAGTTGACTGCTATCTATGTTAACATGAGTGTTGCCAGACCAATCGATTCTAGTCCCTGAAAAAGTAACACCCAGGTGACACTGTCAAATGCTTTTTAGCATCTAGTGACAGGACAGTCAAGAGGATCTTTCTAACACTTGCTTTTTAGATCATATGGAGCACCCGGCGGACACTGCCTGCTGCTTGTCTCTGAGATAAAGTCAGATTGTTGCGGATCAACAAGTTAAGGCATGTGTTGAATTAGACGGTTAGCCAGGACTTTTGAAAAGAGCTTTGCATCTGAGTTTAAGAGTGCTATAGGTCAAGCGATAGGCCTCACATTTATCCCAGGGTTTTCTGGCTTTGTTGATAAGAGGGATTACTTGGCCATCAACTGTGTTACTGAGAGAGACTGTTGAAAGTAATTAAACAGTCCAACTAAGGGCATGATTCCGAGCGCGCTCGGAAGGGATACACACCGGATCTGTAGCGAGCGAGTCCGATTTGCAGCCCCGGTTTCCAAATGACTCGTACCGCTGTACGTGCCAGCAAGTACGATGTGAATATCGCAGAGCGAATCGCCCCCATCAGCGAAACCCTCCGGATGACTACAACATGGTCGACTCATGCAGCGCAATAGGTCTGAATTCCGAGCGACCAGGTACGATGCATGCGTCGATCAGTCGGACAGAGCCGGAGCCTCAGACTCGAAAAAGCTCTGGGAAGCATACTTTGGAGGGCCGTAGCGGGCCCCCCTTCACCTGGGGCCCTCCAAATTGGTCACGGGGGTGCCCATTAATGCCCCCGATCCAAGCATGCACAGTGTGGTGGGTACAATGGGGTGTACGCTTTCCCCACCCACCCATTTTCTGCAATGGGAGCCTGTGTACGCGCTTGTACACAGTATCCCATAGACTTCAATGGAAGTCCAAGCGAATCGAGTCCGAATGCTTAAAGACGCATCGTACTCGCTCGCTTGGACACCCGGAGCACATTTCGTCTGGAAAGCCCTCTGGATCCGAGCCGTATGGAGGGCTTTCCGGATGGGGTTGGAATCGGGCCCCAAGTGTGGAATCAACTCAAAATCTATTGGTCGGACTATCGGGAACTTATCAGGATGTAGGTTGGTGATTGCCTGTGAAATCTCCTAAGGGGTAATTAACTCTTTCAGGCTACCTCTATAAGCTTTAGTTAATTTTAGGAGGGAGGCTCCCTGAAGGAAGTTGTCCACTTTAGCTATTTGGAATGGGGATTTGCTATGTAAGCATGCTTAGCGGTCTCTAAAGGCTCTCAACTTATCAGAGTTTGTACTCAGCATAAGCCCCTCCCTTCCAACAAGAGTTGTGATGTTCCTAGTTTCCTTCTGTCACTGACTCTTTGTCAGCATTGAGCCAGTTTTATTGGCTCGCTCTTTCCCCTATGCAGGTTCTGTTCTTTTATTTTAATAATGTTATTAATTGCAATTTCGAAACTTTTGGATGGTTTTAATGAGCTAAAATAAAATTTTAGAGCGTAGTGTAGATTTTTGTAAATAGCAACATCAAGACGAGGCTGAAAGAACTGTGAATGGGGCCAACCTGAAAGCAACGGCCAGCCCTGGCAAATATGTTCAATCTCAGCCTGAAACTTTGTTGGTGGCAAGGGTTTATATGACCAACCGACCTCTGGAAGAATTCACCATAAAAGCTTAATTATGAACAATGCTAAAACATTTCTTCTAGTGCATCTAATATAAATATTATAATACCACCAACTGCATAGTGGATTAGGACAAAGCTACCTTAGAGTTAAGTAGCATATCAAAGGGATTTTCCCTGCAGCTGTGGAGTGTTCTTTGGTCATAAGGTCAAAGGGGCTTGTAAAAGGTAAACATGGTTTAAGAAGTTGTTGGACTTAAAATCCAACACCTTCCTTACTGTTGCACATACTGGAGTTGGAATAGTAAATTATACTATTCCAACATCCAGTGCCCCCCCGCAGGGCAAGTCGTTGTTATGACTTGGGGGGTAATGGTATGCGTTGTTACAAAGCAGTCATTGTAAAGACCGCGTTGTAATTCCCTGCTGGGAAAAAGGATGCATTCAAAGGAGGCATATTCCACAAATAAGTACTTGGCTGAAAAATCCACAGCATCCAGCTTAAGAGGTAACAGTTTCCTAGTAAGGCCTTAAGTCATATTTAACTTCACAATTATTTTTAATTTATACACAATAATGGCTCAGGATTCTACCGCAAGAATACAAACGGTGTGATTAATCAAAATATACGGTGACCATTTTCTCTAATACAATTTCATATATATTACAAATAACAGAAATGTGCAATCATGGAAATCAAGGCAGGAAAACTATTTTTGTTACCCTCCTTCCTTGTTACATATTATCACAGGTTAGTGATACAGCTCGGCGGATTAGGCACCGCCCCAAAATGAGTTGGCTAACAATAGCACCTACATACCAAGCTCCCATTGATAATTCATTTTGTGGTGTGTGCAATAAAAAGAATCATTATTATTGCTATAACTGGGAACTGTTCAGAAGTAACATCTAAATATTAAAGACTGAAAAGGCATTTACTGGCTATCACAGAGGCCCTAATTGACCTACTACTGCCAGTCCATGGCAGAAAGTGTAGTTTACTTAGTAAGCCACCCTTGGAGCGGTCGGTGTGCGTGCTACACTCCGTGACAGGTCTTCTGCTCCAGCCCACTCATGAACATTATCCATTGATACAGTTTCTTGGAGACCTCGAACAAGGATGCCAGGTCCTCTTCTGTGTGCGAGCGAGGGGACAGTTTAGTTACTCTTTCTTGAAAAAAAGGAAGAAAAATTGGAATTACACAGCATGATGCAACCAACCTTTCTGAGGGAATTAACACAAAGCGAGACGATGTATAGTGACAGAAACACACTTTGGCAAGCACAATCGACGTACATGCCTGCTGTGCATTTTGTGGATACAGTTAACCTTAAATGTGCTATGCCACGCAACTACGGGGTCGATTCCGATCTCAATCGGAAGGCCTGCGAATCGGATTTGGCTTTTCCGGATCCGATTTGTAGCACTTTTTTCCGACCAAATTGTACACATGTCCGAACGGCCAAGTACGATCCAAAGATCGCATACGCACCAACCGAATCGTCTCCCAACCCGATCCCATCCGTACGACTTGCACGCAGATGCTTCGTACAGCTCAATGGACTCTGTTTCCGAGTGAGCAAGTACGATGCATGATTCGGACAGCCTTCACGGTTCGGTATGTCCGGTTCAAAAAAGCTGCCGGAATCATTCTTTTGGGGCCCATAGCAGGCCCCCCATCATCTGGAGCCCTCCGATTCAGACCCGTGGGGGTACCCATGGGTCCCCCTTCCCATGCATGCACAGTGTGGCAGGTATGGGGTGCCCGCCACAGGGTGTACGCTTTTCCGCACCCACCCCTTTTTGCTATAGGAGCCTGTCTACGCGTCCAGTATACAGGCTCCAATAGAGTTCAACAGGAGTCTTAGCGAACCGAGTCTGTAAGCATGTGAATGCATCATACTCGCTTGTTCGGACTCCAGGTGCACGATTTGCTTGTAAAGCCCTACGGATCCGAGTCGTACGGAGGGCTTTACAAGCAAGATCGGAATCAGGCCCTAAGTATCAACACGTTAAGCTTTACAAAGGAACATTTTCAAAAAGCTGCAGTTGCATAATGGATTTACCCAAAATCAGTTCTAGGAGAGGGACAACTGGAGATCTTTTTTACTGCATTCTGAAACACCACGCAAAGAAAAGGGCTGATAATTAATTTTGAGGTATTTCAGTAGTGCTGCCTCTCTCATTTTTGGATCTGGCTAGAGGAGGCTTAAACAGTGCGTATAACATCCACACAACAGTACAGCTTCTGACCAGCCACATTACAGCCACTAGGTGTCATTCATAGTGCATGACGTTTCCCCTCCTCACCGTTATACAGCCATTTAATTGATGTAGCACCTGTATGAATCAGCAGAGAGAGGGCAAACTCATTTTGTTGCTGAATTGCACGGGCAGCACAAAATAATGTGGATCGCCAAAAAATATTCTGTTCCTCAGGACGGATTGAGCCATAGCACTGTTGGAATAAGGAGGTGCGGAGGAAGAAAAACTACAGACAACGGCAGTGCAAGCTTTCATCACTATGGACTCGGCCTGGTCCTAGATGTTCATGGTCTAATGACATTCCTGTCCAGTGAATGATTAGAGTAGAGGCTCCAGCACTCATTTTCGTGAGGCAGTGGAGCCGCGCAACAGGAGAGAGCGGGTGTCACTGCAATGCGACTCAGCCAGCAGCATGGAGGCCTATAACCATAATATGGCAGAGCCTCCATTTTATGAAGAGATTCAGGCGGACCACCTAGATATACGCAGACATCAGGAGAAGGCTACGAGACCACGTCACCCAAGTACCTGGGCAGTCTGCAGACCCTGTCTGTGTGTGGCAGTCAACACAGCCCTACTCCTCCTGGGTTGGATGATGCTAAGAAAAACTACAAGCAATCAGAACACATGGGGGCCGATTCCGATCCGGTAAAATTCTCGTCCGTACGATTCACACCCGGAGCCGTTTCCGTAAGTCTCGTACACACACCGTACGACTAGACGAGTACGATCCGGACCGGGGTATCAGGACGCGATTCGTACGGTCCAAGTCAGGTAAGGGCGATTCGTACGAAAAAGCGCACATTCACATACACACCGTACGGTGCGTACCCCCATGATCGCAGGGGTACGGTGCATACCCCTGCGATCATGGGGGGTAAGCACCGTATACCCAGCGGACATGGGGTACGCATCGTACACCCAGCGTACATGGGGTACGGTGCGTACACCCCAAGATCGAGGGGTACAGTGCATACACCTCGTGATCGCACGGGTATGCACCGTACCCCTGCGATCATGGGGGATACACACCGTACCCTGGGGGGGCTGTTCCATACCTGTTTCGGGGCGTACCCTGCTTTTATGGCTGTTTTCAGCTCCCGTAGAAAAAGGGTCGTACGGTGCGTACCCAACACGAATCGTACTTGCCGGTTCGGAAAAAGCAGCCGCAAACCGTACAGATGTCGCATACAGCGGGTTCCGAGGGAGATTCGTACGGGGATTTGGTTCGCACGGTCCCTGTACGATTCGTACGGAGTCCAGCTCCTGGTACGGATCGTACTTCGTCGTACGTACGGGGGACGTTGCACGGTACGATTCGTATGGGAAAAACGCTCCGAACGGCAATTCGGAGCGCTTTTTACCGGATCGGAATCGACCCCAAATTGTTGGTCAACTCTAACGTAGGAGCACACTCTAGGTTTCATCAGGAAACATTTATTGGGTTACAAGAATACTTGAACCAGGGTGGGCACAGGTAGCTCTTTTAAATAGTTTTTCACACTTTACACAGAAGTGTTTCAAATGATTCCAAAGACCTACCTCCGCTCACCCAGATATACATGTTCTTGTAATCCACACACATTTTTCTGATGAGCTGAACCTTAGTGGCTGGGCCTGGATGGTTACAAAGGTCAAAAAGTGTGCATGTAAGGGAAATGCGCTACATGGTGTGTACGTCCACTGAATATTTAACACATTTTTACATTTCCCCAGTTCATTCTTTCAAAGTGGGTATCATTAGCCACGTGGCGCAATGACTGATGCATGTTTGTGCATTTTTGCAGCTCTGTCACTGGTGTAAGTTAGTGGACATTTCTTCTGTTTCCTCCACATTTTTTTATCCCAGTGGATAAACATTCCACAGAAGTGCAAGCACACTAAAGCCACCACAACCTGCATTTCTGAAGAAAACAAGCACATAGCTCCGCAGCATCATCTAGTCACTTTCAAGCATTAACAATTCACAACTATGATATAAATGTATTGGAAAAGTCTATTCTAAAAGGGACCACCACCATCTGGTATAACACACACTGCGCCATCATATGTTCTAGGTTTATATAAAAATCTAATTGACTATGTTCTTCTTGTTGGTACTTGTTCAGAAATTCCAACTACTGTGTGTCACAGTAGTGCTTTTCCATGTGGGTGCCCTTTCGTTTAGACTTTGAAGAGCCAAAGTTTGATCATGCAAGTTGCTTGTTTTTAATGGCATCAGGCTATGTGTGGTTGGCAGAAAAACTATTTAGATTCAAACTGGTTTGAAAGTAAAGTGAGTTCAATGTAGGAAGAGCTTTGTGGTGTTATGTGTTTTTGGGGAAGGTTTCTGCCAAGCAAATGTTCTGTCTCTCTTCTGACAGCGCTGTTGTCCATTGCTCTGACAAAGTGCAGTGCTTTACAGCGTATGTTGTGAAAATGCTCGAATACCCATACCACTCCTATGCTTTCTTTTTCTGGATGAGTGCGTGGTTTCTCACTGTCAAACTGCAACCAGAATATGATATATGTCAAGGTGAAGTCTCTTTAAATCTTGTGTTGTATCAAAATGGCTGCTAAGCCAACTGAACTTGCATCATGGTAAGATCAGTGCACACAGTGGCATGAAAGAATGAGGTTACATCTTTCTTTATTTTGTGAAAAGCTTGAGTACTCTCCCTTGCTCATTCAAACAGTCTGCATTTTCTTGGGTACTAGCGGTTGCAAAATGTGAAATGTATGTGGCACAATAACTGGCCATTTTTTGGATAGACGTGACCTTAGACACATCACTTTAGATTGGAGAATTTTGAATGTTGCTATTTTGTCTGCATCTAGTTACATACCCCTGTTAGAAAATATGCGTCCAGAAATGTCAGTTTATTGTTATCCAATTTACATTTTTCGGCATTGAGGGCAAGCCCAGTCATTTCAAAACATGAAAAACCTTTGACAGAGCTCGATCGTATCTTGGTCCAGATCAAAAACTAAAAGGCCATCACTATATTGAAACAATGTAGTACACATCTAATAATTCACCTGATCTATTTTTGACAAATGTCGGCTGCTGATGAACTCTACACTGGAGTCTTTTCTACCTAAAAAGCGCCATGTGTTTCAAACAAGTTATGTATTGAGATTGCTGTATGTAGTTCAAGCGGATGGTTTCTTATGCATAGGTTAAATGTTGAAAAATAAATGGCTGCGTCATTGGGGGGACATACATTACAACGCAGGCATTATACGCACACGTTACAATGCACTGCCTTTACAAATCATCCATTATAACACAGACACCATTACATTGCATGCCATTACAACGCATAAACCATTACAACGCATGCCATTACAACGCATACTATTAAAACGCATGCCATTACAACACATTGGTTAGTATTGCATGGTAAGTTTATTTTACGTAGTGGCTATCTACTTTAATTAATACTTTGGTTATTATTATATGTTGTTAAAAAAATTGGTGTTAAAAAGTGTGTTTTTGTTTATTTTAATACTCAGGCATTACAATTAATACTAAAGTATTTATTAAAAAAGAAATGAATGTATACGTAAAAAGTGATTTAAAAAAATTATATATTTCAATTAACAATTGTTGAGGAAATTATTATAAATTTTCAGTTATTTAAAAAATAGAATATTTAAAATGAGAAAAAATTATATATTTCAATAAACAATTGTTGAAGAAATTGCTATTCATTTTCAGTTATTTAAAAAATATTAGAGTATTATTTAAAATTAGATAAAATAATGTATTGTGAAATACATTAATATTATTAGGGAGAAACGATTGATAATAAATTATGAAAAAGGAAAATGTTTTGAAAAATATTTTTAATGCTTAGTTATAATTTTTACTACTTTGTGGAAAAGTAAATTTTGCCATGTTATATGTGCCTACGTGTTCCCCATCTTATGCTATATGTGCATGATCGATATGCATGTATTCCCCTTTGATCGATTAAAGACGCAATTACAGTTGTGTCCATCTCTAGTATGCCAGTCTCCAGTTCTCGTGAAAACAACGAGTATTAGGCCTATGTAAACCTATGTTGCCACGTTTTACAGTGTGCACGTTAATTCATTGAATTGTCCCCGTTTCTAGGCCTCAAAAGGGCCCGGACAACAGTTTCAGCTCCTGTCTCCTGAACCCTCTCCGAGGAGCGATACAGCCCCCACCTGCATCCCTGACCCTTCACTTACTTCCTGCCTCACAGTGCCCGGCCCGGCCTGGCTCTGCCCCCCAGTCTGCCAAGAGTATGTTATGCTTCTAGTTATCAGTCCAGCCCTCCTTCTCTGCATTCCTAAGCTACTGAATCGCATCAACAGTTTCAGCCATGGTCTAGCCTTACTGTCTTCATGTAAGAGAAATACTGTATTAATATTCATAGAATATTCCTCGCACACGCAATACATGTAGAATTATGCATGCATCAGTCTTAGTGTCTATTAGCCTTTGCCCTGATAACTTTTGGATTCTATCAATATGTACTCCAAATACCAGATACCAGATATGTTTTAGGTACAAGTCGTCCTGACACTGTAGACTGTAGTCTCCTCTTCTAGCGCAGAAGTCATAGCCCCAGTTCTCCCTGGTAACACGTCATTGCCCGTTTTTCGCGCACCACTAGGTTAGAGGTCCCAGCTGCTCAGGTAGCCCCCTCCATGTTTCCGCCCCGTTTTATGACATTTCTGTTACGTACACATCACATGTCTATGTATACGCCCTGCACACGCCTTCTTGTTACATCATTTTGCCCTTATCTTTCGCGACTGCTACTAGTTACGCCTACTGCTACGCCTACTGTATTGAATGTAATGCAATTGTTTTAATATATATACTGTGCACCCATGTTGAAAGTGAGCCCTTACTCCCATTTCCCCGGCAGCTGCCTTCATTCCCGTACAGGCTGTCCTGTTCCTGTCCTTTATGCCTGATTAAAGCCTGTAGACTCAAGATACCTCGAATCCTGTCTCTTATTTATTGAGCTATCTGTTTTATTCACTGTAATCAAAAATAGTACCGGTAATTAATTATTTATTTACCACATAATGGCGCCCGAATAGGGACTTGCCCTTTCCCCACGCGCCGGCGAAGCCACGCAGGCCCCCTGATCCTCTGCAGCCGTGACGGAACCATACCGTGCACGTGCAGATATTTGTGCTTCAAGTATCCCTCAATTGCAAAAACAACAAGTGATGGACTGAATGTGGATCAATGTCACACACTCCCCCAGTCAAAAGATCTGGGCCCAAATCCATCGTTTTTTTGCACTCCACACCACCCTGGGTTAGACAATGGCGATATGCAAATCAGCTCTGACCCTGTTGCCCCATGGGAACAGTCCAGTCCGAACTACAAAAGCCATGTCCTTCCCAGAACGGAATCAAGCATCCGAGGACCGGACCGGTTTCGAGGTAACACCTCTCTTCAGCCCGGCTAGCTTGACTCCAAGTGGTGTGGAGTGCCTGGGACCCACGTCTGGGCATCCCCAGCGCACCTAGGGCGGCAATTGCAAAAACAACAAGTGATGGACTGAATGTGGATCAATGTCACACACTCCCCCAGTCAAAAGATCTGGGCCCAAATCCATCGTTTTTTTGCACTCCACACCACCCTGGGTTAGACAATGGCGATATGCAAATCAGCTCTGACCCTGTTGCCCCATGGGAACAGTCCAGTTCGAACTACAAAAGCCATGTCCTTCCCAGAACGGAATCAAGCATCCGAGGACCGGACCGGTTTCGAGGTAACACCTCTCTTCAGCCCGGCTAGCTTGACTCCAAGTGGTGTGGAGTGCCTGGGACCCACGTCTGGGCATCCCCAGCGCACCTAGGGCGGCAATTGCAAAAACAACAAGTGATGGACTGAATGTGGATCAATGTCACACACTCCCCCAGTCAAAAGATCTGGGCCCAAATTCATCGTTTTTTTGCACTCCACACCACCCTGGGTTAGACAATGGAGATATGCAAATCAGCTCTGACCCTGTTGCCCCATGGGAACAGTCCAGTCCGAACTACAAAAGCCATGTCCTTCCCAGAACGGAATCAAGCATCCGAGGACCGGACCGGTTACGAGGTAACACCTCTCTTCAGCCCGGCTAGCTTGACTCCAAGTGGTGTGGAGTGCCTGGGACCCACGTCTGGGCATCCCCAGCGCACCTAGGGCGGCAATTGCAAAAACAACAAGTGATGGACTGAATGTGGATCAATGTCACACACTCCCCCAGTCAAAAGATCTGGGCCCAAATCCATCGTTTTTTTGCACTCCACACCACCCTGGGTTAGACAATGGCGATATGCAAATCAGCTCTGACCCTGTTGCCCCATGGGAACAGTCCAGTCCGAACTACAAAAGCCATGTCCTTCCCAGAACGGAATCAAGCATCCGAGGACCGGACCGGTTTCGAGGTAACACCTCTCTTCAGCCCGGCTAGCTTGACTCCAAGTGGTGTGGAGTGCCTGGGACCCACGTCTGGGCATCCCCAGCGCACCTAGGGCGGCAATTGCAAAAACAACAAGTGATGGACTGAATGTGGATCAATGTCACACACTCCCCCAGTCAAAAGATCTGGGCCCAAATCCATCGTTTTTTTGCACTCCACACCACCCTGGGTTAGACAATGGCGATATGCAAATCAGCTCTGACCCTGTTGCCCCATGGGAACAGTCCAGTCCGAACTACAAAAGCCATGTCCTTCCCAGAACGGAATCAAGCATCCGAGGACCGGACCGGTTTCGAGGTAACACCTCTCTTCAGCCCGGCTAGCTTGACTCCAAGTGGTGTGGAGTGCCTGGGACGATGGATTTGGGCCCAGATCTTTTGACTGGGGGAGTGTGTGACATTGATCCACATTCAGTCCATCACTTGTTGTTTTTGCAATTGCCGCCCTAAGTGCGCTGGGGATGCCCAGACGTGGGTCCCAGGCACTCCACACCACTTGGAGTCAAGCTAGCCGGGCTGAAGAGAGGTGTTACCTCGAAACCGGTCCGGTCCTCGGACGCTTGATTCCGTTCTGGGAAGGACATGGCTTTTGTAGTTCGGACTGGACTGTTCCCATGGGGCAACAGGGTCAGAGCTGATTTGCATATCGCCATTGTCTAACCCAGGGTGGTGTGGAGTGCAAAAAAACGATGGATTTGGGCCCAGATCTTTTGACTGGGGGAGTGTGTGACATTGATCCACATTCAGTCCATCACTTGTTGTTTTTGCAATTGCCGCCCTAAGTGCGCTGGGGATGCCCAGACGTGGGTCCCAGGCACTCCACACCATTTGGAGTCAAGCTAGCCGGGCTGAAGAGAGGTGTTACCTCGAAACCGGTCCGGTCCTCGGTTGCTTGATTCCGTTCTGGGAAGGACATGGCTTTTGTAGTTCGGACTGGACTGTTCCCATGGGGCAACAGGGTCAGAGCTGATTTGCATATCGCCATTGTCTAACCCAGGGTGGTGTGGAGTGCAAAAAAAACGATGGATTTGGGCCCAGATCTTTTGACTGGGGGAGTGTGTGACATTGATCCACATTCAGTCCATCACTTGTTGTTTTTGCAATTGCCGCCCTTAGTGCGCTGGGGATGCCCAGACGTGGGTCCCAGGCACTCCACACCACTTGGAGTCAAGCTAGCCGGGCTGAAGAGAGGTGTTACCTCGAAACCGGTCCGGTCCTCGGATGCTTGATTCCGTTCTGGGAAGGACATGGCTTTTGTAGTTCGGACTGGACTGTTCCCATGGGGCAACAGGGTCAGAGCTGATTTGCATATCGCCATTGTCTAACCCAGGGTGGTGTGGAGTGCAAAAAAACGATGGATTTGGGCCCAGATCTTTTGACTGGGGGAGTGTGTGACATTGATCCACATTCAGTCCATCACTTGTTGTTTTTGCAATTGCCGCCCTAAGTGCGCTGGGGATGCCCAGACGTGGGTCCCAGGCACTCCACACCACTTGGAGTCAAGCTAGCCGGGCTGAAGAGAGGTGTTACCTCGAAACCGGTCCGGTCCTTGGATGCTTGATTCCGTTCTGGGAAGGACATGGCTTTTGTAGTTCGGACTGGACTGTTCCCATGGGGCAACAGGGTCAGAGCTGATTTGCATATCGCCATTGTCTAACCCAGGGTGGTGTGGAGTGCAAAAAAACGATGGATTTGGGCCCAGATCTTTTGACTGGGGGAGTGTGTGACATTGATCCACATTCAGTCCATCACTTGTTGTTTTTGCAATTGCCGCCCTAAGTGCGCTGGGGATGCCCAGACGTGGGTCCCAGGCACTCCACACCACTTGGAGTCAAGCTAGCCGGGCTGAAGAGAGGTGTTACCTCGAAACCGGTCCGGTCCTCGGATGCTTGATTCCGTTCTGGGAAGGACATGGCTTTTGTAGTTCGGACTGGACTGTTCCCATGGGGCAACAGGGTCAGAGCTGATTTGCATATCGCCATTGTCTAACCCAGGGTGGTGTGGAGTGCAAAAAAACGATGGATTTGGGCCCAGATCTTTTGACTGGGGGAGTGTGTGACATTGATCCACATTCAGTCCATCACTTGTTGTTTTTGCAATTGCCGCCCTAAGTGCGCTGGGGATGCCCAGACGTGGGTCCCAGGCACTCCACACCACTTGGAGTCAAGCTAGCCGGGCTGAAGAGAGGTGTTACCTCGAAACCGGTCCGGTCCTCGGATGCTTGATTCCGTTCTGGGAAGGACATGGCTTTTGTAGTTCGGACTGGACTGTTCCCATGGGGCAACAGGGTCAGAGCTGATTTGCATATCGCCATTGTCTAACCCAGGGTGGTGTGGAGTGCAAAAAAACGATGGATTTGGGCCCAGATCTTTTGACTGGGGGAGTGTGTGACATTGATCCACATTCAGTCCATCACTTGTTGTTTTTTCAAGTATCCCTCAGGCCCACGGAGGAGACGGAGGTTGCGGTCCAGCATCCAGACGAGGCGGTGAGGAACGCGGCGAGTCCCGACCAGAGCCCAAGCCGAGAGTCCAAGGTCCGAGGTATCCGGAGGCCCACCTGTAACTGAAGTCCGAAGTTTCGTAGTCCAGTCCAGTCCGAGGCCTTCCGTTCTTGCTGCCCGGTGAGTACCGTTGCTGGGGTAGTATCTAGACAGGGTCAATTAATTTGTCTCTGGTCCGTGGGTTTGGGTACGCAGATCCAACACGAAGTGTTCACCTAGGTGGACGCGGGTCCTGACGTGTCTCTTTATGGGACCGGTATGTTTCGTACTGTTTTAGCAGTGCATCTAGTAATTCTAGTAAGTTTCGTTCTCGAGAAGTTCATGTGTTCTGTTCTCAGTATACCAGGTAATATTTCTGTCCGAACTGTTATTCTAAATGTTATTTAATATGTTTTCAATGTCGTGGTATGAGTGATTTGTTTTTCCAGTCATTATTGTGTTTATCGTGTATTGTATTGTGTTCGAATTCCAGCCTAGACAATGCCTCTATTCTCTAAGTTACGTCAGTTGAAAACCAGAAAAGGATTGCTCGAGGAAGCAGTTCCTGTCCCGCCTAGGGACAGTCCAGGTCATTTTATGTATCATAAGCATGGCTTAAGTGCCATAATATATCTAGACTTATGGGTGGATTACACCAAGGAATTAGAAGAGAAATATAGATGGCCCGTATCAGGTACGTGGGATGCCGAGTGCATCATGCGAGTAGAAGAAGCATTATGGAAAAAGAAAGCCAGACAGTCCCAGAAAGATGCCATCGAGTTATGGCGCAAAGAATCTCATAGAAGAACAGAAAAAGAAATCAGAAAAACAGAATTAAGTAGGGAATCTTCAGAAAGAGCCCAAGAAAGGGAATTAATCGAAGTAGGTGAACGAGTAAAAGCAGAACAGTCAGACAGACAGAGAAATGCCCTTATTAAGGGTATGTATCCTCTTCTTGCCGAGGGCTTGCCAAAAGCAACCCCGGAGGCACCATGTAATTTTCCGCCGCCATTAGTTCCGATCAAGCTACGTCACAAACCGACCGCAGCTGATATTTTTCTCTCGTCCTACTTGGACGATACAGTCCCAGCATATGCTAATCCTGTTCCGCCTGCTCCTGTAAATAACGTAATTCCTGTTCCTCCAGCCACCGGGGCACCCGTTGCAGCACCTGCTACAGTACCCCCGGTCCAGCCTACAGTACATGTACCCGCTACATCAGTCACTCTCCCAGCACGTACAGTACACACTGACGATTCTAGTTTAGGAGCCACAGGGGGAAGTCCTCCTGGAACCCCGCCACAACATAGACGTCTGACGATACTTGAGCGACATGAACGAGCGTTACAGCGTTCGCCAAAAATTCAGTCATTTGCAGATATCAAGCGAGCACTTACTGAATGCCGTTATGATCCAGTTTCAGGCGATGGTAATATGGTCATATATTCATTGCGTTTAAGACGGGTGACCGGATATTTGGACACCCTGCCCAATATGAAGGAATATCTAGACAGAATATATCGTTTTATCCGTACAGGAGCAGATCCAGAAAGTATTGGCAACGCCATGGTTCAAAGAAAAGTCGAGATTCAGCTCATGCTTTTAAAGTTTCTAATTAATTGTTTAATAAGGGAACAAGATTATCCGGATAAAGATCCGGAAGAAATGAAAGTCCTGACTAAATGGAGTGACCATATAGCCGAGGGAAGACACAAGACACAGAAGTGTATAGAGAGTATGTACAAGAAAATTCGTAGGGAAATAATAAAGTTACACGAGAAACGAGAAGCAGCACAAGTAACCGAGAAAGAAGACAACTCTGATAATGAAGAGGTAGACGACGAGAATCCCTCCAGAATAGCGTATGTAGGTAGAACTAGACTTTCCGATCGATATTCACGCCTAGATCACAAGAAAGTTTTCCCTTCACCAGCACCAGAACAGGGTTCTCTTGAACAAGTATTCCAAGCTACCGATCACATTCTGAAATCACGAATAGGCTATAGTGAGCTTAGTACCATGCATGAACAAGAACTAGCCCGATCAGCAGTCCGATGGACTACTGATTCTACCACTTTTCCAGACGAAATAGTGGCACAAATGTTTCTGAAATTGCCCTCAGCCGAGCAGCGACTGGTGGGTATGTATATGATCCAGCACCTCATTACACTGTATGAGGGACAGCATTCTGATCCAGGTCCGTTACATGATGTTTTGAACGAGTTACTCCAGTATAGATGGAGAGGTCTAGGTACCGATTTAGTTAATATCATTCTAGAACAGCGCCACAAATATCGAACGTTTTTGAATCCGCATTTTGTTCGCGCCTCACCTCCAGAAAGTAAATCATTCTACATAGATAGACAGAATCCGTTACGAGAAGTACACCCAGTTAGAGGAACGGGTGGTGATCTAGAACGAGTATTTGTTTACACCCCTATCACAAAGATGGAACTCTTAGAGATGAAAAAGTTAATTCTCTGTCACGATAAAGATCCAGCAGGGTTCCACCGAGAATTAAAAGACATGCTCCGTATGGGAGAATACACGTATCCTGATACCATTAAAATGTTAAAGGTCCTGTTGCCCGCAGGGGTATATGAAAAACTCAAGGAAAAAGAATGGAAGGTGGGAGAGAAAAAGATTGATTGGACAGCTCTAGAAGCTGAAGATAATATACGAGTACCAGGTACCGGTCTTGGGGATAAATGTAAAGATTTGCCCGAGTTATTGATACAAGTATTGCGAAGATTACTAGCCACGAAAAAGGAAGATTGGGATGCAATCTCAGCTTGTAAACAGAAACAAGATGAAGACACTAGTGATTTTTATTCTAGATTTGAAAAATGTTTTATTATTAACAGTGGTCTGAAAACAAGTAGTGAATCGTACCCTCATCTTTTTGTCACCAAACTAGTCGAGAATTCAAGTCCACAAGTTAAAAATCAAGTTTTGAAAGTCGAAAGTACCTGGCAAGCTAATACTCCGTCACAGATGTTACAAATGCTCCAGTATCACCAGAATAGAATCAGGGAAGAGCAAGAACACGAAAGAAGACGTATGAAAGACACGAAAATGAAAGTATTAATTGCACAATCTGTTCCACAAGACAGTCAGAAGAGGGGTCCGAATCAAGCCAGTCATCCCGCAGCTCCCGTTAAAGGGACTTGCAATTACTGTAAACAGCCAGGTCATTTTATAAACGAGTGTGCAGTTCTGAAACACAACATAGCTACTGGTAAGACTAAAGAAAGACCACGTCCGCCTAGACAAGAACAAGTTTCACAGACTTCTCAGTCACCACAGAATGCACAACAGACAGTTCCAGCACCGCAGCCTATCGCTGCAACACATCATGTTACACAGCAGATGTACCAGTATGCTCAGACAGAGTATCCAGAGTATCAACAGTATTCATGAAACAGCCTAGAGAGGGAGGTAGGCTTGCCTCTCATCGAGATACCTGTAGATCAAGAGGGTCCCTATGTACACAGTCAAGTATTAGGGGAAGACAGAAAGTTTCTGATTGACACAGGGGCAAGTAGGACTACTATCAGTCATGACGAGGTTCCAGGGGCTCCGCTCTCAGGCTCTAGAAATGTTTCCCTTGGATTTTCAGGAAAGCCTATTGTTAATGAAATATCGAAACCAGTTACTCTAGAAGTTGGTCCATTGTCCCGAACCACAGACTTGTTACTCACGAAATCTTGCCCAGAGAATCTGTTAGGCATTAAGACGTTAAAAGAATTAGGAGCAGTAATTTGCTGTTCCCCAGAGGGGGTCCGATTGTTTTTGAGAGACTTTAAAGGTCATTATGTATTACGTGATTTTGATCCAAGATTATTGAATGTACCACAGCATTTATGGGCGCAAGGTCCAACTGATGTAGGTTGTATGCATATCACACCCCATCGTGTGACTCTGAAACAAGGTATAGTTTTGCCACGAATCAGACAGTACAAATTGCCACCTGAGGCTGTAGCAGCCTTATCCAAAATTATTGACGAACTTATTGCTCAAGGAGTGGTTGTAGAAACTGACTCCAATATATGTAATTCTCCTATCATTCCAGTCCTGAAACGTACTGATCCAAATGCACCTCCAGTATATCGATTAGTGATCGATCTTCGAGAGCTTAATAAATGTATCATACCACAGTACCCAGTGGTCCCAGATATTTCATCCCTCTTGACAGCCATTGATTCTGAAGCCACGTTCTTCACAGTTATCGATCTCAAGAACGCATTCTTCAGTGTCCCCATTCATCCAGACAGCCAGTTCCTTTTCGGTTTCTGTTTAAATGGAAGAAGCTATAAATTCACACGAGCTCCTCAAGGTTTTACAGAAAGTCCTAGTATCTACAGTCAAGCACTTAAGAGACAACTAGACAATATTCACATGCCAACTGACACTGCCCTGCTCCAGTATGTCGATGATCTATTGATCACAGCCCGTTCTGAACGTGGCTGCGAGCGAGCGTCACTTACAGTCCTGTATTTTCTGGCCGAGCAGGGGCACAAGGTGTCCCCTTCCAAATTACAATTCTGTGTCCAGCAAGTGGTCTACTTGGGACACTTACTGTCCAAGTGGGGTAGGCAGTTGACACCTGACCGTATCCAGTTAATAGCGAGTCTTCCACAGCCCAAGACTCAGAAGGAGGTATGAGCTTTTATCGGCCTTACTTCTTACTGCAGACAATGGATTCCTCAGTATGCATTTCTAGCCAAGCCACTGATACAGTTAACGACACAGGAGGCAGCCGTATCGACTGTCCTCCCTTGGACCCAGGAACATACACTTGTTTTCAATGAATTAAAGAAAGCCTTATGCCAAGCACCTGTTCTAGCAACACCGAACTACAGTAAGCCTTTTACACTTTTTGTCACAGAACATGATGGTACTGCATTATCTGTTCTTACACAAAATCAAGCAGGACAATACAAGCCCTGTGCTTATTTCTCTAGCACATTAGATCCAGTGGCCCAGGCTCTGCCTGCGTGCCTCAAGTCAGTTGCAGCCACAGCTCTAGCTATCAGACAAAGTGATTCCATAGTATTAGGACACTCCCTGACAGTACAAGTTCCACACTCCGTGGAAGTTCTTTTAAACAGAACCCAGACTCAGCACTTGACAATTGCACGTTTAACAGGTTATGAACTTACACTGTTCCAGCCACACATAGAAATCAGACGCTGCAACATTTTAAATCCCGCTACACTGTTACGTCAGTTACTTCAAATCCTGCCACACATGACTGTGTGGAAGTTGTTACCACTATGACAAAGCCAAGACAAGATCTGACCGACATTGCATTACCGAATCCAGACCTGACACTTTATGTGGATGGTTCATGTATGAGAGCAAGTACAGGAGAACTAGTAGCCGCGTATGCAGTGACTACTGAAACCGAAGTTATAGAAACACATCGTATTGACACCCTGTCTTCTCAAGCAGCAGAGCTAGTCGCTCTGACCCAAGCCTGCATACGTGCCAAGAACCTGAAAGTAAACATATATACAGATTCACGTTATGCATTCGGAGTCGTACACGACTTTGGAGTGCTCTGGCAAGAACGAGGTTTCATGACTTCTCATGGAACCAAGATTCAGCATGGTCTCCTCATTCAAGCTCTGTTAGATGCAATACATTTACCGACAGCTATTGCTATCATGAAGTGCAAGGCACATACGAAAGTCACTGACATTATTTCCCAAGGTAACGATCTAGCAGATCGAACAGCCAAGCTTACAGCTCAGACTCCAGACATTCCAGTTAACACGACACAGACACCCACTCCAGATCAGACTACTTGTATGACAGTTAAGGACCCTACACAAGATGTCATAGACATACAGTTACATGCTACTTCTGAAGAAATCAAGAAATGGTCCGAACAAGGAGGGGTCCAGACAGATCAAGGATGGTTGACGAAGGGAAAAGCCACATGGTTTCTCCCCGACTCTATGGTTCAAGTCATTATCAATACCGCACATAGTCCAGCACATCTAGGAGAAAAAGCTATTTTAGACAGTATTCAGAACCTTTGGTTCAACAAGCATTTACGAGCTGCAGCCAAGCAGAAAGTCCGTACCTGTATGATATGTTGTCAGTTCAATCCAGGTAAAAGTGTCCCGGTGGAACAAGGGGGATTCCAACCTCCTGACCATCCTTTTGAAGTCCTTCAGATGGATTATATTCAGATGGAGCGATGTCGAGGTTTCAAGTATGTCCTCGTAGTTGTATGCGCTTTGTCCAGGTGGACAGAAGCATATCCAGTTCCAGATTACACAGCTGCGACCACTGCCAGGCAGTTGGTTCGTGAGTTCTTTCCCCGCTATGGACTCCCTAGGGTCGTGTATTCAGATAACGGCCAGCCATTCTCATCCGAGCTCATGAAACATGTTTCCCTTCTGTTAGGGTACCAGTGGAAGTTCCATTGTGTGCGCCATCCTGAAGCAGCCGGTCTCGTAGAGAGACATAATCAGACTTTGAAAATCCGAATTGCTAAAGTATGTAGAGAAAAAGGTGTAGATTGGCTAGTTGCCCTGCCAGTCGCTCTATTCTATATGAGGATGGTTGCACATTCCAGATCAGGTCTGTCCCCGTATGAGGTCGTATTCGGCCGCCCCCCAAACATGTGGGGTACACCTAGACCCCGTAGTATTACAGATGTTTCCAGTAATATGCTGACAGATTACCTAGCTTCCTTGATGTCTGCCCTACACTCTTGTCGTTCACAGGTTGCCGCTGCATTTCCAGACAACACCGAGGTGAAACCGCATGAAGTCGTTCCTGGTGAACACGTATTGGTCCGAAATTTTGATCGTTCAAGTCCGCTGGAACCTCGTTGGCAGAAGCCTCGAATGGTGTTGTTAACAACAAGGACCGCCGTGAAACTTGAAGGCAGGAAGGGCTGGGTCCACACCAGCCATATTAAAAAATTCCATGGATTACGAGAAAAGACATTTCTTAAGGACTGCCTTATTCCTAAAGACTGCCTAAAAACAGACTCTGAACTCAAGCTTCCCCTGTTAGAGAAAACTCCGCAGCAGGAGTATAAAGATAAACTCCGGTCTAGTAAAATAAGTCAGCCAGTTTAATTGTCTAAGTCCCTCTCGGGTGAAACGGTTAGACAGGTTCCTGACATGTATGAGATAGACCCCCACAGTGAGAGAGTTAGTCAAAACTCCAAAAGATGTATTATTGTTCTATTTTTCTTGTTATTTTTGAGTCTTATGGTTACTTGCACAAGTTATGCTTTACATTTATGTTTTCCAATTTCACATGTACATATGTTTTCCAATGCTACAGTAGAGCACACATTTAGTGATCTGCCTCCTCACGAGCTATCCTATCGTCTTGCCATGCGAAATAATACATTCATCCGAATGTTACACTATTCACACCAGACCAGCAATGCTACTAATTGTTGGGTGTGTGGTCGACTCCCCCCTTTCCAGACACCGAAAGGAGTTCTGCCACTCTTTCCTTATCCGTTTTCACATAATGGTTCATGTGGAGCATGGTCAACGTTAACGTCATCCTCAACTGATATGTCCCTTCTGAATCGAACATGTTTTCCAGACAAGCAAGGTCTCTCCCATAGAACAGGGTTAGATCTAGAAAATGAAGTATATGATTTAGGTAATTATTCCTCGAATTTCATGGTCCTGAATGTCCAGTCCGGTACTACTCCAGATTTGCCTGCTATTTCAGTACTACCAGTCAAAGGCGAATTATGTATCAGAAAGAATGGATCCGCACATGTAGGACATAGTGATTGTACTACTACTGTCGAGTATAGTGACAGTGGGAAATCTATTTTCAAAGCTTCACGTCATTCTTATTTTGTTTGTGGTCAGACCGCATATGTTCGTCTGCCCCTCGATTGGGATGGAACATGTTATATTGCCTTCCTACTGCCACCAGTTTTTCTAGCCCCATCTGATTATCACAGAAACACACATCTAGTACACGTCAGACATAGAAGGGAGATCGAGTCCCCAATTGTCGATCAAACTGAAACTACTCTAGAACAATATCAAGACTTCAATAAAGGTTTCTTCTTCTTTATAGGACCTGTCCAGAATAGTAAGTTAATACGTAGGTTAACCAGAACCCTTGAAGCAGTAGTGAATGAGACTACTTCTGCTCTAGGTAACTTAACCGAAGAGCAATCTGCTATGAGATTTGTCGTGCTCCAAAATCGTCTCGTTCTTGACGTCATACTGGCCGATAGAGGAGGAGCATGTAGAGTCATCGGATCTAGTTGCTGCATTTTCATTCCTAATAACGCGCCGTCTGTTTATTCAGCTATAACCAGACTTCATAAAATTGCCCATCAGTTACACCAGAATCCAGGCACCTGGACATGGTCCGGTTGGCTCTGGAGTATCATATCTGCCTGGGGATGGAAAGTATTGTCATTCCTAGGTATTGCAGTAATGATCATTTTCAGTTGCTGCCTCTGTATACAATGTGGCCCTGCGATTTGCGGCATGTGTGCTACCTCTTGTATTCCTAGTCCTAGTCCCAAATCCCGTTCCAAGACAATTCGAGACGAGCAAATGATGCTATATGAAATGATAGATGGTATTATGAATATTGATGTTTCCTGATGGAAACGTAGGGCACAAGGAGGGAATGTGGAAAAGTAAATTTTGCCATGTTATATGTGCCTACGTGTTCCCCATCTTATGCTATATGTGCATGATCGATATGCATGTATTCCCCTTTGATCGATTAAAGACGCAATTACAGTTGTGTCCATCTCTAGTATGCCAGTCTCCAGTTCTCGTGAAAACAACGAGTATTAGGCCTATGTAAACCTATGTTGCCACGTTTTACAGTGTGCACGTTAATTCATTGAATTGTCCCCGTTTCTAGGCCTCAAAAGGGCCCGGACACCAGTTTCAGCTCCTGTCTCCTGAACCCTCTCCGAGGAGCGATACAGCCCCCACCTGCATCCCTGACCCTTCACTTACTTCCTGCCTCACAGTGCCCGGCCCGGCCTGGCTCTGCCCCCCAGTCTGCCAAGAGTATGTTATGCTTCTAGTTATCAGTCCAGCCCTCCTTCTCTGCATTCCTAAGCTACTGAATCGCATCAACAGTTTCAGCCATGGTCTAGCCTTACTGTCTTCATGTAAGAGAAATACTGTATTAATATTCATAGAATATTCCTCGCACACGCAATACATGTAGAATTATGCATGCATCAGTCTTAGTGTCTATTAGCCTTTGCCCTGATAACTTTTGGATTCTATCAATATGTACTCCAAATACCAGATACCAGATATGTTTTAGGTACAAGTCGTCCTGACACTGTAGACTGTAGTCTCCTCTTCTAGCGCAGAAGTCATAGCCCCAGTTCTCCCTGGTAACACGTCATTGCCCGTTTTTCGCGCACCACTAGGTTAGAGGTCCCAGCTGCTCAGGTAGCCCCCTCCATGTTTCCGCCCCGTTTTATGACATTTCTGTTACGTACACATCACATGTCTATGTATACGCCCTGTACACGCCTTCTTGTTACATCATTTTGCCCTTATCTTTCGCGACTGCTACTAGTTACGCCTACTGCTACGCCTACTGTATTGAATGTAATGCAATTGTTTTAATATATATGCTGTGCACCCATGTTGAAAGTGAGCCCTTACTCCCATTTCCCCGGCAGCTGCCTTCATTCCCGTACAGGCTGTCCTGTTCCTGTCCTTTATGCCTGATTAAAGCCTGTAGACTCAAGATACCTCGAATCCTGTCTCTTATTTATTGAGCTATCTGTTTTATTCACTGTAATCAAAAATAGTACCGGTAATTAATTATTTATTTACCACAACTTAGATATTAAAATAAGTACTAGTGTATTATTGAAATACATATTTAGAAAGGTATATTGGGATATTAAAATGTTTTCTGGTAGAAGTTTAATAATAAAAATATTATTTTAAAATAAACTAGAGACAGTTTTTAAAAGTATTTTATTATAATTTTGAATATTATAGAGAGAAATAAAATGGAGGGTTATATTATATGGAAAAAATACTCAGGTATTAAAATTAATACTAGAGTATATTTCATCAAATACATTATCTTTAAAATTTAGAGAAAAAAGTAGAGATAAATGGAATTTGAAACTAAGTTTTATTGAATATATTAGATTCATTGTTATAGAAAAAAGAATTTTTTTTATTGATAGTTTGTTTTAAAAGAAAAAGATGTGGAAAATTCACAATAAATATGTAACTTGTGGAATTAACTTATATATTTGTAAGAAATTTCAAATAAAATTAGCAACAAAAAGAGTAATAAAAAAGTTACATAGGTATTGGAACATTATAGAGACAATTATAAAGACATTATTGTGTAAATTATTAAAAAATATTGGAAACTGCATATATCAATTTAATTAAATTTAACATGAAGAAATAAATACAAGAGATGTAATTTATTAATAAAACGTTTTTATTTACATTTAGGATATTGTTATTTTTAGCAAATAAAAAAAAATCCCCAAAAAGTTCGATATTTCATATAATTTATAAAAAGTTGCAATTTTTAATTTACAAAAACATTTTTTATAAAAAAAATTTAAAATGTTATCATACTTCAATTGAAGTCAATGGTAGAAAATGTCCTTTTTTAATTTTTACAGTAAGAGATGACGTTGCCGAGCAAACGTAACTTTAGTAATTAAGGGGATCGTCGCGCTATGGATCAGATGCAAGGGAGAGCTCCATCAAGGTAAGACAAATTACATTGAATAAAATAAATCAACTAGTGGTAATATTAATTGTAAGGAGAGAGGAGGGAGGTAGAAAGCTGTAGTTAATGTGTTATTTGTAGTTTTGATGTGTGTTGACCGACTATTTCACTCCATTAAAGGTTGCAATAGTAGGCCTATATCGGGTCTCATTCTTTCGTAACATTTTCTGTTTAATAAAGTTAATAAAAATATATATATTAAAAATCTTTAATAAACAAAAGTGTTTAGAAAGGAATCTTTTTATCGTTTTGCGATGTGTTCTATCTCGAAGTTCAAGGGGCCTCGTTTATGAGATGGATGCGTCATATTTACTGTATGACGCATCATGTCGCCACGGTGTGACAGATACGTCAGTATTACTAACTTATCTGTCAGCGCAAAAGTGGTACATTGCTGGGGTGTGTCTGGGGTGTGTCTGAAAACAGACGCAACTCCAGCAATGTGTCCTTTCACATGGGGCAAGCCCCATGTGAAAGGGCCTACATCACCAGTACGCCTGCCATGAGGCAGGCATAAGGTTTTGACGTATTGGTGTCCTGGAAGTGGCGCAGTGAAATCTTATAGATTTCACTGAGCCACTCCTACGACCCTTTTTTGCATGGGAATGCCCAACCTGCATACATTATACTGACGCAGGTATAATGTAGGGCAGGGGTTTACGAAGTGACGCATCTGCCTAGATGCGTCACTTTGTAAATATGTTGCATTATTTATGCCACCGCTGCATCACAAACAATTACGCAACGGAGACGCAAAAGTGACTCAGGGGCTCATAAATAAGCCCCAAGGTATCTTCATACAGTAATGAGCATGTAGTCTGCGGCTTTGTGAAGGCCCAAAAGTCTCAGGTTCTCTCTGTGATTCCTGTCTTCGATCTCCTTAACTGATCTTTCAAATTCAAGAACTTTGGTAGAGGTGGCATCTAAGGGCCTCATTTACAAGGTTTTGGCACAGGTCAGGCTGCGAGAAATCTTGCTGCTCTGCGTCAAAAAAGGGCAGGAATGCACCTTATCTTTGAGATATGGTACATTACTGTCCATTTTCCCTGCGCTGGCGCACAATGGGCTGCCATGCGGTAATGCAGACACTTTTGAGCAATGGTGCAAGGGTGTCTTCGCTGTAGGGGTAATTGTTTTGGGGCACGAAGGAACACCTTCCTGCACAAACACCATCACAAGAGGTGTTTTCCTCTTTTTATGTGTGCTGCAAAGTGCAGCACACATGGAAAAAGGAAAAACGAGGAGAAATAAAGGTATTTTTCCTTGTTGCGCCCGCCCTGGGGAGACATAGGAATCTGATGTATTTCCACGTTTGCAAAACCTTGTAAATCTGGGAATGCATCAGATTCCATGGCTGTTGTGTGGGAACACCAACAGCAAAGCCCATGGAACACCCATTTCAGGTACAGTGATGGTTGAAAGGGGGCCAGATTTACAAGGCCACGAAAAGCCATGCAGGATGGCTTTTCATGGCCTTGCAAATATGGGCAGGCACACTGCGCCGCCGATACGATACAAAATGTGACACATCAGTGACGCAATGGGCTTGTAAATAAGCACTTAAGGATTTTTAACTTGTGTCATCTGATCTTCTATGCTTCCCTAAAGACGCCCAAAAAGGGCCTGACACTCCCGCAGTGCAGGATGCGAAACAGAGACACCGTGGGCCAAGGATCACAGTTCAAAGCATCCTTTGCTGCACGAGGGCTGTTGACGATTTCCTGTTGGCTGTTGCTGCATGTCGTGCTGGGCTTAACCTAAGCACTCTCAACTACTGCCGGTACAGGATATTCGGATTGCCTCTGCCTCTGCCTGGAAGGTATTGAATGTCACGATCTAGCCCACTCTCCCCGCCTGGAAGCCCTATTAGTGCTGAGAATAATCCCGAGAATAATCTTGGAGATACGTTAGCCGTCTTCCCTGAACCGCCATCAGCAAAAAGAACTGCTGAGCAAATACCACATATGTTTAAAAAACACACTAAACGACAGAGTAAGGGTCTGACCATGAAGCCATCTGACCTGGAACCCAGACCATTGGTTCCACCACTCTGCAACGAGTTGAGATATTCTTCCGTTGCAGCATTGATTAAACAAATTGAGTGCCAAAATAGGTTTGATGTCCTTGTAAACGAGGAAGTTGGGGCAGGGGCTGGGGCTGGGACAGATGATCCTGAAAAAATATGTAAAATCTCTGTTGGTGAGATACAGGTGCTGAAAGCATTAATTGAGTCACTGAGAGACGAGGTTGTCGCACCTAGAGTGAAGGTTGAAAGTCTAGCAGAGAGGGTTAATAGCAGGAAGGTGGCTCTATCAGATACTTCAATAGCCCTCCCAATCACGGCGTCAAAGGGGGTTGAAGATAGGTGCTCAGGACATCGCAGCTTGGGTAACACCAAACCTCCACACAATGCTACTACAACCAGGCTCACTCATCTACCCCCGCAGTATTAAAGATCACAGCACTAGTAACATACCTAACTTAATGGTGGGGTGGGGTAATCGAGCTGTGGTCTACCTCACAGAGATTTCCAAACTACCATGGTTAAACATGAAGATTAGGACTCACTTAAAAATAAGGTCATCCATTGGTTTAGGTCCACCCGACACTGTTATTTAATCATCAGAGATGATATTAAGTCTGTAGAAAGACTGCCCCTTCCAGGGTTACCTTGGGATACAATCAAAGTCCGTTTTTTTGATGAGGGAATGATTACTGGATTATTGGTGTTCGATTCACGCATGATCCCCCCTGGGAACTCCAACATTTCTATCAGATATAGACCTCCAGTTAGGCCCCCTAGTAGGCCAATGTTGATGCCTTCCAGGCCCACCTTACCAAGATTCCCCTCACTCAATATGGATGAATAGAGAGGGCAAAGTTGACCCCTGCACGAGGACCAGATGACACTAGCCAACAACTGAGTCCCTCCAGGGCCACTAAAAAAACACGCATTTATCAGAAGCCCCCTCTCCCCCCCATCCCTGGACTTGATTTCCACCCCTGAGGCCCATTGTGAGTGTATTGCTGCGGATACAAATAGCAGTATGGTTGCCATAATCTCTGGGATTGTGGAAGGGGGGATTTTGTTGACCATTCTTTAAGGTTTCTTGTCTGGAATGTGGCAGGGATTTCTAAGCTCTTAGTTGATCCAGAATGGTGTTCCTTTGCGGACTCCTATGATGTAATTTTAATGGAGCTTGTATATCCCACACAGAAGTGGCTTTTCTGTTTATGCTATTAATACCACTAGGAAGGAGTTGGGTAGACCCTCGAGAGGGTTGGCAGTATGGGTTAAAATTGCACTGGGGTCTAAAGTTAAGCTCCTGCCTGTCGAATCTCAAAACATATTAGCATTTGAGCTCACTGTCTACAGTGGTTGGAAACTTAGAACCTTCAACGTATATAACAGAGTGGTGCAGTGTTCAGAGAAAAACCAATACGATTCACATAGTAGACCTCAGCCTGTCACATTTTAACCCCTCGCCCCCAACCCGCCAGATATGACTGAGGAGTGTGATTGTGAGTGGCAAATACCACAGTTCGATCTCCCTACAGTCAGGTGGACAAAAAGAGGAGCCCAGGTGCTGGCTCTCACCTTGCAGCACGAGCTGAGAGCAACAAACGGGAGAACTAATTCTGACCCAATAGGGGACTTTACTTTTAACAGACCTGGTCACAAAAGCAAAATAGACTAGTCTGGTCTCCCTTAAACTGTGGCACCTAATCAAAGATATGGTATTGGTCAAAATAGCTGACAGTGACATAATGCACTTGCCCTTACCTTTATCAAAAAAGGCCCTCTCAAACCTGACATTAGGGGTAGCCTTGACCTGGGCCACCTTTCAATCACGAACAATCAGAGATCGATCAGATGGGACTGGGTAAAGGAGCATCTGGTGGCCTTACGCGCAGCCAAGGATAAAGTTCTCCGGGTTCTAGAGGAGCTAGCCAAATACCCTATTTTCACAGTTGTGGAGATTCTGGGATCTCGCCATGTGGCACTATACACTGAGACCAGGAATATGCTAAGCCAGCGGCGCAATGTTAAAAAAAGACAGGAAAGTTGTTCACCAGAGGCCAGCTTCCCAGGTTTCCTGGTACAACCAAGAGGGCAGGACAGCGAAGGGGGCGCCTGTATGCGCATTAAAATGGAGAGCACATCCTGAAGTTGCGGTATGTAGAGCCAAGTATAGGCAGGCAGGCAATCGAGACAGCAAAGAAGGAGTGAAATGAAATTAAATGAAATGAAAAAGAAACTTGCTAAAGCGCACTGCGGCCAAGCGGCTTCCTGGCGCTGAGGGTGGGAACCGGATTCTACAAAGCAAACCAAGGAGGCTAACAGGGGAAGGCCTGGGAGAAAAGGAAGGTTTTTAGGGCTTTACGAAAAGAGAGATAAGTAGGGATAGAGCGAATGGACAACGGAAGGCTGTTCCAGAACTGGGGGGCCAGAACCGAGAAACGGGTGCCACCAGTTCGGGATTTACGGAAGCGGGGTACTTGGAGAAGAAGGAGAGATGAGGAGCGAAGGGTGCGAACCGGGGTATAGGGAGTGATTAAAGAGACAATAAAAAGGGGGGCAGAGTGGCTATAAGCCAGGAAGGCTAAGCAGGCCAATTTGAAAAGAGATCTGAAGTGCACAGGGAGCCAGTGGAGAGACTTAAGTACAGGCGTGATGTGAGAGGATTTGGGGAGGTGAAAAATGAGACGGGCTGCCTGATTTTGAATGGCCTGTAACCGTCGTGTTTCAAAGGCCAGAATGCCCACATAAAGACCATTCCCGTAAACAAGGCGGGAGGTAATGAGGGCCATGACGATGGATTTGAGGGCATTCGTGGAAAAGAACCGGGAGATTTTTCGGATGAGGCGGAGGGATAAGAAACAAGATGAAACGACGGAGCTGACCTGGGCATGCATGGAAAGGTCATTGCTGACCTTGATGCCCAGGGTACGGACGGAAGGGACAGGTAGGGGAGGGGGACCAAAGGAAAGGGGCCAATGAGTCGGGGACCAGGGATTAGTGGGACCACCAGTGAGGACAAGCTCCGTCTTATCCGGATTCAATTTAAGATGATTCATGGTCATCCATTCCGAGATAAAGACGAGGGTAGAACTAAGAAAAGGAAGAGAATCAGGAGTAGAGAGGTCAAAGATGAGCTGGAGATCATCCCCGTAGTTATACACGGAGACCCCCTGCTCACGGAGAGAAAGAATGAGAGGGTAGATATACAGATTGAAAAGAAGAGGGGAAAGAGAGGAACCTTGGGGGACCCCACACACAAGAGGGCGGGGGGGCAGAGAATCCTGCAAGATGAACGGCCTGGGACCTACCTTGAAGGAAGGATGCGAGCCAAGAGAGTGCCACTCCCCTGATGCCGGCTGCGCTGACACGGTCGAGAAGAAAGGCATGGTCGACCGTGTCAAACGCAGCCGACAGGTCGAGGAGCACCAGGGCTTGGGGAAGATTAGAGTCCGCTTTTCCCTTGAGCTCATCCAAGACAGCAGTAACCACGGTCTCGGTGGAATGGCCCGGGCGAAAGCCCGCCTGATGGGAGGCCAAGAGGCAGTGTTCCTCAATATGTGAGGACAGGCAAGATGTAACGTGGCCTTCTAAAATCTTCCCCAAGTAGGGAAGAAGGGAAATGGGCCTGAAATTAGAGGGGGAGGAGGGATCCAGACCAGGTTTTTTGATAATGGGAAGAACTATTGCGGTTTTAAAAGAAGAAGGGACGGAACCGAAAACCAGCGAAGAATTAAGCAGGGTAAGAGGGGGTACAGGACAGTGGGTGAAGAGGGTTTGAAGGATCCGGGCCGGAGCACAGTCGGCCGGAGAGCCGGACCTGACCTTAGCAAGTAAGAAAAGGTATCTTTCAATAGAGATAGGAGGGAAATGATCCAACAAAGAAGGCGGCGGTGGGAGGGGGAGGGTAGCTCGGGGTTGAGAGACTGCGGGGATATTGGCTTTAATGATAGCAATCTTGTCGATGAAATAGTTGTTAAGTGCAAGGCAGAATGATTGGGAGGGGGCGGAGCTGATGTTCGTGCGCTCGGAGGTGGCAAGCTGCTTAACAAGGGAAAAAATCTCACGGGGTTTGTTTACAGAGAGAGCAACTTTCTCTGAAAAATAGTTTGTTTTGGCCGACACGATTGCTTTCTTATAGCTGTTAAGCAGTAGTTTGTATTTGGTGCGAAGTAGGGGACAATATTTTCGCCTCCAAAGGCGCTCCGAGCGCCTGAGACTAAGTTTAAGATCTTTAAGTTCACTCGTGAACCATCTAAGTGCGTGAGTGGGCGGGCTCTCTGTGGTCCTCCTTGCAGAGGGCACTGCTAGCCAAAGATTCTAAGACCTGTTGGAGTAAGGGCTCAAGGGGAACAAGAGAGCCCTGGAATTTACAGTCCAACCTGAGGAGTGGATGACGCACTATAGTTCGCTTTATGAATCTGGCAACATGGTAGCTGAGAAAGCCAGTGAGTGGTGGGGGGAGGCGCCTGGTGATGAAGATGGTCCTCTGCACTTTACTATAGAGGAAACGCAAGCAGCAATTTGCTTGTGTATTCCAGCCTGCGCCGAAGGCCCTGATAGAATTCCTAACGACTTGTGTAGAGAGGACATAGCCCTGTAGTGCTCTTACTTACATTTTCTCACCAACTCAATTTTGTCTCTACATACCGCAAACTCAAGTTTGTCTGGGACTCCTATCCCCCTCCTTGGAAAATAGCAGAAATAGTCCCCATTTACAAAAAGGGGGACAGAGCAAAGCCAGCTATTTATAGGCATATAGCCTCGTTGACTCTCTTCACAACATTTTCTGCAAGCAAATCCTAGGAAGGATCCGGGATCTGGAATCATGAGTGATTTTCAAGCAGGCTTCCGTGCAAGAATTAGTACCTTGGACTAGGCCTTTCGCCTCCTTTGCATCTATTGGAAGGTAAGTGGCAGTTAAGGGAGGGAAGCTTCACGTAGCCTTTGTTGATCAACGGCCTGTGTTTGATATAGTCCCGTGAGCTAGCCTATGGAGAGTTTTGAAAGAGTTGGGCTTATCGAGATTTAATCAGATTACATTCATCTAACACAGCACAGGTGAGATGGGGGGGAGAACAAAAAAAGTTACAGAAACCTTCCCAGTCCAGCGCGGGGTGAGGTAGGGATGTGTCTTAGCCCCCACACTTTTTACTCTTCTTATTAACGGGGTGGTCGGTTTTTTAGATAAAGATGGGTGTGATGCTCCAAATATCGGCGTAAGAAGAGCAACTGCTCTCCTTTTCACCGACGACACTCTCCTAATTTCTAAATCCCCGTAGGGCCTACAACAACTTTTGAATGATTTCACTAAGTTTTGTGACGAGCGGGGCTTGGTGCTAAATGAGGCCAAAACTAAATACATGATTTTCACAAGAATGGCCAAGCCTTCCAAAAGTACAACCTTCAGAAGCGGTGTCACACAAAAACTGCAGAAAGACGAAATGTTTCCTGCTCTACATTGCTCCAAATCCTAGGTGACACTAGGTGGAGAGAATCAGGGGCCTATGTACAAGTCCTATCGCCACCACAACGTCACTTTTACGGATGTTGTAGTGGCGATAGTGCCCTGTGCCTCATGTACAAGGCAGCGAGCGCTGCCTTGTACATAAGGCACCCTTTCACGCTATGGGTAGCGTGAAAGGGGCTTGCAGTGGGTGTTGTGGTGGGCGTTTCACCGCAACACCCATTGTATTTGACGCTGCCTCCTATGTACAAGGGTGGAGTACATAGGAGGCAGCGTCAAAATTAAGACCAGGAAAACCCTGGTCTTAAGTTGGCGAAACAAAGAGAAATGCATTCTTTCTCCTCGTTTTTGCTTTTTCCATGTGTGCTGCCTTGTGCAGCACACATGGTAAAAGCAAAATGCCATGGTTTGTTTATGTACAGGAAAGTGTCCCTTCCTGCACATGAACAAATCTTTAAAAAAAATGCAATTTTGTCACTTTCATGGTGCTGCATGAAGCAGCACACGTGAAAGTGGCAAAATTGCATTTTAGGATTGTTTATGTTCAGGAAGGGACACCTTCCTACACATAAACAATCCTCCCCTGCACGCAGACACCCTTGCACTGTGGTAAAAGGGTGTCTACATTGGCGCAAAGTTGCTAAACTTAGCACATTGCAGGGAGAAACGCAAGGCTGCACCACCTTCTTGAAAATATGGTGCAGCCTTGCATATCAGAAGTGGTGGAGCGTGTCGCTGAGCCAAGGTGGCTAACGACACGCTCCGACACTTCTTTGAACATATCGTCCCTAGTGTCTTGGGTTGAGGTAGGCAGCCAGAGGGAGAGAAGTTGAGATAGAGAAATAGAGAGAGGCGAGACAGAGAGAAAGATCACAGTTCACGGGTAGTTTTGGGTCCTGTGCAATTGTCTACTTTGTCTATGCCTTAAAACGCCTCTGGTGATTCGATTCTTCTTGCTAGTCAAAACAGCTGAATAGGCACATGGAAAGATGCCAACGAAGGTGTACTTTGGCCACAGAATTCAAAACATGAATGGTATGTTAATAGGAAAAGGTCCGGAAAGGTATTGTCATTTAAATATTTGGGTTACAGAGAACATTCTCACTGTGGATGCTTGAAGGTTCCTGTATATAGGAGCATATTTACCGATATGACAGGTAGTGCAGAACATCACTTTGCAGCACTGCCTGACAGGGAAAGGGCAGAAATGTGTTGTATTTAACATAATCCAGAGCATTCCTACCTTTTCCCAGGACTGGCACACAGTGTGCTGCCTAGCGGCAATGCAGGCACTCTTGCACCATGGTGCCTACGTTGTGTGCAGGGAGGGGCACCTTCCTGCACAAAAACAATCCTGAGAGGCATTTTCTTCTTTCTATGTGTGCTGCCTTTTTCTTTCTATGTGTGCTGCAAAATGCAGCACACATAGAAAGAGGAAAAAAGGGAGAAATCAACATATTCCTCACCGTTACACCTCACCTGGGGAGGCGTAGCAGTTTTGGCGCGTTCCCAGGTCTACCACTTATGGTAAATCTGGAAATGTATCAAAATCCATGGGTTTTGCGTGGCAACACCCATGCACCACCAGTGGAAGGTGTCCCTGTGTCAGAGTAATGCAACATAGCTATTTACGCTGTGTTGCGTCACCCTGGATTTATCAAGCCACTCAGGGCCATGAAAGGGTGCCTTACATGCCTCGATAAATCGCATTTTAAGGGTTGCATCGATTTTGCACCCCACTGCGTAGTGCAAAAGCGACGCAGCCCTTTCATAAATTTGTCCCTAAGGGTGTAAGAGGGATACTGGACTCATTACATTTAGAGCAACAGATTTGGAAGGATACTCCAGGGGAGGAATGGACGCGTTTCATTGGCCAAGCCCTTCGACTCTGTTGGCTGCTATTCATAGTGATTTGGGGTTCTTTCCTTCAATATGGTGTCATGTAATCTGCCCAAAGAAAATGAAATGATCATTTTTCTGTTCATGCAAATTTGTATGACCTTTTTTTCCTCACAGTGGCCACCTTATGGTATTAAGAAATATGTGAGGAATAATACTTGGAGGATTTAGGGAAACAGGCAATATTTTTCGGTTCTGGAAGTAAACGGACTTTAGCTATAAGCTCACCTAATAAAGGGTCTACAATTGTATGTCAAGGAGGATTATCCCTTTCAGTTTCTTTACTAAAGCTGATCTGTCCAATGTATTAAAATCAAAACCCTTTAGAACAGCCCGTTGCTGAACGATGCTTTCCAGGTGTCTCTGGGAAAAAGAAAATACAACGTCACACCGATCAACCAATCAAATACCAGTAGTGCATTTAAAGGTGTTACTGTGCACCATTTTATCCTGACAAAATGTTTATTTTTAGAGAAATAAGATCCTCACCAAATCTTGCTTCGCTCTGCTCATCCACTCGCCTATTCGAGCGATTCCTTACTGTGGGGGTACCTAACATGAAAAGGCTCAAAATATTAGTAAAGGTGCCCCTAGATATGTTATTATTTGACGGACATGCATTTTGATTTTTATTCACCTTTATGAACAAAGATGAAAATGACATTCATTCATCTTTACTGAACAGTACCACATACAAACAAGCCGATGCCTTCTAGATGTGACAGTTTTTTTATTTTAAGAAAACGGTAATATGAGAAACATGAATAATGTGAAAAAATATATAGAAAAAATATATCTATGTCTATCGGGTCTTTAATGACCAACACCACTTTTTAACGTTGGGTTTCCCAACACCCCTTCATGCCCGGGCCTAGAAGAGCTTTCTTTTGTTACTTTGAGAATACAAACCGGCCAGGGGGTGGATTGAAGGAGCACAATGGGACATCAGTCAGAAGCAGGCAGGCCCTAGTTGGTGTGAAATACATGCACGTGAAGCCTTACTTCGAATTGTCCTTTGGTGCAAGGGTGGAAATGCTTAGGGAATGAAAGCCCCTGTGAAATCGACAGCCCTTCTGTTTCGTGGCCTGCAAATTAATCTTAATCGTTTTTGAAAAACCAGCCTTTTGTTTTGCCTCACGCGGCGCTTGTTAGCTGGCGCGTGCCCCTCACCCTGAAGTAATACAATGCATAATTCGATTTAAAGCGCACGCTCTTTCTATAGAGCACTTTAAGTACATGCCTGATTGCAAGGCAGGCGGTGTCTGCGCACACAAACGATAATCTTATGTTCCCCCCTGCCAAGGTCTGCTACAGCTGTCCTGATCAGTTAAGACATGGTATTGCATATTCTCTTTGGCAAGCAAGAAAAATCATTTGTTATCATTTTGCATTATAAGAAGCAGCTCTACTTGTTTGAGTACTATTGAATTAGGCACCAGTAAAACCTCTTCTCTGAGAAAGGTTGAAGGCAAAGGGCATTTTATTCCTTGTAACGATGGTCTCGCTATTACCCTTAAAAGCTTTCATTCTTGGTCCCTTGCTGTCTCCTAATTTTCTTCAGATAGGTGAGCTTTTCCAAAGGTTAAAAAAAACGTACCTCCCATCCTTGACCAACCCACACCACCTTCTCTGCCTCCCCCCCGCCCCTGCAGCTGTGCTTTCTGCTTTCAGTCAAAGCAGACAAGCAGAGCTCTGCTGACAGGCTCTCAGGGAGGCCAGTCAGCCTGGCCTGGAAGGGCTATACAATATCACAACAGTGGGTCATGTCCTTTCAGCTGGATACTCACCACAGTATTGTGGAAAAAAGATTGTGCTTCAAGAGTAGCATGTCAAAAATATCATTGAGACAATCAACATTGTGGGACAGAATATAGCAGGTAAGAATTTCGTTAAAATTAATTTAAACTATGCATTAGTTAATATATAATTTTTTAGATACTTCTATTACAATAATTATTTATTTTTAAGTATAGTTTGTAATATTTCTGAGTAATTGGGTACGGTTTCCATTATTTAGTAATTTTAAATTTAGAAGTGGTTGTTGGGTTTGTGAAGGATTAGGGACGGATCGATTTAAAATATAAGTGATTGATTTTTATTTTTAAATAAGTGTTTATATTAATGAAATAACTATTTGGTCAATAATGTTGTTAAATATTTAATTGATTAATTTTTATTTTAAATATTTTACTATAGTTTGTGATTTTTAATTTGAAATTACAATTTTCTAAAGTTTTATTACTAATTTTTTATTTAGTGGTAGGTTGTTCAGTTTATGGGGTTAGGACCGGAGGTTATTGAAAAGCTAAAACATTTTTTGATGTATAATTCCTTTTTACGTACAGATTAGTTGATAATTGTATAATTTCTTTAATCGATTATTTGTAAACTATTTGTTCTTTATTAGTTAATTTTTTGTTTTCCATTCAGTTTTATCTATCTATGAAACATATATTTTTATTTAAATATGTTTTTTATTTTGTTATATATTTCAATGTTTTTTAAACATTTAGTAATTGGAATGGTATATCTAACCCCGCCAAAGCCCAATGCTCTCCCTGATTTTGCTTACATTGGAATGGGAATAGTAAATCAAACACTCAAAAGTCCAACATTTTCCCTATTTTTGTTTAAATTGGAGTGGAAAAACTAAATCTAAACCCTCCAAAGTCCCATTATTCACCTGCTTTTGTTTAGATTGAAGTGGGAATAGTAAATCTAACCGCTCTAAATCCAACAGATTTACGACTATTATTGACAGAAATCGGAATAGTAATCTACTTTCCTTGATTATACATATGATGGAGTGGGAATAGTAATTTTAGCCTTTACTAAGTTCAACACTTTCCCAACTTTTACTTAAATTAGAGCTAAATTAGTAAATCTGACTTCTTCAAAGTCTAGTAAGTTTCCTAGTGTTGTTTATTTTAGATTATGCTTTGTATTGTTTTTATTTAGTGTTTAACTTATTTTGAACATGTTTAAATGTTTATTTAAATTCAGTTTATGTATGTTTATTTGTATTTTTAAGTTACAGTTAATATTTTTCATGTACTTAAAAAAGTTTATATATTTTTTCGATTTTTTAAGTAAATACTTATATATTTTAATTGACAATAAATAAAACATTTACTATATAATATATATATTTATACATTTTATAAATAGGTTTGTTAATTTTAAGTCATTGTTAGTATATTTAATGTAATATTTTCTACATATCATATATATTTAACTTATATTAAACTATTTAAAAAATATATATATTACTATTTAAAATAAATATAAAAAAAATATATATTTTATATTTCGATATACTTAACTTTTTATGACATTCTGTTCCACTACATTTTAAACACAGTATTTTGGTGTATGTACACTCAATATTGTTCTTGACAATATTTTTGACACAATGTTCTTGTGTCAACATATTTATGTAGGCAATATTTTGTCAAACAACCGGATACTCCATCAAACCATATATTCCTCATTTTAGAATGTCCTCCAGGTGCCACACTGGATCGGGGACTTTTTGCAGCAGTGCTCTTGTGTGCTGCTAGGTGGTGCAGCACTGCACTGATTTTATGCTACCCCAGAAGTGACAGAGTGGGGACGCATAGTGTCACCCCTCGCGCTGACATCAGTTTCTTGTCCTTTACCTTTCCGTGCCCACATATGCAGATCTTTGGGACCTTTTCAGATGTTAAAAAGAGGTGACTTCAAAGAACGGTTAGGCGAGAGCGCAGTGAGGAATCTGAGGTTAGATAGAGAAACCACCATCAAGAGTGTTACAGAAGGTAAGTCACTTGTTCTTCTTATGTATACTTCAATCCATCGATTGCTGACCTTAGAATAGATTCCACAGCAGTACCTCTTCAAGGCGCAGAGTCTTTCAAGTGGAATCAGACCAAAATGTCTTGCAGAAACAAGCAGGTTAAGTGTCATTCCTGCCATACCTGGCTATTGTTAAATATAAAATACAGCATGTCAGAAATCTCAAAGTCCTTATGGCATTTGAAGCAAAATAGCAGACAGCAAAGGAACAGATCAAAGACAATTGTCATTTAAATTAATTGGGCTCCTGCTAGAATATAGTCAGTGGAGCTAAGAGCAAACATTTCTCTCAAAATAAGTCAGTGATGCACGATCATGTGATAGAAACAAGGTGCTCTCAGTAAAAACATATCTCATGTGCAACATCCAGCTTTCTTTGCGAGGATTGAAACAATGGTATGTTGTTGGAAAATGTCCACGGTACAACACTGAGCCCTATGGCTTCCAGGGCTACTAGGGCTGTGAAAGCTTTGCAAGCATTTCAATGTCACAGGAAGTTTCACAATAATATAAACCAAGATTCAAATTTGATACATTCAGGTTTACACATGCAGTTGCTAACATTGCACTTCATAGGAGTGTATCAACATGATACACATACATTTACATTTGTTTTCACATCCCCCTTTTTTTCTGGGAGGAAAATCCTGGTTTACAAATGACCAGTTAAATTCAGTCTCTTTGTTAATCTCATTTTGATAACTGAGAAATAGCTGTTGGCTCAGATTAGGGCCGCTCCGTAGATCGTCTAGTGTTGTCACATTCTTCTTAATGTTATCAATCTACTTGTGTATGCTAAGGGACGTGTAGGGAAAGTGAGAGCAGCATCCAGTCCCTACAATAGCACAGAAACCTCCTTTAACCAATAGATGGAAATCTAAGCCATTCTATATAGAAACAGCATTTTGGCCTCTAGCTACATTTCTGCATTCTTTTTTATCTCATCTAAAGTCACAGTCATTCCATATATGGGAATTAGTGCAGAGAAGAACATGTAGAGATGATCGAAACAGCCAGCCTACACCTCTTTTGTTCTAAAGGATGATTATCAAAGTGTCTTCTGGCTGTAACAATATACCCTTGGTAGCGAGTCACAGTGTAGTCTAAACGCAGCCCAAGGGTAAGCTTTTCATTCACAAATGAACTATGCATGACCTCCTTGCGGGTGATGTTTGAGAAACAACAGTCAGTGAGGAGGGTGGTACTCAAAGGGCAGTAACTCAAAAGCAACGTTTTCTACAGTGTCCAATAAGGATGCTGGAAACATTGGGGCCCCAGTGCTCGCAAATAAATAATTACCTAGCCATTGCAAGATGAGTCACATCTGGCATGTTGCAGTTAAAAGGATTATTGACCTTTTCAAGGCCTGGGAAAGAAGATGCCAGCACATACTAGCAGTCTAAATCTGAGGTGAAAAATCTGAAAGCAATTGTCATTTAACCTGCAAGGCAATCCAGTCAAAGGGATGCTATGTTTTACACCAACAGGCATGTGCATTTAAATCCAAAAAGAGGAAGAGTTAATGTTCTGCCTGTACTTTTCCAGCAATAGCTCAAAGAAGTTACCCTTGTAGGCTAAGCGGCTGCCTTGGACCAGAGGACGTTCAGCTCATTCTGCGACAAGGATGTACCCTACCACCAGCCAGATTCAAATTTTGAGGTTTGCAAAGGATTCTGGGTAACAGAACCTGGTGAGAGCCAGGCAAGTCACCCCATTCCTATGGGTGTCTAGTTTTAAAAAATCTATAGGTTTGCTAGGTTTCCCTAGATGCCGGCAGAGTTAGGGTTCAAAATCTACAGCTAGGCACTTTGCAAAATAAGGGTCAGTTTTCACAGTGATAATGTGTTGTGTCCACGTTGCGTTTTGGGCTGTTTCCTGTCACAGGCACTAGGCTTACCCACACAAGTGAGGTACCATTTTTCTCGGAAGATTTTGGGGAATGCGGGGTGGGTGGAATTAGTTGGATCCACACAGATTCCAGATCTTTCCAACACAGAGATGTGAGAAAATTTTGTTTTTTTTGACACATTTTGAGGTTTGCAGGGGATTATGGGTAACAGAACCTAGTTTGAGTCAGACAAGTCACCCCATCCTGGATTCCCCCGGGTGTCTAGTTTTCAAAAATGTATAGGTTTGCTAGGTTTCCCTAGGTGCTGGTAGAGCTAGGGTTCAATATCTACAGCTAGGCACTTTGCAAAATAAGGGTTCGTTTTCACAGTGATAATGTGTTGTGTCCGCGTTGCTCTTTGGGCTGTTTCCTGTCACGGGCACTAGGCTTACCCACACAAGTGAGGTACAATTTTTCTCTGAAGATTTTGGGGAATGCGAGGTGGGTGGAATTTGTTGGATCCAAGCAGACTCCGGATCTTTACAACACAGAAATCTGAGGAAAATGTGTTTTTTTTTACAAATGTTGAGTTTTGCAAGGGATTCTGGGTAACAGAACCTAGTGAGAGTTAGACAAGTCACCCCATACTGGATTCCCCTGGGTGTCTAGTTTAAAAAAATGTATAGGTTTGCTAGGTTTCCCTGGGTGGCGGCAGATGAAGGGTTCAAAATCTACAGCTAGGCACTTTGCAAAATAGTTTCAGTTTTTATTGTAAAATGTGGTGTGTCCACGTTTCGTTTTGGGCCGCTTCGTGTCACGGGCACTATGCCTACCCACACAAGTGAGGTACCATTTTTCTCGGAAGACTTTGGGGAATGTGAGGTGGGTAGAGTTTTTGTGGATTCACGCATATTACAGAACTTTCCACCACAGAAATGTGAGAAAAATGTGTTTTGTTTTTTTAACACATTTTGAGGTTTGCAAGGGATTCTGGGTTACAGAACCTGGTGAAAGCCAGTCAAGTCACTGCATCCTGGATTCCCCAAGGTGTCTAGTTTTCAAAAATGTTTGTGTGCTAGGTTTCGGTAGGTGCCGGCAGAGCTAGGGTTCAAAAGCTACAGCTAGGCACTTTGCCAAAAAAGGGTCAGTTTTCACTGTGAAAATGTGGTGTGTCCACGTTGCGTTCTGGGCCGTTTCCTGTCACAGGCACTAAGCCTACCCACACAAGTGAGGTTCTATTTTTCTCGAAAGACTTTGGGGAATGCGGGGTGTGGAGAATTTTGTGGATCCACGCAGATTCCAGAACTTTCCACCACAGAAATGTGAGGAAAATGTGTTTTCTTTTTACAAATGTTTAGGTTTGCAAGGGATTATGGGTAACAGAACCTGGTGAGAGCCAGTCAAGTTCCCCCACCCTAGATTTCCCTGGGTGTCTAGATTTCAAAAATGTATAGGTTTTCTAGGTTTCCCTAGGTGCCAGCAGAGCTAGGGTTCAAAAGCTACAGCTAGGCAGTTTGCCAAAAAAGGGTCAGTTTTCACTGTGAAAATGTGGTGTGTCCACATTGCGTTCTGGGCCGTTTCCTGTCTCGGGCACTAGGCCTACCCACACAAGTGGGGTTCCATTTTTCTTGAAAGTCTTTGGGGAATGCGGGTGGGGGGAATTTTGTGGCTCCACGCAGATTACAGAACTTTCCACCACTAAAATGTGAGGAAAATGTGGTTTGTTTTTTTACAAATGTTTAGGTTTGCAAGGGATTATGGGTAACAGAACCTGGTGGGAGCCAGTCAAATCACCCCATCCTGGATTCTCCTGGGTGTCTAGTTTTCAAAAATGTATAGGTTTGCTAGGTTTTCTTGGGTGCCGGCAGAATTAGGGTTCAAAACCTACAGCTAGGCACTTTGCAAAATAGTTTCAGTTTTCACTGTAAAATGTAGTGTGTCCACGTTTGGTTTTGGGCCGCTTTGTGTCACGGGCACTATGCCTACCCACACAAATGAGGTATCATTTTTCTCGGAAGACTTTGGGGAATGTGGGGTCAGTGGAATTTTGTGGATCCACGCAGATTTCAGAACTTTCCACCACAGAAATATTTATACAAATGTTGAGGTTTGCAAAGGATTCTGGGTAACATAACCTGGTGCGAGCCAGTGAAGTCACTGCATCCTGGATTCCCCTGGGTGTCTAGTTTCCAAAAATGTTTGTTTGCTAGGTTTCCCTAGGTGCCGGCAGAGCTAGGGTTCAAAAGCTACAGCTAGGCACTTTGCCAAAATGGGTCAGTTTTCACTGTGAAAATGTGGTGTGTCCACGCTGCGTTCTGGGCCGTTTCCTGTGACGGCCACTAGGCCTACCCACACAAGTGAGGTTCCATTTTTCTCAAAAGACTTTGGGGACAGCCGCGGCCGGTAGTGGGAGTACCGGCCGGGCGGTGACGTGAGGAGGGGGAGGGGCAGGGTGGGGGGTAGTAATGTATGGAATATGGACCTTAACAGGTAAGTAAACATAAAAATAAATAAAACAAATTTCGTTGCGCGCACTGCATCACCAAATGCGATGCAGTGCGCGCAACGAAATTAATTTTATTTATTTATATGTTTACTTACCTGTTAAGGTCCATATTCCATACATTACTACCCCCCACCCTGCCCCTCCCCTTCCCCACGTCACCACCCCGCCGGTACTCCCACTACCAGTCGCGGCTGTTTGGGGAACGCGGTGTGTCGGGAATTTGTGGATCCACGCAGATTCCAGAACTCCCCACCACAGAAATGTGACAAAAATGTGTCTTATTTTTTTATAAATGTTTAGGTTTGGAAGGGATCCTGCGTAACAGAACCTGGTGAGAGCCGGTCAAGTCACCCCATCCTAGATTCCCCTGGGTGTCTAGTTCTAAAAAAATTATAGGTTTTCTAGGTTTCCCTAAGTGCTGGCAGAGTTAGGGTTCAAGATCTACAGCTAGGCACTTTGCCAAAAAAGGGTCAGTTTTCACTGTGAAAATGTGGTGTGTCCACGTTGCGTTCTGGGCCGTTTCCTGCCGCGGGCAACAGGCCTGCCCACACAAGTGAGGTACCATTTATGTGGATCCACACAGATTCCAGAACTTCCCACCACAGAAATGTGAGGAAAATTTGTTTTTTTTACAAATATTTAGGTTTGCAAGGGATTCTGGGTAATAGAACCTGGAGAGAGCCAGTCAAATCATCCCATCCTGGATACCCCTGGGTGTCTAGTTTTCAAAAATGTATAGGTTTGCTGGGTTTTCATAGGTGCGGTCAGAGCTAGGGCTCAAAATCTACAGCTAGGCACTTTACAAAAAAGGGGTCAGTTTCACTGTAAAAATAAAGTGTGTCCACATTGCGTTTTGAGACGTTTCCTGTCACGGGCACTAGACCTACCCACACAAGTGAGGTACCATTTTCATCGGGAGACTTAGGGTAACACAGTATTGTAGAGCAACTGTTATTACCTATTAACTTTCGATGCATTTCTGCCTTCCAAATGAAAGACAATATATAAAAATAAGTCATTTTGAAAATGACCTATAATTCTCATGCTAGTATGGGAACTCACAATTTTGGAAATGTGCAAATATATACTGTTTCTAAACTCTATATTTTGTTCCAATTTCAGAAATACATAGGAGTCTTTTATATAGATTTTTCCATGTATGTATTTTCCCAAATTAATCCCGGTACATAATAAAAAACCATTGAAAGACGCTGCTCAGTTATTGGCTCTGGGTTCGTTGGGTTCTTGGTGAACCTACAAGTCCTATATATCCCCACACCAGAAAGGTCCAGCGGATGTAACGGTATATTGCTTTCAAACAGCTGTCATAATTAGAAGAAGTTACAGGTGAAAGCTTGACACAAATGGCTGTTTTTTCAGCTAATTTTCAATTTGTCCTATATTCAACGGTTAGTTTCTATAAAGAAACCTTGAAGGATCTACACAAATGACCCCTTGCTGAATTCAGAATTCTGTCTACTTTCCTAAAATGCATAGCTTTCTAGGATCCATTATTGCTTTCATACCCATTTCTACCATTAACTGGAAAGAGGATGAAAGCACAAAAATAGGCTATGTCCCAGAAAAATGCTAAAACTGTGTAAACAATTTTGGTTTTCGGACAAAAGTCTGCTTGTCCCTGAAATCTGGTGATTTCAGCACCACAACTCCTTTTTTTATACCATTCGCAGGGATAAAAACAGATGCTTTCATCTGTAGCCCTTTTTTCCAATGTTTCAAAACAAAACCAACAAATTTGCTGTATTTTGCCAAATTTCTGGGTCCCCTCCAGGGGAATTCACAAACCCTGGGTACCTTCAGAATCCCCATGATGTTGGAAAAAAGGACGCATGGATACCTTATGTGGTCAAAAAGTTTCAGGGGCCTAAGCGCAAACTACCCCAAATAGCCAAAAAAGGCTTAGCACGGGGGGTGAGGGGGTGAGGCCTAGCAGCAAAGGGGTTAACAGCAGTTTGAATGAAGAGCAAGATCTGATAGGGCAAATCCCGGCAGGGCTATAGAGCAGTATTCCTTCGGTATATGCATACACATACCAAGTCACCAGGCTGAAGGAAATGGCAAGCCTCAGTTGGACACTCAGGGAATGTACCTCCCACCTCAAAACAGAAACTATAGATATTATATAAGCTTTCTACAATATTGTAAAACAGGATCATCATTAAACAGTAAATTTAGCTACACAGGGGATTTGAGGGGAGTATTATAGGTTCGCCCATGACTATTTCATAAGGACTTTGTTTAGTCTCCTGGGAAAGAATTACAGTTTAAAAGAAAAAGCAGCATTTTTAGCAGCTGAATTAGCGAGGGTATTTCTCCTGGAGACATGACCATGAGCGTTTTTTGAGCTCTACATTTGAGCACTGTCACCTTTCTGATAATTACAAAGCATTTATAAGACTCAGAATATACTGTGCATTTTTATATGGGTACCTGCTGAGGTCAATAATTATTTTTGCATCCAAAGGAGCGCAAATGCATACTTTAAGTCCATGTACACATTAGCAGTCTTTTACTTAGCTAGGATGCAAGTCCGAGTGGGTGCAGATTATCTTTCCACCAACATTTGAAATACAGTGTAAACAGTGCAACCAGTAACAAGAGTACATTCATAATAAGACTGGAAGCATCCACAAAATATATTAGTTCACATTAATTGAGGGGCACATAAGTTAAATAAATATGTGTTTTAGTAATCTGTGCAATGGTTAAGATACAATATTGAGGATCTCTGGATATCCATCTTCACTGGCATCATAGAAGTCGGGCGCAAAGCGGGACAATGGACTAAAGTGTTAGGAGAGGAAGACAACAACAATATTTCATATCAGTACAACCGTGTTGAGGAGAGTTGCTGAGGTTTTGTAGTGAGTAGAAGTGCAGCCACAGAAGGGGGCGCATGAACAGCTAGTGGAGAACTTAGCGTAATATTTTCAGAGGCAAATCAAGGCTATGAACTTTTTGTGATCCCGATGGCTTTGTACCAGCACCACTAGTGGAAATCCATTTTGGTCATGACAACAAAAAGTAAATGGTTTAGTATAATCAAGGAGACCTAAAGTAAATGTAGAAGTCAGTGCCTGCTTTATTTTTACAAATGTAGTTTCAGCTTCCCTTTTATCCATGGATGCATGGACAATGATGTAATTCATTACTTTACTAGAATGAACTCTGGCATTTCCTCTAGGACAAGAGACAAGTGCTTCAACTCGATAAGTGAAAATATAATTGGCGACTAGTTCTGACTTAGCTTTTTTCTTGTATAAGTTATATCTTGACTCTGCCTGGTCTGTGGGGCAAAAAGAGGTGGCAGGGTCTGTCATACAGAAATACAAACAATTTTCTTTTATCTTGTGGTTGTGGGGTACACAGCACTCGTATGTAGGGTTGTGTTCTAAATTTTCAACACTGGTGGTTGGTCTTTTGTGGTCCGTATCTTATTTAATTAAATGTTGGTATTGAAGAGTGTCATGCCCCCATTGGTGAGTAGTGGGTGCAAGAACATTGATGGTTTGGGTTGTGTGCTTGGATGAATTGTTGTTGTATATGTGTTTGGTCCAATCATTAAAAGTATGATATAAAATATGGGTATACAACAGTGACTGTTTTTATGTTATTTCTAGGTCGCCTGGTTGGTGAAAAAATGTGTGGGTATCTGGAAAGGTCCCGATGAAGGTGGTCTAACTACTCTTCTCATACTGCCGAAACACGCGTCAACCTCATGCTCAGCCTTGTGCTGTGAACATTAGATTTGATCTGGTCGGGGAGGTTTTTTCTGTCAATCACAACCTCCACCCTATTCAGATGCTATGTGTATGAAGTTCGTATGAAGTCTGAATGTGTTTGAATGAGTGTGAGATGGATGTATTTATATAAATTAGTCCAGGGGCCATGTATTTTGTCATTAAAAATGTATCTTTTATACATTTATAGATACGAATTTGTAAATTGTATATGTGATGTATTGATTTAAATGATGGTGTTTATGAAATATGAACTCTTATAATTAAAACTAAAAGTTTAAAAAATGGAAAATGAAATTTTACAAAGTATATAAAGAAATGATAAAAGTGATGGAAAGTTGATACGTTTAGTGTTACTGTTGTAATTTGATGTAATAGTGTGCCCATGCGAGATTAAGTCTCCACACGTAAGAAATAGATACGCCACGAGGGAGTCTGCTCAATGTTCTTCAGCTTCCCTAGACCATTGCAAGTGTTCAAGGGTGTTTTTTCGATCAAGTTCTTGTAAAGACTTGGCCATTTCAGCATAATCCAAAATCCATTGTCTACATTATCAAAAAGGTATGACCCCCCAGGAAACAGTATCAGGGCAGGGCAATTTAAGAATGGCTTCAACTCTTTCAGAGGACAAGTGATGCTTCCCAGCAGAAATGCTGTGGCTAACATATCGCACTCTGGGAAGGCGAAATCACCATTTTTCCTTTGAAGCCTTATGCTCTTTCTTAGCCAATTCGGTGGCGAGATAGACTTGAGTATTCCCTGCACTCATTAGAGTGACAAATGTAAACAATAAATTATCTACATATTGGATTAGAGTAGAATCCCAGGGAAAATCAACATGTCCAAATCCTTCTTTAAGACTTGTGAAAAGATTGAAGACTCTGTAAAACCTTGAGGGGGTCGAGTCCATGAAAGCTGGGACCCTCAGAATGTGAACAAGAAGGGATACTGACTCTCCTCATATATAGGGATAAAGAAGAAAACAGAACAAAGAGCAACCACAGTAAACTGTTGGATGCTGGAAGGGATTTCTTCACCAACCGTACAAGGTCTAGACGCCAATGAGGACTCGCACGCTATAACCTGTTGCTGCTTGTCGATTTAAGGATATTTTGGTCTACTGTGAGTGACCTTTTAGGTTTGTTGCAGAAATTGTAAGTTCGATGACAGTTCGTAATGCTGCAACTTGAATTGAAGGAGTTTTGGTCTACCATGACCTTGCATGATTGAAGATGAAATGTTAGGTCCGATATCAGTGTGCAACGCTGAATTCTAAATATAAGGAACTCGGTTTATTGAGGTTAGTGTTTCACTTGATGTCAAGACCATAGGCTCTAAGAATGGTACTGTTAGTGCCCTGATGAAGTCTTTGGCTAACCGCCATATAGACGAAACATGTGTTAGCAATCTTGTGGCTTGGACAACATATATCAAGAAGATTGGATATTAAGGATGTTTTGATCTTGGATTAAACAAGAAGGAATTATTACAAACTGAGACTTGTATTCTTATATGTGCTTTTACTTCATGCATTTTTTTGCTTAAGCTTTCAACTGTTAACTTGTATTGTATGTTTCTTCATTTTACAACGTAGGGCAGTCGTATGTTAGCCTTGCGCACTTAGGTTTTATGATTTTGAATTGCGGACACTTTTACACTTTCCTGCGCATGCTTTCCCCTACTGTCTTATCTTGTTAATTCCTAATTGTAATACCGTTTATGTTCTGCACTTAGAAATGGTAGAAGGGCAGTATGAAGCACTATATAAAAAAAATAACTTTTAAAGAGTTATTAAACCCCAGCAGCGGTATCCAGAGCTTTCATTTGTCTGAGGGTGGTGAACAAGTTACTTACCTTTTGTAACAATCTTTCTAGTAGATACTCTATCCGACCATGGATTCCTCTCCTTGTGGATCTTCCCCAGGCATCAGACTGGATTTGAAAACTTTAAAGCAGTACTCCTGCATGCCGGTAGGTGGTGTTGTGCAGCTCTGAGTCAATGCTGCCTTGCTCTAAAGGTGATGAGTGGCTCCGCATTTAAGCGCAACCCATAAACACTGATTAACAAGGTAACGCATTATCTGGTAGAGACTCTATCTAGCTGCAGATTCATTACCTTTGCATTTCCTAGGCATCAGGTTGGTAAGGAATCTGCAGCTAAAAGTCTCTATCAGATGTCAGTTGAATGTTTAGGCTGCCTGCACCCTCAGCAGATTGGCATGACCAGAATACAGAACTGTAAATTGGGACCTTTAAGATGGAAAAATGCCCAGTTCACGGAACGGGGAGGTTGGATGGTCGGTGAAGACTCTGCGGAGTATGCAACAGAGAGGTTGTAACCAAAGGTAAGTGCTTTCTTCTTCTGATGGATACTTCTAACTACAGATTCTTCACCGTGTGAACAGATACCACAGCAGTGCCTTTCAAAGTGGTGGGTCCATGAACTAGCTCAAACCCCAAAAATACTGCGGGATGATTCAGGCAAAATGCCTCCTCAAAGGAACGGACTATCAAGGTAGTGGTTTGTGAATGTATGTATTGACACCCACACAGCTGTCTGACAAATTTCCAGTACTTCACATGCTAGTGTAGTGGGAGCAGCCTTAGCTCTGGTGCAATGTGCCCGTAAACCCTCTGGAGGCTACTTCTTCACCAGTTCATTGCAGATCTTTATGCACAGGACAATCTATTTGCACTGTCTTGTTCTTCTTTGCTCTGGAGAAACCCACAAAGAACTGATAGTGCACCTGATGTCCTTTTTGTACGATCAATATAAAAACTTAGTTCCCTCTTAGGGTCCACATGATGAAGTCTCTCTTCCTCCCATAGACGGGTGAGGAGGGGCAAAGAATGCAGGAAGGGTGATAGCCTGCCAGACATAACTAGGAGTGACCACTTTTGTGTCTTCTAAACCAACTTATCTGGCAAAATTGCAATATAAGGGGGGTTCAGAGAAATAGCCTGCAGTTTACACATACTCCTCACCGATGTTTGGCAACAAGAAAAAGAAAGGCTGTTTCCAACTTCAGGAGTCTTAATGGACAACAGTGCAGAGGCTCTAAAGGGTTGCACATAATAATAGTAAGAACTAAGGGGATCATTACGATGGCGGTCGGACAACCGACAGCCCCTCGGTCTGACCGTAGTATTACAAAACTAGCAGTCGGACCCACAGCGGTCAGAGGGAAGACTGCTGCCTCCACCAAGATCAATGATCAAGATGGAGCGGCGGTCAGAATTGTAGTCCCGCATAGAGGCGGTGCCAAAGCAGGCACTGCCATTGGGATTACGACATCCCATTCGACAGCCTTTTCATGTCGGAAAGACCGCCATAAAAAAGCTGTCATAAATGTAATTTGGTGGCCCCAAACAGAGCCCCTTCCGTCGAGGGCCACTGTAAAGTGGCCCAGGGGGCACATGTTGTACACCCACTCACCTCCATGCACTGTGTGCCATGCACCACATAGTGCATGGCACACGATGCATGGACGTGCAGGAAGTGCTCCTTTTCACAGCGGCTTGTGCTGCAGCTCTTTTTCTGGGCTGCAGCACAAGTCGCAGTGAAAAGGAGCACTTTGCGACTGCCAGCCTGGCGGTTACATCGTGATGCAGCGGTCGAATTGTCACCATCGTTATCGGGCAGTTTACTGTCTAATAAGGGCCTAATTTCAAGACCCACTGTAGCATCACTAAAGGTGTTGGCAAAAACAAATATTGCAAACCTTGCAAAACTCTCATCAAAACAGGAGACTTAAAGAAGGATGATCTGGCAAATGCAAAAAAAAGCCAAAAGAGATGACTAATAGCCTTTAACATTGCCCAAAGCATCTACTCAATCAAAAAATAATTTTTTAGTTATTTAAAACCGTAAACAACCATAACAAAATGTATTCAACAGAATTGAACACACTATTGTACTCTGCCTGTTTCATTCAAATGGAGCAGATAAGGAACAAAATTCACTCTTACATGTAACCCGTCCCGGCGTTATGAAATCCAGGATAAAACATAGTGGAAGTACTGTGGCATCATACCAATAACCTCAAATACAATGAGAGGGGCCCCACAACACCAAAAGGGACAGGGCACTGAGTATGACTTAAATGTCAAAATGTATAATTCCCTTTGGGTACATTTATTTACAAACACTCCACATCCAATCACATTCGTCAAACCAGAAACAACGGCAGCAGAAATTAGCAGGTTATCGAAACACTTATAAATTCTATTTAATAAAAAGCCTTCAATCACATATACATCACATAAAAAAATTCTAGAAACATAATTCATACAAATTTCATAATGTAAAAATCGGAAAGGACATAAAAAAGACACTCACATTTGTCATCAATGCATTAATTTGTAAAAGCACATAAAACCAACATATTGCAAGAAATCCTTTTGACATTTAAATCATACCAATAACAACAATCACCCTATGCGGTGCAGGGTAGGGTGCAGCGTTGACCTGGCGTGAAGACTTCTCCCTGGCAACCTGCCCCATACCACGGGGCAAGCCTGTACCCCACTTTTAGCAGGGAGGGAAAAAGTACCAAAGAGAGAGTTGCTTTATAAAAATCCATTAAAAATATCAATCAGAGGGAACAGTGCATATAAAATGTAAACACAGAGTGCATGTCTAAACATAGGCAGCATAAGATTAACAGAACCTTGAGCACTACCTTATAAAAAATTAATAAAAAACAATCAGTGAGGTCAATACATATGAAATTTGAGCTTAACATGTTGCCTAGCATAGACTGGCCCATCAAGAGAAATAGAGCAAAGTACAAGAATCAACAGCTGCCCTTTTTGCGCAAGGACAAGTTACACCCCATTAATGGGTAACCGACACAGTGAGTGAGCATATTACATGGAGTGTAGATTGTTTGAACTCCTGGCTGGGTCAGGGAAAAACCATACAAAAAAACCTCAGTCAACTAGACTTGTAGTGGGTCAAATTGTCGAATGCCGCACCAAGCCACAAATTCATCCCAATGACTGTCGTATACTGATTTTGTAGAGGGACGAGGATATGGAAATAAGCATCCTAAAGGCCCAACGCCACCATCCAGTCTCTGGGGCCTAGGGCAGACATGACCTGGGCTAGTGTGAGCATCTTGAATTTGTCCTTTCACAGGAATGTGTTGAGAGGGTAAAGATCTAAAATAGGACAGCCGCCTCAGTACTTCTTTGGCACTAGGAAGTAGTGTGAGTAACACACAGTTCCTACTTCAGTGGACGGCATCCCCTCTACGGCCTTTTTGGCCAAAAATGCCTGCACTGTAAGATGGACAGGTAGTCCTTCACCAGCTGCCCTGATGGTGGTGGAAGTTGAGGTGGGGTGGAGAGAAATCGGAGGTTGTAGCTCCAATGTACAATTTGGAGGACCCAATTGTCAGAAGTGATGGAATGTCATCCTTGAAGGAAATATCAGATACTGCCTCTGACAGGGTGGCTGTGTGCTGTTAGAGACACAGTAAACCAGTTTTGTGGCTGGAGGGGGGTGAGTGACTGAGCTGCATATTGTCCTTGTGGTCTTTGTGAACCACAACCTTGGCCACAAAGGGCTGAAAGGCCTTCTGAGCTAGCGAAGAGATTCGGCATTGCCAAAACTGAAAACCCTGAAAAATGCCACAGAGGAGGCGAAGTTGCTGGTAGAATTGTCTGGTGGTGGCAGAAAGACCCAAGGAACATGCTGTGGCCCTGCTTTCTTTAAACCTTTCCTGAGATGAATCCTCTTTGTTGCCAAAAAGGCAAGAGCCATAATGGCATGTCAATTAGGGATGCTTGGACATACCCCAAGAAGCCTGTAAACCTCATCCAGGCATGACACCGAAGTGACACATTTTGTTAACTTTTATTTGGAAAACAATGCCTTTACCGACAGCTTGACAATGTATTGGTCATATAAGCCTTTCCATTTGGGCTGATGTTCACTTGACCATGTCAAGTTGAAGGGGTGACAGTCCTACCGTCAAAGGGTATTGCTGGCGGCCATAAAGCCAGAGATTACTGAGAGAGCTCCAACTGCCCTGAAACCCAAGAGTACTACATGGAAAAAAATTGTTTTTGTTCCAGTGTCCATCTTGAGGCAGAATGAAGAGGCTCACAAAAGGACTGGTGGGTGCCACTAGGAGCAGGACATCTGGCAACTGGAAGTAAAATGAGTTCCAGCCTTTGGAGGTAAAAGGGTAGCTGCTCCTTGGAATTAAAGGAGGATGGTGCCCATCCAACTACAGGACTGATATAAAACATTACCTTTTGTTGAACATCGCCAAATGGGAAGATGAGGTAGGTTCACAAAGGTTTATTTCCAAAGAGATAAGAGCCCACGAAGGACATACCAGAACTGCACATCCAGGCGGTCTTCGGGGCTCGTCCTCAGCAAGGAAAGATGCTCCAACCAAACCCACAACTGAATGGAAGTAATAACATTCTCATAGTGAATTATGGCATTCTACACAAACTGAAACTCTACTAACCCATGTCAGCTTACAGCCCTTCTTTATATAAGAATGAACCACCTTGTAGAACGCTGCTGCCCTTCTGGACTCCATGGCATATTGATTGGTGACTTATACAACAAGACTGGCCATTTCCCGATTGCCCAGATTACTGATATGAGAACTTCTGTGGGGCACATCACGCCAAGGTTCTTGTATGCCAGCCCCGGTCACCAACTCCATCTTCTCACCAATCCCACAGAAATAGAATGAGTGCTTGAGTCAGTGAGCCTTGCTCTTGTCATTTATGTTATATGGGTAGAGGGAGAGTCCTATTGCCTTTACTACTTTTTGTGTTTTGTTTTATCTCTTTATTCGCCACTTTAATTCAGTCTGCCTGTAGTTCATTGCAGCTATTCCTTTGTGTTTGAGAATTCCATTCCTCTATGATGCATGCAGCACTTCTTCACCTGCAGGGGGGATCTTTGACCCTTTCAAATGTAGCAGGATTGCCTCTTGTACAGTGAAAAGTGGACCATCACAGATAGTCCATCTTTCAATAACGTGCTGCCCCCAGAGCACGTGTGAGTTTGTGAGTTGCGGCTGCACTGGGGACAGCTTATTCATTGTGACAGGGCCCACTCATCCAGTCTGCGCCCAGAGGCCGTAGTTGTGCTGCAGCACAGACCAGGGCACTGTGCCGTATCTAGAATATAGGTCCTGGCCTATTGTGTTGAATTAGACTAGTTCTGGTGATGAATGTGAGGATGTGTTCTAATGCTCACACTAAGGCAGTTGTATATTGGTTTCAGGGATAACCTGCATGCTTAAGAATCTGGCCAGTAGGTGTTTGATATTTATTTATAAAGATGTATAAAGCGTGCAGCTACCCAACTGGGTTTCCCTGCGATAATCAGGCCCAGGCATAATCCAGAAGTTGCAGAGGGAGCAGAGGGAAGTTAAACTTGATTTTTTTGCGGAAGGTTAGGAGCAAGTGACACAACCTAAGTTCCAGAGGAAGAGAATTCCACAATCTGGGGCCAAGATAGGCAAAAGAGCATCCTCTCATATGGGCAAGACGGACTCTGGGAACAGAGAACAGAGAGAGGCTTGCTGATCTCAGCTGTTGAGTGAGCACATAAAGTTTGACCAAACTTTGTATGTATGTAAGGGGGCAACAAGCCATGTTTGGCCCTAAACATGTCACATAAGGCCTTAAACTCAACACGTTTGTTCACCCTGAGCCAATGGAGTTGATGGAGCAAAGGTGAGGTTGAGGCCTGGCGAGGCCGCCAAAAAAGAAGACGAGCCACAGCGTTTTGTATAAACTTTAGGTGATGGATGGAAGAATTTATCAGCACCCAAGTACAAAACGTTGCCATAGTCGAGCCTGGATATTACCAGTGCCTGCATTACCGTTCTTTGAGCAGCTGGAGTAATTAACCAGAGGATTGGTTTTAGCCACTTTAGGTCAGCAAAACAGGCAATTGTGCTTTAAGGGAAAGATTGTTATCGATGGTAAAGCCCAGAGATGGAGGTCACCAAGTACAGAAAAGTTAGCCATACGAAGAATAAGAGGGGCCAATGAGTCATGGAGAGCTGGGCTCCAATTGTTAGAAGGCCCTGGAGGGCGGTAGTTAAGAGCGCCGGAGAATGTGAATTTAGGAGAGAAGGGAATGGAAAAAAATAGAGCTTCGCAATTAGGAATTAGAAGTTCCTCAATTTTACAATTGTAGAGCTTCTTAAAGATGATGGCAATACCGTCACCTATTTTAAGGGGTCTATTAATGCCTAACAGTGCAAAGTTGTCAGGGAGTACGGCAATGACTTCAGGTATGGACCCATCGTGGAGCCAGGTTTCGGTTAAGAAGACCACATCTGGATTAACATCCATGAGAAAATGAAAGAGGTGAAGTTGATGTTTGTGAAGGGACGGACATTTAAGAGTAAAACAACGAAATGCCGTTGTAGCATACAAAGGGGGAGAGAGTGACTCCCCTCCATTTATAAAAGAGAAGCATGGCTCAATGGTTAGAGGGCAGACCCTGATGCAGAGGTCTGGCCCGGGACCAGGGTTCAATTCCCGCCTCGGCGGCTCTTGGACTCAATTTCCCCGGACCTGATAATTCTCGCCTCGGTGCCTAGTCTAATCATGGGTCCCACTCTGTGACTCTGGACAATAGCTTGCTTAATCTCCTCAACGGCCCCAGCAGCGCTTGGATGCCTGACTTCACCTTGGGTGTGCCCAGGAGTGGACATTTCACAGGAAAGCCAGGATGGGTTCCGCAGCGGTATGAATACAGCGCTACGAGGCCTCCGGGTAGAAGTGCGCAATATAAAATACAATACATTTACATTTACATTTACATAAAAACAGAACCCGCCTGCTGTTGAAAGTTACAGGTGGAATAAAACTGGCAGCTAGTACAATACATAGGGCAGGTAGAAGGATCAAAAACCTGATAATGGACTTATCACTTTACCACTCTGTGCCTCAAAGTATAAATATGTGAGCTGTAAACATCAAATGTCTGGTTCTATCATACTGCATGTCTCCCTTTGGCCCCATCTCATCACAATACCACTGTGATCTCATGACATATTTGACAATACTGTTTCTTAATGCGGTAAGAGGAATGATTCTATCACCTCTATGAACACCCCCTTGTATCACAGATAACTCACTTTAAACAAGGTATTTCTTGGGCAAACCTTGTTCCACAAATTTGATGAGTTCCTGTAAATTTGTGTCCAAAGAATATTGCTTTTTCCATTCCTCTTCTTTCAGTTGTGCTACTCCGTGATCATGAGTTAACACGTTTTGAAAATCATCCCAATCATTCTCATGACATTACAGTATGTCAGTTGGCATACATGATAGGAAATCTGCTAACACATTCTTTTTACCAGGCACATATTCAACTTTGTAAATAAAATCCTGAAGTCTCTTTGACATTCTTGCTATTCTTGCAGATGCACTGAATCAACCCTCAGTAGTGAATAGTTGTACTAAACGTTTATAGTCAGAGGGTACTTTGCATTGCCGTCCCCACACAAATGATAGAAAATGCTCCAGGGCCCAAACACATGCAAGAGACTCTCTTTCAATTACAGTAATTTCTCTTCTGCAGGAGACAACACACGAGAAGCGTAAACAATTATATTTTCTTTGCCCTCTGGATTTATCTGTGAGATCACTTCCCAACCCTTTATTACTAACATCAAAAGTTACAACATTCTCTAACTCAGGATCAAAACATTTCAATACAGGAGCTTCCTTGATAACTCTTTTTATGTCTCCAAATTATTTTCTGCAATCTTCTGACTATTGAAATTTCACTTTGTTTTTCAACAATTGTCTTATATTAAACACTCTATTTAAAAAGCCCTTCACAAATTCAGAATAAAATTTCATTAAGCCAAGGAATTACCTCACTTCATCTCTGCTAGTTGGGTGTGGAGCATTTTGGATAGCTTCCACCAATGATGGTTTGGTGGTAACACTTTCTCCGCAGGTATGTCACAGATTGCACAGTAAACTTGCACTTTGAATGCTTAACATGCAAACCACTAGCTCCAAGAATACCTAGCATACATAGAACCTCCACCAATGTCTTGTCATGCTCTTGCCTATCCTTGACAAACACCAAAATATAATTCCCGGAAACACCTGCTGTTCCTGTGTTTCCCGAATAATTGGTGTAGGAGTCTTTGAAAAATAGCAGCTGCTGATGCCTACCCAAAAGGCTTTTTTTTGTATTGGAAACACCCTATCGGAGTGATAAAGCTTTATATGGTTTACTTTCTTCACACGATTGGATCTGCTGATAACCTGTCAGGAGATCGATAGTGGAGAATCACCTTGCATTTTTCACTAAGGCTAACATTTCTGAGATTTTTGAAGGTGGAAATGTATGCACAACATTATTATTGTTCACGTGACGATGGTCGATGCACAAACTAATCTTTCCATTACTCCATCTTGCTACCACTACTGGAGAAATCCATTCAAAGGATTCGATCGGTTCAATGATATCTGCATTGATACATTTTTCTAATTCCTTTCCCACCTCCTTCCTCTGCAAGATTGGTATGTTCCTTACTTTGTGTACTTTAGGAAATGCACCTTTTTTCAAAACTATGCAATGTTCAAAATTATTCAGTTTTCCTATCTCACCACTAAACACTTTAGTGATTTTTTAAAACATTTCTGCTCCAATTATCTTAGTTTAGGCTATTCTTATGACTGGTTCAGGATTATTGATTCAAAGCAGTATCTAACTCTCCTTGATCCTTCCAAACCAAACTTTCTTTGAGATATATAATTTTCCATATGATTCTCTGTTTTTAAACAGGAATGGCAACGGTCTATACCCAACCATATCTATCTTTCCAGCAGAAAAGCCTTCAGGGTGAATGTAGGGTTCCATCAATTTTTCTCCTAAAAGTTTAACAAATTTTATCCTCCATATATATTCATTGATTATAGTGTATAGGGACCCAGAATCAGCGGACATTTGTACTTCTACACCCCCAATAGTCATTAGACACAAATGTGTCTTTCTTCCACACCCAACTCTGAAATCGACATTTAGGATAAACAGCTCTTTTGATTCTAAACTTTGTGCATCATTTTCAGAATGATAAATAGTGAGTTTCTTCCCTTTGCTTTTGTAATTCACTGACTTTCACTTTGTAACTTTTCTTTTTCTTACAAATCTTGGCGAAATGACCTAACACTCCACAAACCGAGCATTTCTGTTTGATTGCAGGGCAAAATGTACTGGACTCTAGATGTGAACCACTATCGAACCACTATCGCAACAATAACATCTAAAGTTCTCTCTTTTTGCAGATTCATGGCTTTTGGTTCTCTCTTTTTTAGATTTAATGAGGCCTTTGCCTTCAATTTTAGTTATCTCCTCTGAAGAATCTTTGGATTCTGGTTTTAAAGCCTTGGCACTGCGGCTGGACAATTCCACCTTTCTCACTAGCCTTTCCTGAATGGCTGGAACCCTAGTGTGCATGACTATTTGGTCTCTAATAAGCTGCTTCTCAAATTTGCAGTCCCTTGCAAGCTTTCTGAATGCAACAACATAGTCATCCACGGTTTCATTAATTTCTTGTTTTCACCGAAAACATGAATATTCCACAATTCCCATACATACTTTTGACACAAAATGGTTATCAAAATCTTTGAGGGCCTTCTGAAAAACATTCACATACCCTCCCCCAGGTGTTTTTGTCATTTGCTCATAAACCATTAAATCCTCGGGCCCCACAGAATGCAAGGAAATCTTTTACTGTGCCAGAGCCATTTTCCCCTCTTTGTCAATAGTTTCAAGAAAATTCACAAAGTATGCTTTCCACTCAACTCAACATGGGTTTCCTCCAGCAGGCCAAAATGCTTGGGGGGGCTGGAGAGAGAGAAATTTTGCGTTGTGGTTTAAAAATTACAGTGTCCCTTCTTAACCCTAAAGTGGGACTAGTTCGCTGAGGCAAGTTGAAAATGCCCCACAAATACTTGATAAGTGTATTTTCTTCACCCAAGAGGAGACTAGTCTACTATCTTATTTAATCGCGAAATGAGCTCACACTCTGTGCCCCCAAAATAACCAAGAAAATGCAAAAGAAAAATATATAATTCCAAGAAGGTACTTAGCCTAATTATTGCATACTGTAAAAAGTAGCACCATACTTGATTAGAATTCTATTACAGGACATGAGGCTTCGGATTATGCTTTCTCTTTCTTTACTGTAAAATTTCAGCAGCCAATGAAAAATGTTGCCCTAAGTTGGCAGGGTATGCCCTGACGTGGGTCCCTTGCTCACTTTGCCACCGGATACAAGCTAGCCTGGCTGATGACGGCTGACTAGCCAGAAAACCGGTCCCAGGATGCTTGTTTCCGGTCCAGGGAAGACATGGCTTGGCAGTTCGGGCTGGACTGTTCCCATGAGGCACAGGGTCAGACTGATTTGCATATGGCCATGTCTGAACTGGGGTGGCAGAGTGAGCTAAAGATTGATGATGGATTAAACCCAGATCAGTTGAGTGGGGGTGAGTACTTGCAATGTTCAACACTCCGTCCATCATCCCCTTTGGTTTTGCTTTGTTCGCCATAAAAGAATATGTAAACATGTGCAAAAGGTTTATACTAAACACATCATCTTTTATATGTTCTTATGTGCCTTTGTGAATTGGCTTCAAAATATCTAAAATGAGTATGTTGATACATAATTAATACAAACAGAAATCAATAAGCCTTCTTTTTACTTTTACTTATAACAAGTAGGAAGGTTTGCATCAGATTAACAAAGACCTGTACCGTATGTAAAAGAATATCCATGTAGTGCTGCTTCCTGTATTCCCATGTTTTTCTATAGATAGTCTGTCTTTTGTTCCTAAGCAGTTGGCAAAATGGAGCTTTAAGAATACTAGGCGCCATGAGTTTTGGTGTGTTTTGTACGTTTTAACCGTAACTGGTGAATTTAGTCATTTTGCATGTTTCTGTTTTTAACGGTATTTTTTCAGTGAATTTCGATTTCTATATCATAATTCCCTTTATTGTCAACCTCTATGGCTCACATGTTTTGGCGATGTGCAGCTGGTGATTACCAATGGCCAGGCCGTATGCAGGTTGTCGGTGTGTGCCACCAGGCCAATTGCTCAACACACCGTGAAGGCTTACGGCCCCTGTGCATGTCAGAGCGTTGGCTACAGGGCTTGGCTTATGACCAGGACCAGCACCTAACTTGCAGGTAACAACCGAGCTCTGCTGTGCATGGCCTTGGCCCTAGAGTAGGGCACCTCTCATGGTTACCCCCACTCTAACCATGGCAAAACATTTTATTTTTATTTTTTAACTCATGAATTTGAAGATGGCCAAAAACAAATGCTCATTATCAGCCAATCACATTTGATAAATAATTCAAGTATGATTGGCAGGGCTTCAATTTTCTGAACTGTGATTTTAAATGGCAGAGATCTTGAAAAGTGTTAAAAGTTTCAAGCTGGTCTGTCAACTTTCTAAATGCTTACATCTCAGAAAATGAATGGATTTACACCACAAACATGCATGAACTCCTGCAGAGTAAATGTATACCTTCACGCAAGGTTTGTGTAAATCTGTTGAGTGGTATTGCTGTTGGTGTGAGAAAAATGTCCTACAGGAGGTAAAATGGGAAAAGATAATTTTTTTGACTTCACACCTTTCATATTTTTTCCCATTGAATGGATCTGCATGAATACTGGCATGCTTGATTATAGGTGGCTATGCCAAGCAATAGTCAGTTTTGGTACAGATCCGTCTATAAGGTCAAAATACATAGGCATATCAAAAAATATCTGTTCAATGGTGAATGCCACTGAGTGATATATATTTCCATGCACAAACACACAACTTCCTTTACGCAGAAAATCAAAAAGTACCAATACTTGTTTGGTTATAAGTGCTAATGAAATGTATTATTTACAAAACAGAGACGAATCAAAACCTGACGTGTTTGGGTCCTTTGCTTGGACCTTTCTCACAGGTGTACAAAAATGTATTCACTGCTGTTTCGCTCCCTATTTCTGCCAAAACGTTATCACCCTTCATGTCACCAATGGATGAAAAGACGACTACCACTGCAGTTCTCTTTAGTTTGTGCAACACCATGCCATTTTAACTCTGAAGTTTGCCAAGACTTTTTTATTTTACTAAAATATGTATAATATATTTACTTACAGGGGCTTTCAGCTACCGATCTTTATCCACTGGTCTGTTGTTGTCTCATTCACATTTTGCTTCTGCCCGCTACAGCATATAGCATGGGGCAGTGGTTCAGACTACTTAAGCCACTTGTTAAAGTAACCTTGAGTGATTGCATTTTGCTCTATCACAAGGAGCACATCCATATTCGAGCTAGTCCCCTTCAGTACCAGTGTTTTTATTTTTACTTTATAATTACTATAGTGTGGCGTTTGTGTTTAGAGCCTCTTGTGATAGCAGGACTCTTCTGATGCACATTCCATCTTTATCAGATCAAGCATCCTGTCAATGCTGTTGTAACTCTCTTTTCAAATGTATCCTGACTGCTGCTATATCACACCATACCAGATTATGTTCCTTAGAAACTGTTCTGTATTGTTATCCTCTTTTTACCATTTATTCTTTCTTTCCTTCTCTTTCTTCTTGTCTTCTTTCAATCGAGTCTTATTTTATTCCTTTTTCCTCCTCTCTTCCTTTCCTGCTTTCATTCATGCCTTCTTCCTTTCATCTTTTTTCTGTTTTCTTTTCTTCTCTTGTTCTTACTCATTTGTTTTGTATCACTTTTGTTGGCTTTCTTTCATTCCTTATGTTATGCTCTTTATCTTGCATTCTCTTTCTTTCCTTCTCTTTCCTTCTCTCTTTCTTTCTTTGTCCTTTTCTCTTACCTTCCTTTCTTTATATTTCGCTTTCCTTCTTTTGTCCTTTCCATTTGTTCCTTCTTCCCGTCCCTCTTTTCTTCTCTTTTTTCCTTCTCATTCATTCATTCTTTCATTCTCTATCCTTTTATTTGCTTCTGTCTTCTCATTCTTATTTCCTTCTATCTTCCCTTCCTTTCTTTTCCTTTCTTTCATCCCTCTGATTCATGTTCTTGTCTTCATTCCTTTGCTTTCTTTCTTTCTCATCTTTTTCTTTTTCCTTCCTTTATTACCTCCTCTTCAATTCTCCTTCCTTCTTTCTCCCCTTCTCTTTCTTTTCTTTCATTCTTTTCTTCTCATTGTTTCCTTCTTTCTTCCCTGCTTCATTTTTGCCTTTTTTTCTTGTTGTTTTTCTTTCTTTATAGAGGCTTGCCACCAATGCCAGACTGATACATTCATCAGGTCTATGTTAGCCAAGGCCTTTCGATTTTACATAAAATTATAATTTACTTATAGGGGTTTCAGCCAGGCTTCAGCCATTAATCTGTGGTTGGTTTCAATCACATCCTTCTTTCACCCACTCCAGCATGTATTAGGAAGCAATGTATCAGTCCACTTCAGCCCTTGGCTGACTTCACTACAAGTTATGCCACCCTTTCACAAGGAATACATCCACACACAGAGTAGTTCCCTTCAGTGTCAAGGAGTATTATGTGTGTTTTTCTTAGATTGATATTGGCCCAACGTATTCCCAAACAATAAAGTTTTACATAAACCATGACAAGACAAAACAAGAATAGCCCAAAGACTTGTGGCCAACGGTAGAACTATTTGCGTTGCCAATGCATGTTCTCATTTTCACGTAATATTCAGTGAGTCAGAATTCGGGTTAGTAAATATAGTCTTTGTTTATCTTCATAGATGACATTTTCTCAGTATTTTAGTGTTTAACTTTCTTTAGCGACTACTCTAATATGATGATTTATTTCAATTATTTTCTTCCTTACTGATGCGTGCCTATAATGATTTAATTATTTTGGTCTTTGTTTTTTTGATTTTTCTTCTTGTTAATGCACTTTTGAGCATTCATCAATCATGCATTTTTTTTTGTCTTTTATTGTCACTTTTTCCCCGGCTGAGCATTTAAATATATGGATGTGGTTTACCACTATTTTTCTTTGCCATTAGCACAAATGTACCTGTTTTATTCCACTTCTTTCCTGTAATTATCTTAGTTTAATGTATAGCTCCTTATTATTCACAATATCTTCTAGCTACCTTCAGACTGACGGACAGAGTTACAAGTGGGAAAAATTATAGAAAATCAATTTCTTAGCTAAGATGCAGAAATTAGCAACAATATTTTGTCAGATCCATAGCCCTGTGTGAACAAATTCACAATTAAAAACAGTTTTAAAACCTGGGAAACAGAGAAAGAGAACAGCAGAAAAAGTAAAGCATTTCTAATTCATCATATATATTTATCAAGGTGGGCTGTCGCCCGATGTGTAATCCAAATGGGTATATAGCCCTTTATCAATATTCAAACCTCTTGGGTGCGTTGGTATCCAATTCCAGAATGTATTTGGATTCTAACTGGCTCAGGGCTCGTATTTGTATTGCCCCTCATCTGTGGTAAACTATCAATGGCAAAGAATCTCAAAAGTGTAGTACCTCCTTTGGGATTTTGAGAGAAATGCCGTGCCACAGGGTACCGTTTGTCACCATGTTTGATAGCCTAAGTTGTACTTCCTACATATCATTTATCACATGGGCAAGCCAGAACATAAATAGTAAAATCAGAGGTGCAAGTGAGTGCAACAGTTCCCTTGTAAATGAGAATAGAATTTCTCAACATAGGAACTGTTTTTACACGCTCTACATTTGTTACAGGTAACAACCCCCCCCCTCTTGTGTTCTCCAGTACAGAAGGGACCTTGGTAATGTCATTCTTGCTGAGTCCGTCTTTGAGGGTCATCCCCCTCCTGTAAATAATTCTCAAGTAGTTATCCATGATCCCTGCCAGACAATTCTCAATTAGCAATATCTGCCAATGCTTCCCCAGAGTGCATCTTAATTCACTCTCCTTGTGATTGTAAGCGATAGTAAACCTAAAAGTAGCTGTTGATGTGGCCTCACTGCGTATCTTGGGAATGAGAAGTTCCTCCCTGCTCATCCTTTGAACTTTTTGAATAGTTGCATTTAATGTGGATTGGTGCTACCCCCTCTCTCTGAATCTCTTCACTATATTGGTAGATTCTTGTTGGTATACCTCATCTTTGCTCCAATTTTGGTGCACACGTAAAAATTCACCAAAGGGGATACTCTGTATCAGGGCTTTGGGGTGGCTACTTTGCATATGTAACAGCGTATTGCCAGCAGTGGCTTTCCTATGTAATCTGGAGGTTAATCTGTTATTAATCACCTCAAATTTGATGACCAAAAAGTTCATTTCTCTTTTACTGATATGGCTAGTACATTTTAAGTTCCATTCACTGTCCTTAAGACTATTAAAGAATCCTAAGGCTTCCTTGCTGTTGTCGTTCATATCACAAACAGATCATCAATATACATGATCCACAAGATCGCATCGGTGTTAATTTCATCCAGGGCTCCACCCACCCTCCCATAAAGAGATTGGCTAGAGTGGGAACAAAACTGGTGCCCATCACGGTACCTTGGATCTGCCTATACTCATCAAATACAAAAAGTTGTTACTGAGACAAAACCAGATCATGTCTATGATCATTTCAGTATGGAATAGGAGAGATAGTCACCTGCCTTCCAAAAAATGTCTACAGAAATGTATGCCATTCTCATGTCTGATGCTCGTATCCAGACAACTCACATCCAGGGTTAGAAGTAGGAAGTCATCTTCTCAATAAAGGTCATCAATCTGTGTAAGAAACTCTCTAATGTCTTAGAGATAAGAAGGTAATGGTGTAATAAAGGGACACCAAAAGAAATCAATTTATTTAGAGGTATTTCCCAACAATGATACCCAGGATGAGACAATAGGCCTCTCTGGGGGGTTGTTTGAATCCTTATGAATCTTAAGGAGTAGGAATAGGGATTTTGGGATATTCGCAATGCAAGAATTTGAATGCATCCCACTCAATTATGCCCTGATCCCTCCACTCTTTCAATTTCTCACCATTAATGCAGTTTGAATCTTAGAGCACTTGAGGGCTATAAAAATGGTGACAAACTGTAGCCTGCGACATAGCATTTCTTTTGAGATTGTATGCCATTGATATGGTGCCACAGACCAAAGGGGAGGGGGGGGCAATTAAACACAAGCCCTGAGACAGTTAGAATCCAAATACATCCTGGAATTGGATACCAAAGCCCTAAGGGCGTTTGACATTGTTGAAGACTTTTATACACATTTGCGTTAAAAGATGGTGGACAGCCCATTTTGATATATGTATGCTGTATTAGATATGCTTTACGTTTTCTGCTGTTCTCTCTCTGTTTCTCAGTTTCCCAGGTTTTTAAACTGGTTTTATTTGTGTATTTTGTATTCCCCTTCTTTTTTCTTTCAACCAGGGCTATTGATGTGATGGAATAATGTTGACAATTACTGCATTTAAGCTAAGAAATAGTTTTTCTATATTTTTGCCAACTTGGGCATTGTGGTTCTGATATTGCCCTCATGCAGGTCATGGAGTTGAATACTTAAAGTACGAGTTACTTACCTTCGGTAACTATGTATTGGGTAGAGACGATTCTAGCCGCAGATTCCTTCATGTAGAATTATCCCCAGGCATGAGACTGGATCCAGAAAACTTTTTGTCACCTCATTCCTGCGCGCCGGCAGAGGGGCGACATCACGCGACTCCGCCCAGGCATTGTCCGTACACGTGACATCAGCGAGGTCACATAAGCCCCACCCTGGCACGCCTACATCAGTTTTCTTCGAAGAACTTTTCAGCGCCACAACGCAGAGCCATCAGACAAAACTGTAGGAACATGGGAAAAGTGTGCAAAGGAGCAGAAAAACTGGAAAAGAGGATTGGTGACGAACAACACCATAAGGAGCAGTGTCAACACCGCAGTACCCAAAGGCAGGGAAAAGAGGAAAGAACAGAGCACAGCCCTGAGCAGCCACCCTGCGACTAGGTAGACAGCCCTCCTCCTGGAGATAGGGAACACATGCAAAAATGTCATGACAACATTCAGCAGGACTACAACCCCAACCAGGAACATCGAAGGGGAAACGGTGTCAAGACAAACAGGAATGACAACCTCCAAGGTAACCCCAGCACAGAGTGCCACAACCCCCCAAGGAAAAAGGTTGGGCAAGGGCACAGACGGAGGGCCCCAACCCAGAGGGTTAGCAGAGGGGCCAGCACCCATAGTAACCAAAGGGGAGAGGAAGGGGAGGGAAGGAGAGAAGGCAACCTCCGACCCTGGACCAGAGCATAGGGGCACAGGAGCACCCATAAACCCATCCTGTACTGCGCCAAAGAGGAGGAAAGGAACAAGAAACAAGATATATCCCCCCCTCAAAAAGGGCAAAAGAATGCACTCACGGAAGGCATAGCCACCTACTGGGAGGTGTGTTGCAGAAGACCAAGCCAAAGGTCCTCGCATAACGGGGAGGAAGAATGGTTCATTAAGGAATCTGCGGCTAGAATTGTCCCTACCAGATACATCGTTACCAAAGGTAATCAACTCGTATATCTGATAGAAACTACTAGCCGCAGATTCCTTCACGTAGAATAGATACCCTAGCAATACCCAAGGGGAAGGAGGGACTGCGAAAGGACTCCACCAGCCGGGACATCACAGATGGCCCTACAGGGGACCCGAGCCACGGACAAGGTGAAAGCCCTGTCCCCAGACAAGAGGAACCCCTACACACAGAACACCACCGACCCCCAGAGGGATGTAGGAAGAAAAAATAGCCCATACACTCACAAGGCCAGAGAGGCCGAAGCACCCCACTCTATCACAGGGCAACAGAGCTTCCATCCAAGGCCAGGACAAGGAAGAGGAGAAGAAAGCCCAGAGGGCCCAAGGAAACGAGGGAAAAGAAGGCGAGCCACCCTAGACGGAAGGCAATAATAAGCCGCAGAAAGCAAGAACAGCAGCCCGTGGCCCAAAGAAGACTGGGCAAGCGACGCCTGACAAGGGAAAAACACAGAATCATCCCAGCCCGCAGGACTGGAGCGGAAAGGTGAGGAAAGGCCCGGACACACCACTACAAGGGGTCCGCGCACACGGCCCAAGATGCAAGAGCAACAACGTAAACGCCACTGAGAGCATGGGCCTAAAGGCGACCCAAATGCCCTAGCAGAATGCAAGCTATATAACAGCTACCACTACCCCACATAGTGTAAAGACATGGAAACCCTCTTTGGAAGAAACTTCCACAGCAGAGGAAGAAATGAAAGAGCCACAGGGGAAAAAACCTTGCAGAAGGCTTGTCAAGCAGCCCAAGAGAAAACAGAAGGCATAATCTGAGGGCCAAGTCCATACAGATAATTCCAGCAAAAACACTCGGTCAACGAAGGGGGTCATCCAGCAGCCAACAACGCCACAGTCCCAGCAAGGAGGACTCGAGTGGCCATAAAACACACTCCACAGCAAGGGCAACTGGACCAGAAGAAGGTCCAGAACTAGCTCAACTCAGCAATCACTGAGGAGGGTAAGGAGGAGGAGGAGGAGGACGGAGCCCTGCCAAGAACCTCTGGATGGTGGAGTTCGCCGGGGCATAGAACAACAGGGTGCCATCGAATGGAAGATCAATTAGCCGCTCCCAAACTTTTCAGGGAACACACCGTCCCGAAGCCAAGCATGGCGACGGAGGGCAACTGAGGAAGCCATGGCCCGGCCCAGAACCTCCGAGATGTCCAGAGCAGAGCGGAGCGGAGAATAAGCGCTGCTAGTTCCCGGCCGGATGGCATGCATGATACCGTAAGTCCACCTGAACAGTCTCCTGTGAAGCTGCTGATCCCAGGGACTCAGCCAAATGCCACAAACAAGAGGTGGCTCTAGCCAACACACATAAGGTGTTAAGGGCCCGCAAGGCAGCGCTGGTCGAGGCGAACATGTTGCGCCCCCAAGAATCCGGAATCAACAGTGGCGGCAGGGAGGGAAAAGCAGTCCGCAAAAGTGGACTTGAGGCTGAGGGGTTGAGGGAAAGACATGCCAGGTCATGCAGCGCCAGAAGGTGCTGGTGCAAAAGGTGTTGAGGCACCAGATCCCCTGAGGCGGGGCGCCTCCAGGCCCCGGTCAGGGAAGAAAGAAGCAAACCCTCAAATGGAAGCAACTGCTCCCTCCCACCAGAGCCCTGGTGAAGAACCTCCAAGAGATGGTCTGCCGGAAAATAAGCAACCGGGTCACCCATGCGCAGAATGCCCACAGCTGTGGACACTGCATGAGTGAAGGCCGCATCCGCCTCCTTAGGGCCCCGTGGTGGAGAAAGCAGCTCCTCCGTGGGCGAAGGCGGCCGTCCCCGAAGCCAAGTGGGGTGGGCAAAGGCCAGACCTGGATGTCAGAAGGGACTGAAGAGTGGGGGACATGTTGCTCCTCAGGCGAGCACGCTGCCCTCGGGAGCAGCAGAGAGCCACCCTTCGATGACGCAGGCGAAAAAGCCACCACGCGGCGACCTGTCTCCGGGGAGGAGGACACCAGTATGGACCCAACCTCCGGAGAAGAGGGATGGTCCGGAGAAGAGGGAGCGTCTGAAGACGAATCCGCAACTCAACGCCTGTCTGGAGCCGTAGAGTCTGCCGCCTGAGGCAGGATGGCAACGCCATCCGACGCTGAAGGAGACGCCGGAGAAGGCTCCCCTAAGCCACACCGCGCTGTGGACCGGAGCGGAGCCAGATCCGAAGTGGCCAAGGGGCGGTGCCAGAACGGCGCTGACTCGACCTCCGTTGAGGCAGTCGCCTGCTTGGAGGAATGAGAGGGACCAGGGGAGTGGCACGAAGCCCTCGGCCAGCCTCAGCCCAGCATGTGACGGAGGGGGCCCGGCGATCCATGCAGCGCCGCCAGGGCCAACTCAACCTCCGACTCACCTTCCGATGAGGCAGCCTCCTGCGTGGAGGGACGAGAAAGGCCCGGAGGAGGACGAGGGGTCCCCCTCCAGCCTCGCCCCAGAGCGGGACGAGGAAGGCCCACCAACCCCTGTGGTGCCGCCCACTCCAGCAGCTGCCGGCGCCTTAGCAGCGTCACCTCGGCCTTAGACAGGACCACCTTGTCCAAGGACCGAGAGGGGCTTTGGGATGTGACTCGAGCCCCAGCGACCTCCCGCGCACCACAGGGACTCACCCAGGAGTTTGCGGTGAGGCAGAGGCACCTTGGTCAGAAGGAGGGACCCCCGAAGGGCTGCCCCCCAACAGCACCATATCTTCGAAATCTGGACCCGAACCAGTCCGTGCCGGGGGCCGGAGCTGCCGGCGACGCCGCGGAGGTCCCCAGGCAATGCAAGGGATCCGCTGACGCCCCAGGAGGGGAAGGAAGAGGAGGAGACGCCAGCGAGGCCTGCAAGGCCGCCGCACATGTCTCCATCTGGACTCTCGACGCCCCTTCACTGGGAAACGGTGGATAGGAGGACGACATGCGGGGCCACATCACCCGCGGAGAGCCCACGCCCGGCAGGCCAAACACCAGACACCGGAGACAAACTGGGACACTTACCCACTGGGGAGCGACGCTCTCGTGACCTCAGAGAGGGACGAGGACAACGATGACGGCCGTATCTGAAATCGTCCGCCGAAACTAAACGAGGGGATGAAGCATCCTTGTGAGTAGTTTCATCCGGCGCTCCCGCCGCGACTTCGCTTCAACTGTTGGCACACCTCACAATCAGTGATGCCGTAATCTTTCCCTAAACACCACATACAAATGAGGTGAGGGTCCGTCGCCAATATAAGACGCTCACACGACGTGCAAGTCTTGAAGCTCGAAGGCATTTGCACACTGTTCACCAAAAAATAGCAAAATTGAGGGAGAAAAAAGCGGCCCAAACAGGCCCGAACAGAGACCGGATCCGTGCTGCACGCGGAAAAGGAAATAACTGATGTAGGCGCGCCGGGGTGGGAGTTATGTGACCTCGCTGACGTCACGTGTGCGGACGATGCCTGGGCGGAGTCACGTGATGCCGCCCCTCTCCCGGTGCCCAGGGATGCTGTGGCAAAAATGTTTCCGGATCCAGTCTCACGCCCGGGGATAATTCTACTTGAAGGAATCTGCGGCTAGTAGTCTCTATCAGATACATTCTGTATATGATTTTTGTACACAGGGAAATTGGCAGAGAGATCAGAAGGTTTTGTGATCTACAGTCTAAAACTTTTAATGACTAATCAGGGCAAAAACAGAACTGGGCAAACCTACTTGGGTTTAATGTGACCTGTCTTATGTATGACTTGCCTTGAATTATGTTTTTACTTTGGGGGCAATGGGACTCCCAATATGGCCGACATTATATTTTGTAATTTAATTATCCATGTCTCAATCTGTTTATTGTAGATTTATTATCAGTACTTGCTATTTTGTGATATGATTGGTTCATGCCTGGTCAGAAAGTGCAATATACTGGATTAGATGATAACAACAGTTTTCATATAGTAGGTTTGATGCACTTCAAAATGCTGATGCAAAAACCGTCATTTTCCGCTCTATAGCACTTTTTCCATGACACTTACATGGTATGGTATTTATGTTTGGTGGAGAACACTCTTAACCTGTGAACAATGTGGTTTTTCTTACGGCATAACCCTTCAGGTGTTCTTGACTCACTGCAGGGTATCTTCATGTTATCTGGAGTTATGGATCAAATAGTAATGTTACATGAACTATAGAGGGCGCATTTCTTTTTAGTTTGGTTAGAGAAAAGTGAATTTGGACGTCGTCTGGTTCCTCACTTGGAGCGCCGACCACTGCCAAATGGACTCAGTGATGTGAGGATTTATTCAAAGTGGATATATACTAGCATACATATCATATATATATATATATACATATTATGTATATATATATATATATTTTTTTTAATATATTTGTTTTTTTATTGCAGAAACACAAAAAATGTTGCAGCATTCAATCAGTAATCCAGCTAGTCATCATTACGGTACATAATAAAAGCAATAAGGTCTTACACTGCCGTTTGGCCCACACCCCGAAGGTCGGGCGGCGAATAACACCATTGTGCTGGAAGTACAAACTCAAAAAGTAGCCGTATGCAACTAAGGACCATGTAGGGTATCTGCTTGTACGTTTTTACCCTTCCCACCCCCCAACATTTCAGTGCAGCAAGAACTAAACAAAGCAGTCGAGAATCAACAGCATAAACACTCCCATGTCCCACCCTATCCATTTCGTAGCCAAAAAAAACAGTCTGTCACAGTGTCACACATTTCCGAAGGAGCCCCTTCTGACACATACTCGAGCAAATATTACACTATCCACACGACGCTCCTCCATCAGCATTACAGCAGTGTAATGGCCAGGTCCCAGAGATCCGGGCCTTCACAACCCCCCGTCCAACCCATGGTATTGCCTCCATTTGGTCCATACCTTTCTAAATATTTCCGGGTTCCAGTGACCCCCAGTATTTTGCAATATCCCTTTTAGCCACCACTAGTGCCAATACTAAGAAAATAAGGAGTGGGCGTGGCAGATCTACCTCGTTGGACATTCCCAGCAGTGCTAGCTTGGGTTCACACTGGAGCGGGGTCCCCAAAATCTCTCCAAGTTCTGTAAAGATGTGTGTCCAGTACGTCTGGATCTTGTCGCATGTCCATATAGTGTGAAAAAAATCCCCATCCCGTTGGCAACCCCTAAGGCAGTGCGCGTCTTCCACCTTCCCCATTCTATGAAGTCTCATTCTGTCATAATAGGTTCTATGTAGCACGTTAAATTGAATAAGGTGTAGTCTGGACTTTATTGCCACTTCCCGGGGATGCATTAGCACCATCTCCCAGTCTAGGTCCTCCATGTCTCCCAGCTCCCCTTCCCATGTGCGTCGAAGCTTCACTAGGTCACCCAGCTTATGCTTGGTCAGGGTCTTGTAGGTGAGGGAAACCGCCTTCCCCGGGATCCGCTCCTGAAGGAGCCGTCCCTGCAAAGGCGCATATTCAGGGATATCAGTGAGTGGGACTTTTTGTGCATGCCAAGCATGTCGTAACTAAGCATGGGCGTAAAATCCGTTCCGCTTGCGGATTTTGCGGATTTTCGGTGAATTCGCAATCCGCGAACTCTCGCGAACTTACCGAAAATTCGTAAATCCGTGCGAAGCGGATTTTTTTGCTTGGTAGCACTTGCCAACTAGAATACTATACAATTTCGCGGGAGTAAACACTCGCGAAAATGTAGATGCGGCGGGCAGCGACAATCTCGCAATTGCGAGGTTGCAAAATTTGCAATTTCGCACAAGATATCCACCAGCAGGCAGCATAAACCTTGAAAATTATGAATTTTATTAGAATAACTCCTCAGGTTGACATTTGCCTGCACTTTTTTTTTGCAAGGAGTCCATTTTGGGGGGGGGGGGAGGAAGAAGTGCCTCCTCTCAGTGCTTTCTTCATGTGCTGGTCACTTTGATTTGGATCTTGACCTGGAAGCACTCAGCAGGTGCAAAAGTTCAAACTCATCATTAGTAACCATTCCCTGTAGTGCTTCCTGAGGGGCCCCTCCAGAGTTCAGTTGCCTACTTGCAACTATTCTATGACCCTGCTCTGACCCTCACAGCAGGCTCAGAGAATAGCTACAAGTATATAACAAAGGTCCTGTTAAAAACATTACACTGCAACAGAAAGCAATTACAGATAAGGAAGCAGGTGCCAGGGATCTTGACCTGGAAGGATTACTTTTTGTGGATGCTGCTGGATATTTGGATTTTTGCAAAACTGAAAGCACTCAGCAGGTGCAAAAGTTCAATCTTATCATTAGTAACCATTCCCTGTAGTGCTTCCTGAGGGGCCCCTCCAGAGTTCAGTTGCCTACTTGCAACTATTCTATGACCCTGCTCTGACCCTCACAGCAGGCTCAGAGAAAGCAATTACAGATAAGGAAGCAGGTTCCAGCCAGGAAGTTCAAATTCAGTAACACATTAATCAGCCCCTAATTCATTTATGTCAGTTGAGGCAGGGCTGGTGTGCTTTTCTACCCATAATCTACAGTGATGAACTAGAGGGTGGCATGGGTGAGCCAGAGGGTGGCATGGGTGAGCCAGAGGGTGGCAGTGGTGAAACAGAGGGTGGCAGTGGTGAAACAGAGGGTGCTGTGATGAACCAGATGTAGAAACAACATGTTCGCGACCGTTGCTACCCGAAAAGTAAGTTCGCGTTTGCGAACTGGAACAAAATCCTCGCGAACTGGCAGAAATCCTTGCGAACACACAAAAAAAATAATTCGCGAGAGTTCGCGGATTTTGCGGATTGCGAATCCGTAAATACGCAATTTCGCGGATTGCCAATTCGCAAAATCCGCCCATGCTTAGTCGTTACTGAGTGTATTTGAAAAGTTGGGAATGGTGAAGCCCAAATTCGGTCCTGAGTGCTTGAAAAGATTTCAGCTCCCCTTTGGCGATCACATCCCCAATTGTGGAAATGCCGATGTCGTCCCAACCCCGGAAGCCACGTAGCTTGTGAAGTTCTGTCAGCCACTGGCAATGCCACAGCGGCGTCTGCCGAGTAGGCCTCTTTTCCCAGCCCATGCGCCTCACGGCTCTAGTCCACGCGTTAAGCGTGAGGGTAGTGGCTTGCAGTAGCGGTGCCCGTCTAGAGCCTCCGTATATATAGTACAATAACTTTCTGGACGACAACTTCAGCCTTTCCAGGGCTGAAGTTGTATATATAAGTTGTATAAGTTGGCTATATATCTTCCAGCCTCTTTTCCACTTTCAAAAAGATCTGTCACTCAAGAGGGGGTGTGGCTCAAAGAAAAGTCTATTCACATCTGTGGCCTCAGAGACGCGTTTCGGCAATTGTAGCCTTTGTCAATCTGAAAAAAGCATGTTTGCTTTAAAATATATACAGGTAATAGTTAATCTTTTGTAAAAAAATTAAAACAGCACTCGCTGCACCTAATCCTCAAACTGGCATCATAGTAAACATTCAGTACCCAGCCTGATCAGTGAGTGCTGCTAGTATTCGAAGTGTCCAAAGCAAACATGCCTATTTTTAAACAAGCATTGAAAATGCAACAGGTCTTGCCTTTTATTAAGTTAAAGCCATTTACTTTTCTATACAATACTATTAGCCAAGCAAATGGCTTTAACTTAATCAAAGGCGAGACCTATTGCATTTTCAATGGACTGTTTTTGAACATGAACTTAGAAACACTGATGCACTCCCTCCACCATGACCACAATGTCACCAGTGAATTGAGGCAGTTGTCATGGTACCCTATCTGTGGCTCAGATTTTTAATAAGTATAATGCAGCATTATAGTCTTTAACCAAATGCAAACGGAGTGTGTACAAGGGACACCAGACCTTGTGAATTTGAAGGTGTCTGGTGAGATAATGAAGAAAAAGAGTCTCAGAGAAAAAACATTGACTACGATTACACAATTTCATCATCCGGAAGCTGGGATGGATGCCAGGTTTTATAGTTTCAAGTTCTGCAACTAGATAGGTTTCGTGCTTGCGCTCCTTTTTTCAGCAAAGATCCCTACTTTATTTGTATTTCTTTGTGCTTGAGGTTGGATGTGAGTGTAGGTGGCAGTCAGAAGCCCCATGAGAGCTTGCACGTTGTGGGCTCCAAGGTCCAGAAGGACCATGAGCCGAGCCAGATCCAGTTATCCGGCCCGAGCCTCCAGTGTCTTGCCCACCTCCACAAAGCATGCGCTCGAAAGAAGAATCATTGGGGATTGTGGGCAGCAGATCCTTTCTGGAAGATTACCCTTTGATGTTCTGGGGGCATGGAATGTAGATTGACTCTGTATGGGCACTCTGTTGGGGTTCTGGAGGCTTGGGGTGCACCAGGTGCAGGTAGCCCCTGGAAGCCCACCCTGCTGCTGCTTGAGTTGGGTTAGGGGCATTTAGAGACCAGCAGTCAATATTAACACATCTACTTCAGGGCAGATATCGTTGTCTGTGCGTTGTATCCCTTCCTCAGCCCTTCTCCCTCTCTCCTCTGTGCCACCAAGTGGCCACATATCATGTTTGATGCCTTGAGCGAGCGTTTAATTGTACCCAATGCCATTTTGCATGCTGTGATTTTTAAACTCTACTTATAATGGCAACATAGAAACTACAAGTCCCAGAATGCTAAGTAATGTCTATTAAATTGCACTTGGCAATGGTTGAGCTAGAGCTATAGGGCTAATAAGGATGATTGTGGTGGATAGAGACATGTCTGTATGTGTTAAATACACTGCCGGGGTCTGGGTTTGTGTGTGTACGGGGAGGAAGTATTAGCTTTACTGAATACACAAAATGCTAGGAGACTGATTGGGGGGAGGTGTGGAGCGAAAGTGGTCTGTTTGCCTATAATTAATACATTGCTACACGACTGGCTTAATGCGCTTGGAGGGAGTGCGGGGGTGGTATCATCTTGGTTGCTTCCAATGTACACTGTCGGGAAACCTGCTCGGCGCTGGAAGGGAACAATTTTCGAGGCACAGGGAGATTGTGCAACTTGTCCATGATCACACAATCCGACAATGCGCGGACCCGGGGTCAAATGCCTGTCTCTTAGTCCAGAAATCTGCAACAAAGTCACTAGCCCCCACCTTCTCCTTTCCCCATGCGCACAAGAAGTACAGAGTCTAGGCAGGCTCAGCTGAGAGCGGCGGAGGAAGTTGATGGAGAAAAGAAATTGTGGCGAAAAAGAAAGGGGAGTGGGCCACACGCCGGCGACGGAACCGACTGGACTGGGGCACACATGCCGAGCAGAGATGGGCTGTTAGAATGAGTGGCATCAGACTGAGAAAGTATACGTTAAAACTAGATGAGGGGAGGGAGCAGTGACTGTGACATCTGTAAGGGGGGTTGCAACTCAGGTGACACGTGATAGATTGTTAGCTAGGGGTTAGCGGCTTGCTTGGCAATAAGGGACATCACGCTTGCTTGCTGGTATGGACCGGAAGTCTCGAGCGACTCCGGTCCCTTTATTTAAGCCCTCTAGCCACGCCTGGCCAGAGAGTGCAACAATGTTAGGTGGTGCTTCCGGTGCTCTGCCCAACGTAGACATATAACCACTAGACCGTTACATCCCATCCCAAATTAGTCCTTCAATAAAATAAAGAAAACATTTAACATGCAAAGTCTGCGAGTCTCTGGTCGGGCCGTGGATTCGGCCTAAGGTTATAGGGTCGCTGGCGGACCTCCTGGTCTTGTCTATGGTTCATCCGAAAAGGAGCCACTTGAGACTCCGTTCTGCTGCACAGCCGTTTTCACCAAATGACTAATTAATCGAATGTAAAATTTAACTCTTTATGTTGTCACAACAGCTAATACCAGCAACTAAAGATGTGCGGAGCACACTATTGGTGAACCGAGTGATGGCACGGTATAATCGTGATAAGAAGTGAAAACGAAGGTTTTTAGAAATGCAAAGTACACGTGTCATGATACCCCTGACGAAGGGACTTCCCGAAATGCATTGGGTTTTTAAATAAATGATGACACGGAAACATTCTAACTCACCTGTGTTTATATGAACAAGCACACAAACGAATGAGCATAATGGATGAAAGAAACTGATGGATAAACATAGAAAATATTGGAGTAAACTAACGGAGTAAAAGTGGATTACATAAAAAGTTTAATTTTACATTTGATTAATTAGTCATTTGGTGAAAACGGCTGTGCAGCTTGAACGGAGTCTCAAGTGGCTCCTTTTCGGATGTTCTTATGACTGCAGCGCAATTGCAAAGAGCGTAAAGCTAGCTTGCACGCTGAAAATAGAGGAAGATAGTATAAAAAATGGAGCATAAATAAGGAATGGTTAAATGACAGTGTGCATCTCACCACCCCTGTCTGCGTTATTGAATGAACTCTTGTCTATGGTTCACTAGCCGTCGGTCAATTGTCACACAGCCAGGGCTGGTAATCCTAGATGGCGATGGCCTTGTGGGACTTGCTGCTGATGTATTGCTGGGATTGTCTTCAAGAGTGTCCACTTGAGTCTCCACACTCATTGACGTTTCAGTGGCTGGAAGTGTTCTGGTCAATGATGGAATTTATTTGAACCAGGACACGTTTCTTGTTATTTCTTCCCTGTCTCATTCCACCGTGATGGCCGTTCCCTTTGTTGACTTCACGGCCCAGGCTCATAGGGGGTACGGAACTTTCCAGCAGGCCGCCGGGTCCGTATCAGCACGGAACTCCCTGGGACTATCAGTCGGGTGCGGACCCTCCATCTCCAACTGGCCTTGTCATTGGTAGTGTGCCTAATCTCTTGTGTGTTTGCCGGGTTGTATGGTTCAGGAACCCAGTTATCCACTATGGGCAACAGGTCACGCCGAGCGCCAGTCAGTATGAGTGACCATGGGGATCGTTGCATTGTGCAGTGTGGTGTGCTTATGTACTCCCTCAAGAAGTGTTGGAGAGCTACTTACGGATCCTTCTCCTCCGCTGTTGCTATGCGCAGAACTTTGTTGATGGTTCGCTTGAACCACTCAACCTCTCCGTTGGCTTGGGGCCACTGTGGAGTAATCCGGTGGTGTTTTATCCCGAATTCTTTCAGAAAGTCTTCGATTTCGCTGCCTTGGAACGGAGGCACGTTGTCTGTCTTGAGGACGTGAGGCAGGCCGAATAGAGCAAATGATTTGTTCAGAATTGGTCGGATGTTTGCAAAGCTGGTAGACGGTGCCACTTCCACTATGGGATATTTGGTGTAACTGTCAATTAGGACCACAGTGATTCTTCCGTCAGGGAAGCTTCCAAAGTCAAGACTGATCCATGACCAAGGCGACGGAGCTGGATCTTCCGTGATTATTGGAGCTGGGGCCTCAGAATTGCTGGTGAGCTGATAGGCTCTGCAATTACGAACTACTGTGTCTACACTTTCTTCTAAGTTAGGGAACCACGCCTTTTCCATCATTCTTGATTTCATCCTTCCGGTCCCTTGGTGGCCTTCATGTGCGAGGATTGTGGCCTGTTCTTGTAAATCTTTTGGGATCACGACCCGTGAACCTCTCAGGATGACGCCATTATCTGCAGCACTAAGTTCATCATGAACTCTCCAGAATTGTCCCAGGTGAGTTCTGTCGGTTTCATTCCAACCTTGGCCATTTTTTGGGAAACCTTCCCAAGATCCGCTCTTCAGTGCCCCAGCTACTCGTTGGAGGACTACATCTGTGACCGTGTGTGTTTTTATCGCATCAATCGACATTGCACGAGGGCACGACCATTGGGAGACCATGTTAACAAATTCTTCGGTCTTTGATTCTTGGTCTACATCTGGTTCGGCTGTTAGTGCTGGGTGGCGAGAAAGAACATCAGCAGGATTCTTTGCCCCAGGTCGGTATATGAGTTCCATCTGATAATGTTGTAATTGTATGGCCCACCTCTCCATTCTGGGAGGTGGGTGAGGAGCCTTCCCTCTGAACAATGGCAGAAGAGGTTGGTGGTCTGTCACCACTCGGAAAGGGTGTCCACTCACATATAAATGAAAATGATTGCATGCCCATTTGACGGCTAACACTTCCTGCTCTATTTGTGAATATCGAGCTTCTGTTGCGGTGAGTGCCTTGCTCGCAAACGCTAGCGGGACCCAGGTCCCTGGGTCTGTCTCTTGGGTAAGTAATGCCCCTAAACCAACTGGGCTAGCATCAACCAGCACCTCCGTGGGCCGAGTAGTGTCGAAGTAGGCCATCGTGGTACTGTCCAACAGAGCCGATTTTACTTGATTGAATGCTTTGTCTTCATTGGATGTCCACTGCCACGGGGTTTCCTTCTTCGTCAGGTTTCGCAAAGGTTCTGCAATCATAGCTAGATTTGGGATGAACCTTGCACAGTATGCTGCCATCCCCAGGAAGCTTCTTACTTCGGACACACTGGTCGGGGCAGGAGCAAGCTGAATAGCTTGAGACTTCCTGGGGTCTACTTTGACACCTTCTGACCTGAATACATATCCAAAGAAATCAATTGTTTTCCGAAAGAATTGGCACTTTTCTTTATGAAGGGTCACGCCGTGCTCTGCTAACCACTGCAGGGTAGCTCTAAGTCATCGGTGATGTTCTTCGATTGTCTTGGAATGGATCAGGATATTGTTGCTTACATTAAGTACGCCTTGAAGGCCTGATAGGACCTCTCTCACCGCATTTTGAAATATCTCAGCCGCAGATGATATTCCAAAATTTTGTCTCTTATACCGGCGGAGTCCAAGATGGGTCGAGAATGTTGTAATATATCTACTTTCCCCAACTAGCTTCAACTGGTGATAACCAGCATTCAGATCCAACTTTGAGAACCATTGCGAGCCGTTGAGGTCGGCTAGTATGTCGTCAACCGTTGGTGTAAGATGTCTCTCCCTTTTTATGGCCTGATCGGGCATTCTCATGTCTATGCAAATTCAAATTTTTCCTGGTTGCTTTAGTTTTTTGGCTATGACCATGGGTGACAACCACGGAGTGCGGCCTGTCACTTTTTCATTCACCCCCTGTTGTTCTAGTTTTAGGAGTTCTTACTCGACCAACAGTCGGTGATGAAACAAGATTCGCCGGTGTCTTAATTCTACTGGTTGTACTGCTTTGTCAATGTGCAGCTTTACTGGTTGTCGCTTGATGGTTCCTAGCCCTTTAAATAGTTGTGGGAACAGCTCTAGGATGTCATCCGTTTGGAGTATTTTCACTGAGTTGGCACACGCAATCAGATTAAGGTCTTCAGCGGTATGGCTCCCGACAAGTAAGTCCGCCTCTCTATTGACAACGTGAAAGGTTGTTGTGACTTCTTGGTCCTCCGATTTTACCTTAACCACCATTTTCCCTTTGAGGGGAAGCGGTTTTTGACTTCCGAATGTTAGGATTCTGATTTTGGATGGGGTGAGTTTCAGCCTTGGATTTAGGCTCTAGTAGTGTTGTAGACCCATCACGTTAACGGTTGCTCCTGTGTCAATCAGTCCGGTTACAGATGACCCATTAATCTCGATGTTGCACTTCGGCTGTGGTCTCCGTCTTTTCTTTAGGTCGCTTGCAAATGACACAAAATAACACTCTTCGTCCTCTTCTGTTGAGGAATCATCTAGGCGCGGATGATGGCGAGATGGTGTCTTCATTGGACGCAACGTTGTCGGTTCTTCTAGTGAGAGGTGTCTCACTGTGCCTGTTAGTGTTCTCTTTCCGGGGTTTCCCCTGCCTCGGGAACCTCCTCGACCTACACTCGCGAAGTGGTTAGGGATTCCACACTTGGTGCACGTCTTTCCTCTGCCGGGCAGCCATCTGGGTTGTGTTCTTCTCTCCTGCAATATCTGCATGGTGTGCGTTGTGTCGTTCTGGTGGGCCACCTTCCTCACCCACTCCGAGCCGGTATGCGGATGGCATCAACCCGCTCCGTTTTTACGCTGGCGACTGGATCCGTTTGTTGGTTAAGCGCGGCTTCCTTTGCGTTTGATCGAATGTCTAATAGCTCATGTGATCGCGCGAGGATCAGGATTTCTTCTAGGGTGATCCGTGGTTGTCGAAGTATGAGCGGCCGCAATGTTTTGTTGCGGCAGCCTTGGATGAGTTGTGCCGTCACCTCCTTGGTCTGATCATCCTCGGTGCACATGCTCACTAGCTCTCTGAGGCGTGCGTGGAAAGCGTCCATCGACTCCCCTTCTCTTTGTCTTGCTTGCCTGAACTTGAAGCGTTCATAGTGAGGATTGAGCTGGGGATCAAAGTGGGCGTTTAAGGCTCTTACTGCTGCGTCATGGTCAGTGGGAATGCCAGTGTTCAGGAGGTGCGCAAATAGCTTATATATTTCATCCCCCGCAAAATGTAGGAGCAGTGATCTCTTGACCGCCCTGTCTGTCTCTCGGGTTGCCACAAAGTAGCTGTTTAAGCGACCAACCCACACCGTCCACCTCCGTGACGCTGTGGATGGATCAATTAGTTCACTGAACGGCGGTAGGGCGTTGATCTGGGAGTGTACTGGAGGTGGTGGTGGTTGCACAGGTGGTGTGGCCTGTTGTTGAGCTGCTGGGGCTGGTTGGTTTGACATGGTGTGTTTTCTTGTGGTTGTAGCTCCCGTTCAGACGTTTTTGGCTCTTCCCTTTTGCTTTTGCCAATGCTTGTTGGCTTTTCAGGTGTTAGGTTACTGTCCCCCGCTAATGCTTGTTGTTGTGTTGTCCTTGTGTTATGCTTCATTGGTATTGCCAGTGTTTGTTGTAGTTTTTTTTTCCAGTTGCCTTTGCTTGTGCCTGTTTGTCATGGGCTTGTCTGCCTTATCTCTGTTCTTTTATTTCAGCGCGTGGTGGCACGGTAGCACTATTTGCCGTTTGTTCTTCCCTCGTGCTCACTAGAGGCTGCCTGCCGGTTTGTTTGTTTATTTTCGCGCCTCCCTCGCGCTGCTGGAATGCTCTAAGCCCCTGGTGCTTCTGCGCATGCGCGCACTGGGCTGAGCACTGCAGATTCTTCGAGGTCCGTCGCTGGTCTCTTTCCGATGCGTCCAGGCACTCTGGGGGACTGTCAGGTAATTCAGGCCGGTCTGCTGCTTTCGCGCTGCTCACCCGATTAACGCCGCTAGCTTCCAGCGTCTTTCTGTGCTTGCCATCGCTGCCGTTGGTCAGTGCAGGCACGGCTTCTTTTCTTCTCCGGAGTGTGTTGCCTTATCACGATGCGAGCTGCCTGATCCCACCCTCATCGCCATTGTAAGGAGGGGTTGCAACTCAGGTGACATGTGATAGATTGTTAGCTAGGGGTTAGCGGCTTGCTTGGCAATTAGGGACATAACGCTTGCTTGCTGGTATGGACCGGAAGTCTCGAGCGACTCCAGTCCCTTTATTTAAGCCCTCTGGCCACGCCTGGCCAGAGAGTGCAACAATGTTAGGTGGTGCTTCCGGGGCTCTGCCCCACTTAGACATATAACCATTAGACCGTTAGAACATCGTGAGATGGCGAGGAGGAACGTACCAGGAGCGCATTGAACAGGGTATATTGTTTACAATATGTTATTAAGCGGAAGCTTGTTGAGATCCTAAAGTGAGGTAAGACAGAGCGAGCGGCAGCAGCTGGCAGGCTTTCAATCACACGGGCGGTAGTGCATGAGTGGGCAGGGCCAGGAAACATGCAAATCTTCCGGTCCTTCCCTTTACGCCCGTGAGGCTGTTTCTGAAGTCAACCAACTGCAGTACGTCCAATAAAGAACAAGCAGCCGTAAAAGTAACCGCGCAGTAGTGCCAGGAAGAACAGATCACGAAAGTAAAAGCGATCGCTTTGTGTCAAGCGGCAGCTGCATTTTAGTTGCTGGGACAACAAAATGGCATAGGACTGTCCACAGTCCCACGGACATGCGCATGCCGTTTGCAATGGACAAATGGCGAGAGCAGCCATCTCTGTACATTGCAGACGCGTGCATGAGAGCCCTCATAGAATGAATTCCGAATGGTGCTCTCCTGGCGAGAGCAGCGCATGCGCTGCTTTCGCCAGGCGAGATCTAAAAACGGGACAGTGCTTGGATCTTCACTTTCAGTCTCTTTGGGCAGCCACTCACCCCCAACTTCTCTGCTTCGTGCAGAGCCCCGCTCTGTAGTCCCTAATCCATGCAGTCAATCTGAAGACAGGCTTCGTACCAAAGCGACTGCCGATCACGCTCAAGAGTTAGTCAGCCTCTCAGAGCCGTGGCGAGCACCTTGAGCCCTGTCCCAGCAAGCCTGTCCAGTGTTGAGTACGGGGGCGAGACCACAGCATTCTCCTCTATTTACGGTCTGCCGTCGAGGGCCTGATCGCAGTTGGTGCCCATGAACGGCGCTACCCCTGCAAGCCGAATTTATCTCTTAATTTAATTTAGCCTCTTTTCCACTTTCAAAAAGATCTATCACTCAAGAGGGGGTGTGGCTCAAAGAAAACTTTATTCACATCTGTGGCCTCAGAGACGTGTTTCGGCAATTGTAGCCTTTGTCAATCTGAAAAAAGCATGTTTGCTTTAAAATATATATAGGTAATAGTTAATTTTTTGTTAAAAAATTAAAACAGCACTCGCTGCACTTTATCCTCATACTGGCGTCATAGTAAACATTCAGGGGCAGATTTACGAGCACCTTGCACCACTTTTGCCTAATTTTTAACATGAGAAAAATTATGCAAAAGTGGCGCAAGGGGCTTGTAAATCTGCCCCTCAGTACCCAGCCTGATCAGTGAGTGCTGCTAATATTCAAAGTGTCCAAAGCAAACATGCCGGCTGTTTTTAAAAAATGTAACTGTGCTTGGGTCTTCACTTTCAGTCTCTTTGGGCAGCCACTCACCCCCAACTTCTCTGCTTCGTGCAGAGCCCCGCTCTCACATGAAAAACTAATACCTTTCTTTGAGGCCTCAAAGCAAGAAAAGGCGAATTATGTGGCATGATGCAGCACATTTTGTGATAGCAATACTTCTATAATTTACTTGCACTCATGGTTAATACTGCATGGACAAAGGTTTTCCAAATTTGTACCAATTTAGCACTCAAACGCATCAATAAGCAAGTGGAAGATGAACAATCAACCTTTGTGAAGGGCCTTCAACTGTGCGTCAAGACACGTTTCTGCCTGTTTAGTAGCTTTTGATCCGTTTGAGTTAGATACAAAATAGTTTATGTTAAAAACTGCAGATCATGGGTTATTTGGCAAATGTTGCAAATACATAATTAGACAGAACATGCCACAACAATGCATACTTGCAGAGGTCCAGATTATTAGAAAACATAATATATGTTGGGGAAATACGTTATTTTAAAGATATTTAACAGTTTGCATATTAAATAGAGTTAATCATATTTTTACATGACAACATGTTTTGTGTTATTTAGATGCCAACGTTTGTGACGCCTTGGCTCATGCTTAGGCTCAGAAAAAGAAGAGTCATCAGAAATTTTATGGGGCAGGCTTGGTATTTTTTTTCATTGTTGAGAAATTAACTCCCACAGTAAAGATTAGCTTCAGGGGAAATAACAGAATGGTTCTGCCACACAGTTAGTCTTCCCTGAATGGGGGCCAGTCGACCATAACTGGCAGGGCAATCATGCAGGGAAAATCTGCAACAAGTGGGCCTCCAGATTACTGATGCACTCCAGGAAGTGGTCCGCTGCCAGATGAACCAGCGGAGTCAGCAGCACACAATCAGTTGTTTTCTTGCCTATAAGTGTGGGGGTTTGAAACTGGTTTTGGAAGCAGGAGTCATGCCAATATGGAACTCCTCCAAAGCTTGAATGAGGTTGATAGTGTTTGTGCTAATGGCACTATACCCCTCTCCATACAAATCCAACAGTGATTTCTTTATCTGCCTCTATGGTGCCAGCTACACAAGGGTGCAGTAGCACAGGCCACAACCAGAAGTCCCTCTGAAGTAGGTAGAATAAGTGCGGAACCTCAGGTCATTACTAGAGGTCCCACAGAAGTCATCAGAAAGGATGCAGGGGCATTTTAGCAACAAATAGCGATAATTATCGCTAAATGCGCTTAGCGCGTATATTTTTTTATTGCCGCCTATCGTCGGATATTATCGCAGAGATAACGTGCTATTAGCAATGTTTATCTCTAAAGCAATAAAATATCCGGCAATAGCAGCTCAACGCGTGAATATCGCTGGAAATCCAGCAATATTCAGGCATTAACGCTAATGGGGACTTAACCTGAATATCCACCTCCCATTGGATATATAGGTTAAGTCATGGTCTGAGCAGGCGTTAGGTTCTAGCGATAATTGCGCTTAGCAAGATTTTTTTTATCGCTTCGCCTGCCTTGCTAATAGGCGATAGCTGTGTTAGCGACTGCTTTCAGTCGCTAACAGGTTGGGTACGCCCACTTTGCATATCATTAGCGATAAATATCGCTGACATGCAAAGCGGGTCCGAAACCTGTAGCTATCGCCTACAAGCTGTCGCTAACTGCTGTTAGCGACAGCTTGCTAATGGGGGCGATACAAATATCGCCGCTTTAGCGTGAAAAAGTCCCGCTAAAGCGGCGATGTAGCCCTTGCTAATATGCCCCGCAGTCCATTACCAGGTCAACCCATTAGGATACATAACAATGTGCTTTTTTGCCTATCATATGGTAACATTGTAAAGAGAGCCTTGCACCAAGTAGCCAGTTTTGTGATCATATGTGTTGTGTGTTCTATGTTCTGAGCCCAGTGCTTTTCTTTAACCACCTAATAAAAGATCAGACAATGGTTCTAGGGAACAAACGCACTGCTGAGTTACCATGGTCTATAGTGTCTAAAGAAAGGACATCCAGGAACTTCTTAGGCAGATATGCTCCTGAAATTGAACGAGATGGTCCAACAGAAGCTGCATTCCAGGCCTCAGATTATGCTTCATACCATTTCCATACGCATGCATCCTTTAAAGTATATGCAGATGCATGAACATGGTCATGCTTGAGATACCATACTCTCCGTGCACAATCCGGAGCTACAAGATTAACTTGGGCCTAGTCATTTCAGGATCTTAAGAACTCTGGGCAGGAGTGGTATTGGCAGAAAAGCGTACAGGAGACCAGAGTTCCACTCGAGACAAAAAGCGTCAAGGAGTGAGAACCGCCTTAGAAGCTCCAGTGCACAAAACAACTGACATTGGGTGTTTTCTGCGGTGGCCAACAGATCTAACCAAGGCTCCCCCCACACTTGAAAGAGACCTTTCACCACCTATGGATGAGACACCATTCGTAATCTGCTAGGCAATGAAAGCTGAGTTTGTCTGCCCTGGTGTTTAGAGAGCCCACCAGGAGTTGAACTACCAGGTGAAATGCCTTGGCGTTCCAGCCATGTCCAGAGGCGCTGGGCCTCTTGACAAAGGGTCCTCAACACCACCGCCCTGCTTGTTGCAGTACCACATGGCGATGGTGTTGTCCGTGAACACATGTACCAGCCTTCCATTGATCGAAGGGAAAGACTTTCACTGCCAACCAGATCACCCAGAGCTTCAACAGGTTGATGTGAAGCCCAGACTCCGCCAGAGACCAGATTACTCTGATCTTAATCTCTCCCAGATTGTAGCCCCAGCTCATGAGTGATGCATCTGTCATAGTGACCAGACACCTGGATGGTGGTCCCATGTTGAATGTGTGAACGAATGTCTGACAAAATATCGATAACACAAATATCGATATACAAAAATATCGGAACAAAAATATCGAAGTCAAAAATATAGGAATCCTATCCCTAACAAGGTAAGTACAAATATATCGGAAAAAAAATATAGAATGACAAAAATATCGTTTTTTGTGAAATATCGTTTTTTTTTATTAAATAAAAATCTAATATTAACAAAATAATACTTATAAATGTAATAAACATGTTTAAAAATGTACTATAATATTTAAAATTAATACATAATGTAATACAAATTAATATCAATAAATATATAATACATAATATATTTTTCATTAATATTAACTCTAAATTAATTATTTTCATAACTTATAAAAAAATAAAAATATAATAAATTACTAATACATTTATATACATAAAATAATCACATAAATAACAATTAATAACAACATAATACTAATAAAAAAGCTAAATACATTTTAGATAGTGTATGAGTAAAAATTACTATTCCCACTCCAGAGAGTGCAACAGTAGGGAAAGTGTTGGATAGCGTAGGGGTAACAATTACTATTCCAACTCCAGAGAGTGCAACAGTAGGGAAAGTGTTGGATAGCGAAGGGGTAACAATTACTATTCCCACTCCAGAGAGTGCAACAGTAGGGAAAGTGTTGGATAGCGTAGGGGTAACAATTACTATTCCCACTCCAGAGAGTGCAACAGTAGGGAAAGTGTTGGATAGCGTAGGGGTAACAATTACTATTCCAACTCCAGAGAGTGCAACAGTAGGGAAAGTGTTGGATAGCGTAGGGGTAACAATAACTATTCCAACTCCAGAGAGTGCAACAGTAGGGAAAGTGTTGGATAGCGTAGGATTAAAAATTACTATTCCAACTCCAGAGAGTGCAACAGTAGGGAAAGTGTTGGATAGCGTAGGGGTAACAATTACTATTCCAACTCCAGAGAGTGCAACAGTAGGGAAAGTGTTGGATAGCGTAGGGGTAACAAATACTATTCCAACTCCAGAGAGTGCAACAGTAAGGAAAGTGTTGGATCGCGTAGGGGTAACAATTACTATTCCAACTCCAGAGAGTGCAACAGTAGGGAAAGTGTTGGATAGCGTAGGGGTAACAATTACTATTCCAACTCCAGAGAGTGCAACAGTAAGGAAAGTGTTGGATAGCGTAGGGGTAACAATTACTATTCCAACTCCAGAGAGTGCAACAGTAGGGAAAGTGTTGGATAGCGTAGGATTAAAAATTACAATCCCAACTCCAGAGAGTGCTACAGTAGGGAAAGTGTTGGATAGCGTAGGGGTAACAATTACTATTCCAACTCCAGAGAGTGCAACAGTAGGGAAAGTGTTGGATAGCGTAGGGTTAAAATTCCTATTCCAACTCCAGAGAGTGCAACAGTAGGGAAAGTGTTGGATAGCGTAGGGGTTGAAATAACATACTTATAAAACATAATTCATTATTACTTAATTACATTAAAATTAGTTCCCACCATATTCCCCTATAAACACACAACCCACAACAGAACACATTTATCAATTAATGAATTATTTAAAATTAATTACCAATTAATTTTAATTATTTACCAATTAATAACAATTAATGTATGCTTCCTACTAATTAATAATTAATTCTACATAATTAAATTACTTCCCACCCTATTCCCCTATAAACCCATAACCCGCTACAGAACATATTTATCAATTAATCAATTAATTAAAATTAATTAAAAAGAATTCTCAATTAATTAATTAATAATTCCTACTAATTAATAATTAATTTAACATAATTAAATTACTTCCCACCCTATTCCCCTATAAACCCATAACCCGCTACAGAACATATTTATCAATTAATCAATTAATTAAAATTAATTTAAAAGAATTCTCAATTAATTAATTAATAATTCCTACTAATTAATAATTAATTTAACATAATTAAATTACTTCCCACCCTATTCCTATATAAACCCATAACCCGCTACAGAACATATTTATCAATTATTCAATTAATTATAATTATTTAAAAATTATTCTCAATTAATTAATTTATAATTCCTACTAATTAATAATTAATTTAACATAATTAAATTACTTCCCACCCCATTCCCCTATAAACCCACAACCCGCTACAGTACTAAAAGACATTTAATTAAATTACATTAAAAATAAATTATTAAACATAATAAATACAATGTAATATACACAAAATGTATTTAAAAATCGATATTAGTAACATCGAAATTATTTACTTCGATATTACTGACATCGATATTTAAAACTTCGATATTACTAATATCCATATTAAGAGTGTCGATATTACTTACCTTCTATATTATGTCCCTTCGATATTTAAACTTCGATATAATTGGATATCGAAATTTAAAACTCGATATTTTGTCTGTGTACCGTGTGAACTACGTCCACGAAAAGGCTGGGAAGCCTGATGACCTTGGTGGCTGAGCAGGAAAGGATGTGGTTGGCAGCCCCTACCACAGACATAGAAGCGGAGAAAGGCAGACTGAGTTAGCATGCGCCATGGATAGGCCAAAGGACCTGGCTGTATCTGGTATCCTAAAGCGCTCCTGCACTGAATCACCTTATCATCAAAGAGGCAAGAGCCATGAAAGGGCATGTCCATGAGCGAAGCTTGGACATCCCCTTAAAATCCAGTGGTTCTCTTCCAGACATGGCGTCTAAATGTATGTAAATGTATGTGTCTTGTAAAGCACACTGCTGCCCTGAGGCGTCGTGGCGCTGTAGACCGCTGGGGAACCCGTCCTGGCTATCCCTGTGAGATGGTCCCTACTGGGTATCTCCAAGGTGAAACCAGGCATCCCCGGTGAATGTGGGGGGCCGTTGTAGAGATGAGGCAAGCTAATACCCAGAGTTGCCGAGTGTGAACCCTGGTTAGAGTAGGCACCGAGGCGAGAAATATCGAGTCCGCTGACCCTGGTCCACAATCCTGCCGCGTCGGGAATTGAACTCTGGTCCCGGGCCGATCTCTGCTTCCGGGCCTGCCGCCTCTAACCAGTGAGCCACACCAATCTGTCTAAGAGTCACTGCGATTTGCTCATGACTAGTCCACATCCGATGGTGAACTTTGCGGCATCTGGCTAGTCAGCAATAGCTTGGGCCTCCTCCAGAGACCTTAAGCAGCACTTGCGCAACCGAATCCCACACAGTGTGGGCTTATTAGTCCAAAAGGCATGTGGTATTTACCGACCGCAGTGCTAGGGCTTGTGGAAGAGAAAATTATTTTGACAAAGCGATCCAACCTTTTGGATTCACTATATGGTGTAGTGGTAGGGAACTCACTGGGATTGATCCTGGAAGTAGAAGCTTCGGCCAACAAGCTCTCCAGGTTGGGGTACTAGGTGATTAAACTGTGGTTCCCAGGAGTGGGGTGATAATGGAAGACAAATGTCCTGTGTACAGGAGCCCTCTCCATGGATTGGACCAGGCCCCAAGGAGGACACCTGTAAGGGTTTTTTGAATGGGAGTAATGGTTCGGAAGGGGCAACTCGAAGCTGAAACACCAGTCAAGACGTTAGTCTTGACTGCTACTGTTGGTCCAAGTTCTCAGCTGCCCTCCGCACCACAATTGCAAATGAGAAACCCACCTCTGTAGCCACAGTAGGGGGAGAGACGAGGCCAGTGTTTGGTGAGGTGTATAAACCACTGGCATCCACCAGTTCCTTGTACCAGTTGTCCTCAGATTCATCAAGGGGATGGTGGTAACAATAAGGGTCCTCGGACACCTCTCAATTGTCACCCTCTCCGGCCTGTCAAAAGAAAAAGGCACTGCCTCTATTTCGGAAGGATGGTACCGGTCGGCACCAGCATCACCCGGCACCCATCCAACTCCATGTAGGGCTCAGTTTGATGATGGGGCCTCCACTGCCGTGAAGCATCAGCAACACCCGGAGTGACAGCAGTGGACTTGGTGTTGAAGGAGATTGTGGTCTTGTGCGAAATATGGGGTGCATAACCTCATAAAACTCCTTGAGTTTGGTGGGCATCTCTCCAGCTCCTTAAACTCAGGGAGGAGCAGAGCAGACCTTGGCTCAGGCTTTACTGCGGAGTGAGTCCTAGAGTGCTGATGCTCCTGTGCATGGTCCGATGGCTTGGACCAGCTTGGGAAAGTCGAAGGGCACTTCGACTACTTCTGCTTGCGAAACTTAACCAATGACTTGGATCAGGACGATCATTGGAAGTGGCTCTGCGAGCAGTACCAGGACCTCTCTCACAACCAGGATCAACAGCGACGCAGGGTCATCCGACCTAGAACAGCGTGGAGCTTCAGGGACTGTTCCTTCAGGGCCTTAGGATTCATGGCGCGGTATTTCTCAGAGGTCTTGGAATCGTGCTCCTGCTCTAAGCATCATAGGCAAACCAAGTGTGCGTCTGTCACAGGCATCTGCCTGTGATAGGTACAACACAGTTTAAAGCCTTTTTAGTTTTTTTAGGAGACATCTCTAACATACCAGGAGATGGAAATCTCAAGAAAGCTTCGACAAAAAATTGAGGAAAAACTAAGTCAAAAATTGACTAGGGGAAGCTCTTTACATGTTTGCACTGACTGGTACAAGAAGAAAAGTAACATCAGCTCGCCGGGATGGCGAATATGGCACAACACACAAGATGATGGACGGAATGTTGCACAATGGCAAAACATTCACCCCCAGTCACAGATCTGGGTTTAATCCATCTTTATTTTGCTCACCAAGCCCCCAGTTCAGTCATGGCCATATGCAAATTAGTCTTGACCCTGTGCCTCATGGGAACAGTTCAGCCCGAACTGCCAAGCGAATGTGCCTATGGCACAGCGCACTTCCCTTCTGGCATGGACGACACGGATTCCAAGGCTGAACGCGACCACCTACTGGCACTCAGGGGTACTGCCCAAAAATGTGCAGATCCAGTGTGACGCCTGGGGAATATTCTGTGGGAAGGAATCTGTTGCTAGAAACCTCTATCAGATGCTATTAAACAGTTCTACAGCTACCCTCAGTGCCAGTCTTGGAACCATATCATGTGCATTTGCTCATCTATACCATGACACTGAAAATGTTTCTGCCTAGAGATCCGAAGTGGTAGAGTTTGCAACTCTATATACTATGGTATAATGCTCAAAATCAATGTCAAGTCAGAGATGCAAGTCTAAATAAAAATAAAATAGGCCATGAAGTCAAAGTAGGAAAGACGGTTTGGTTAAATGATGCGCACAATCAAATGGAAGTAGCGAGTACCTTTGGGGTGAGATACAACCCCAAACACTGTTATAATACTCACTTGGTAAAGAGATATTTTAAAGTACCATGAGGCCACATGCCAATGTAGGTATATGGGACGGGGTGCGGTCTACTCTGGAAAGGGGTGCGGTCTACTCTGGAAACATCTTGAACTCTGAATGCGATAGAAGTGCGACACTGAGTCCTACAATGTACCACGTACACGTACCACGGATCAGGTATTTGTCGGACCTCGTCCTCTGTCACTCTGACTAGACAACTAAGTGGGAGAATGTAAATGCAGGCTGTCACTTGATGAGTACCTGAAAAGCCAGTGCCAAACACTTAGTAACCCAAAACCAAATAATCATCAAAACATGGTTGCTGCCCAAGTCCTAGGTGATATTTTTAGTGTATGAATGAGCCAGTTTGCATGTCTCCGTTAAAATTACAAGGCTATAGGTGCCTAGTTGTTGATATCACGACTGGCAAATGCTTAAAAGAAAAAACAATTAGGAGGTCAACTGTTGTCCAGTCAATATAGGGAGACTTCTGGCGCATGCACCTACATTAGCTCCCGTTTTTCATCCCACTACTAATATTCATTCCAAATGTCATGGGCCTGTCTCTCAAAACTGGCTACTCACATTCATCTTTTGTTCATAGGCTTAAGGAAAAAAGTCAAATCTATTTGGATAGGCGGTATTTAGACTAGCGCCAAGAAGTCAGGTAGGGAGGTGGGTGTCACTCAATCATTTATTCATTTATTTACTGAGAGGGCCAGGGGCGTGTACTAAAAACACAGACACCGCGGCTGTGGCAGGGTAAATGAGATTTAGGGTACAAGGGTGTCTTGAAAAGGTTATCTCTTTCGAACAGTTAGGACTTAGTTCAAATGGTTTCATAGCAAACCTAAGACATAAGATGAAGATGAAAACGCTGAATGTCCCTGGAATGAAAGTTAGGGAGTTGAGGACTCCCGCTAGGCCAGGGGTGATCTTTAGTGTGTCAGGAAAGATGTAGGCTCAACAAGCTAACAAATTGGTATGGTGGGGACTAAACACGCTGTTCAAACTGTTCTAGAACCCGACTGACCAGCCGCAGCCAACAAGCCACTAACACAAGGCTGGAACAGAAGAAAAGCCCGTGACACTGAAGTTTGAAATAAAACAGATAGGGGCACTGCTACATCAGTGGTGGTACAGATTGAGTCAGGGATGATACAGTCTCACCATTCTCGGTCCTTTAATGATTATCTACAAGTCATTGACCTCTGGTTACACAACGGGCATATGGGGCACTCCTGGCCATTTAGGCTAGAATGTCCTCATAGCTCCTTTCCTCACACGGAACAGTACAGCTTCCACTTCTTGCAAGGCAGTGTGCATCAACACGGTTTTCCTAAAGACCTCAGCCTACTGCACACCTTGAGTGAATCCGCAACCAGCAGGATCCAGTTCATGACAAATGTACTTCTAGGCTGGTGCCAAAAGTACAAGCAAGTCCAACTACTGGCAGGATGGGCTAGTGTTTATTCTGTGATATAGGAAGTTAGAAAGCTAGAACCAACCACAACACAAAATTTGCTAAAACATGTGAACGCTCGCTCAAGCCTGGCAGAGGTGTATGTTCCCAGGGTTTCTCGATAACAGAGAGCGAAGCAACTGGTCAAGAGTGTGTGATGGAGCACAGAGAGAGGTCGGTCTATGTTGCCAGGGGCTGCCCCGCGAAATGGGGGAAGGTCTGGGGAGCGTGGAATAGTTACCGGGGAGACATTTGTGCCCCTCCTGTTGTTCGAGATGTAACAGTAGCGTTGGAGTCCCTGTAATCCCTAAATGTGATTCTGTATATTTTATTCTGCCATGTGGAAGTGTATATTCAACGATTGTGGAGGATCTATATGTCACCTATTGCTTTTTCCGTTGATTTTGTTAAATAAATAGATTTTAAAAAAAAAAGAGTGCGTGATGGCTTACACTGAATGTAGACCCACCCAGCCTAAGACAAAAACCAGAATGTTACAATATGGAAAGGGAAGCTCAAGAAAGAGTGGCAGTTGATAATAAGGTGGAAGGGAAGAAAAATCAGATGGACAACTTCAAGAGACAAGGTACATGCACACGATCATATCTGGGGGAAGAACATTGACAAACTCAACGGGGACTCTTTAGGAAAGTAAGATCTGCTTTCATGCTTAACCCTCCTTTTGCTGATGTCAGTCTGTATTTATGACTAGTCTGACTAGGATCCTGCCAATCAGGACTCCAGTCACTTTGCTTCCTCCCTAAATTTGACTTTGGTAAGCACTTCTGTACCTCCACAATTGGCTACTGGTGTACCCTTGTAAGTCCCTAGTATATGGTACTAAGGTACCCAGCAGTGGCGTGACAAAACTTGAGGGGGGACTCATGCAAGGTACCTGGAGGGGCCCCTGCTCCCGATTTAATCAGAAGCTCTTAGGCCAGAGTACTGAGCTGAGGGGGCTCCCTGCAGCTCGGGCCCCCCCAGCTCCACAGAGGATCTGGGGGCCTGTGTTACGCCAGTGTACCCCAGGGGTATCCCCGGGCTGCAGCATGTATTGTGCCACCCATAAGATACCACTCAAATTGTGACTTCAGGCCTGCCACTGAAGCCTGTGTAAGTTGGTGCTTGCACCGCTCATGACAGATATAAGTTTCCTTACACTTAAAACCTATGTCACCCCTCTGGCAGGCCTTTCAGTCCGGAAGGCAGAGTACTTGGTTATCAGTGTAAGGGTGTCCCTGCATGAGCAGGGCACCACAACAAACCCCAGAGTTGATTCTCTCAAGGCTTTGGAAGTGCGGTCAGCCATTTTAATACATATAGTGGACATCAATCTTTACGAGATGCCTAACTATATAGTGACTGCACCGAACCCTGTCATGTTTGGTATCAAACATGTTGGAATCATACCCCCGATGTCGATTCCAGTGTTGGAAGCAAGATTTAATGTACAGGGGGGCTCCCTTAGCGTACTTTCCCCTGTACTCCCAGTTACAGCTGCCTGACCAATGTGTTGGACTGGGACACCCCGAGCTAAGGCCACAGTCGCAGCCTTTCCACTAGTGGAATGAGCCCTAAATCCCATAGGGGGATGCTTCTTTGCCAAGGCATAATAGATCTTGATGCAGAGAACGACCCAGCGAGAGATGGTCCTTTTCTGCACTGCCCTTCCCTTCTTCACTCCCACGTACCCCACAAAGAGTTGGTCAACCGAATCTATGACATAATATCGACTACAAAAATATCGAGGTACAAAAATATCGCAACAAAAATATCGAGGACAATAATATCGGGATCCTATCTCTAAAAAGGTAAGTACAAAAATATCGAAAAAAATATATCGATGTCAAAAATATTGTTTTTTAGAAAATATCGTTTTTTTAAAATGTAAATAAAATGTAATATTAACAAAATAATACTTATAAATATACTAAACATAGTTAAAAATATATTATAATATTTAAAATGAATAAATGATGTAATAAAAACGAATAATAATAACAATATAATACATAGTATATACTTAATTAATTTTAACTCTAAAATATGTATTTTAATAACTTATAAATAAATTAAAAAATAATAAATTACAAATAAATGTATATACATAAATTAATAATATAAATAACAATTATTAATAATGTAAAACTAATTAAAAAAATTAAGTACATTTTGGATAGTGTACGGGTAAAAATTACTATTCCCACTCCAAAGAGGGCAACAGTAGGGAAAGTGTTGGATAGCGTAGGGGTAAAAATTACTATTCCAACTCCAAAGAGCGCAACAGTAGGGAAAGTGTTGGATAGCGTAGGGGTAAAAATTACTATTCCCACTCCAGACAGGGCAACAGTAGGGAAAGCGTTGGATAGCATAGGGGTTAAAATTACTATTCCAACTCCAAAGAGCGCAACAGTAGGGAAAGTGTTGGATAGCGTAGGGGTAAAAATTACTATTCCCACTCCAGACAGTGCAACAGTAAGGAAAGCGTTGGATAGCATAGGGGTTAAAATTACTATTCCCACTCCAGTGAGTGCAACAGTAGGGAAAGTGTTGGATAGCGTTGGGGTAAAAATTACTATTCCCACTCCAGTGAGTGCAACAGTAGGGAAAGCGTTGGATAGCGTAGGGGTAAAAATTACTATTCCCACTCCAGTGGGTGCAACAGTAGGGAAAAAGTTGGATAGCGTAGCGGTAAAATTTACTATTCCCACTCCAGAGAGTGCAACAGTAGGGAAAGTGTTGGATAGCGTAGAGGTAAAAATTACTATTTCCACTCCAGAGAGCGCAACAGTACGGAAAGTGTTGGATAGTGGGAGGGTTAAAATTACTATTTCCACTCCAGAGAGTGCAACAGTAGGGAAAGTGTTGGATACCGTAGAGGTAAAAATTACTATTCCCACTCCAGAGAATGCAACAGTAGGGAAAGTGTTGGATAGCGTAGAGATAAAAATTACTATTCCCACTCCAGAGAGCGCAACAGTAGGGAAAGTGTTGGATAGAGTAGGGGTAAAAATTACTATTCCCACTCCAGATAGTGCAACAGTAGGGAAAGTGTTGGATAGTGTAGGGGTAAAAATTACTATTCCAACTCCAGAGAATGCAACAGTAGGGAAAGTGTTGGATAGCGTAGAGGTAAAAATTACTATTCCCACTCCAGAGAGTGCAACAGTAGGGAAAGTGTTGGATAGCGTAGTTGTAAAAATTACTATTCCCACTTCAGAGAGTGCAACAGTAGGGAAAAAGTTGAATAGCGTAGGGGTAAAAATACCTATTCCCACTCCAGAGAGTGCAACAGTAAGGAAAGAGTTGGATAGAGTAGGGGTAACAATTACTATTCTCACTCCAGAAAGTGCAACAGTAGGGAAAGAGTTGGATAGCGTAGGGGTAACAATTACTATTCCAACTCCAGAGAGCGCAACAGAAGGGAAAGTGTTGGATAGCGTTGAGGTAAAAATTACTATTCCCACTCCAGAGAGTGCAACAGTAGGGAAAGTGTTGGATAGCGTAGGGGTAAAAATTACTATTCCCACTCCAGAGAGTGCAACATTAGGGAAAGTGTTGGATAGCGTAGGGGTAAAAATAACATACTTATAAATAAATGTTTTATTTTAAATAATAAAAATATTAACTATTAAATAAATATAAACCATTTACAAATACCGATACATAATTATTAAAAACATGTGAACAAAATATATGTAATTAAAAAAATTATTAAAAATACCATTTCATAATATTTAATTAACAATTAATAATTAATTAACAATTAGATAATTAACCAAACAATTAATTAAAGAACATTATTACTTAATTACATTAAAATTACTTCCCACCCTATTCCCCTATAAACCCACAACCCACTACAGAACATATTTATCAATTAATCAAAATTAATTACCAATTAATTAAAAATAATTACCAATTAATAAATATTAATTTATAATTCCTACTAATTAATAATTAATGTAACATAATTAAATTACTTTCCACCCTATTCCCCTATAAACCCACAACCCGCTACAGAACATATTTATCAATTAATCAATTAATTAAAATTAATTTCCAATTAATTACAAATATTTACCAATTAATAAATATTAATTTATAATTCCTACTAATTAATAATTAATTTAACATAATTAAATTACTTCCCACCCTATTCCCCCATAAACCCACAACCCGCTACAGTACTAAAATACAAAATTTAATTAAATTACATAAAAATAAATTAAATACATAATAAATACATAATAATATACACAAAAATAATTTAAAAATCGATATTAGTAACATCGAAATTATTAACATCGATATTACTGACATCGATATTTAAAACTTCGATATTACTAATATCGATATTTAATTTATCGATATTACTTACCTTCTATATTTTGTCCCATCGATATTTAAACTTCGATATAATTGTATCTCGATATTTAAATATCGATATTTTGTCTGCATACCGGTCAACCACCCGGAACTCTTTGGTGCGGTCATGGTATAAAGACATCGCTCTTTTTGGGTCCAGTCGGTGGTGACTCTCCTCTTCCTTTAAGGGATGTGGGGGAGCAAATAAGGTGGGCAAAGTGATGGATTAACCAAGATGGAATGGAGTCACAACCGTTGGCAAAAAGGATGCCCTGATGTGAAACACCACCTTGTCCGGAAAGGACATAAGATAATGAGGCGAGCAAGATAATGCCTGAAACTCACACACCCTCCCGCCAGATGTAATCGCATCTAAGAAGGCTGTTTTGATGGTCAACAGCTGGAGGGGACAGTTGTGAAAAAGGCTCAAAGGGAGCACATATTAGATAGGTAAGGACCAAATTAAGGTCCCACTGTGGCATAACAAAGGGCGTGAGTGGAAACAAGTGAGCCAGCCCTTTTAGAAATCTATTTACACTAGGAAACGTAAAGAGAGAGGGCTGGTCTGGCAGCCGCCAAAAAGCAGACAGAGCAGAAAGGTAACCCTTGGGAGTACCCTAGGCAGAGCCCTGCTGGGCAAGGGTTAGAATGGATAAAAGAATAGTAGAAAGAAGCAGAAAGAGGGTCAATGAACCTTTCTGTACAGTAAAATAAAAAAATTCTGCCATAGGCTGGTGTAAACCGTTTTAGTGGAGGGCTGCCAGAATAAGGTTAGAAACTTTGGGAGGAAGGTCAAAAGCTGTCGCCACTCAATCTCCATGCAAGAAGGCGCAGAGTTGACAGTTTTTGGTGGAGAACCCTCCCATGCTGCTGCGACATAAGATCCTCCAGAAGGCGAAGCCTGATTGGAGGATCGATACTCATTCTCAGAAGCTCTGGATACCAGACTCTCCTCACCTTGTCCGGCACCACAAAAATGACTTGGGCCCGGTCACTCCTGATCTTCTTCAGAACCCTGGGCAGGAGTAGTATGGGCAGAAAGGCGTACAATAGGCCTGAGCTTCACTCCCAATGCAAATCGTCACCGAGCGATAGCCGCCTTGGAAAGTCCAGCGCGTAGTACCGCTGACACTGTGTGTTCTCTTCAGAGGTGAACAAATTCTAACCAAAGGTTCTCCCCACTGCTGAAAGAAACCTTGCACCACCTCCGACTGGAGACGCCACTTATGATCCGCTAGGCATCGATGGCTGAGTTCGTCCGCCTTGGCGTTCAGAGAACCTGCTAAATGTTGAATCAACAGGGTTATGCCCTGCTGTTCCAGCCATGTCCAGAGATGCAGGGCCTCTTGACAGAGAGTCCACGACCCCACCCCGCCCTGCTGGTTGCAGTACCACATGGCAGTGGTGTTGTCCATGAACACCTGTACTAGCTTCCCCTTGACAGAGGGAAGAAATGCCTTCAAGCCAATCGAATCTCTCCGCTGAAGACCAGTGTCCCCTGATCGCCACCTCTCCCAGGTGGCTGCCCCATCCCAAAAGTGACGCATCTGTCACGAGTAAATAAGTTACTTACCTGTAACTGTAGTTCTCCAGTATTGGATTCTTTCATAGATTCACATGCTTGAATCATTCCCCGTCGTCGAGATGGGAGCCCCCAGTATTATTAAAAGTAATGTCCATTTAGACATAGAACCTAAGGCCCAAGGCCTTATTATTTAGTGACATATCCCTGTACTTATGTAAAAAAGGACTAAACTTAGAAAACAGACAATCAGGTGGCACCACCCTGTAGAACCTTCCTGAGAGAAGCTCCAGTGCCTCAGATTTTCAAGCACAAGTGCATGCAAATAGAAAAACCTGAGAACTCTAGGTGAGCCTCTCCAGGGGAGGAGAGTGTGTCACATGTGAATCTATGAAATATTCGAATACTGGAGAACTACAGTTACAGGTAAGTAACTTATTTCCTTACTCCAGTATTGGAACTTTCATAGATTCACATGCTTGAATCAGAGTAGCAAGCAGTAATTAACACATTCATTCAATAGACAGAATCTGTGAGCAAAAAGAAATACTATTTCGTGCACACATAAAGAAAATAAAGTACATCTTATCTACTGAATAAATACATACATAAAGAAATAGTTATACTCATAGGTATATATAAACCAAAATATAAATATATACATATAAATAAAGGTATACATACAGAAATATTGCAGAAAATGTGCATTAGAATAAGGATGGTGGGAAGAGATGAAAAAAGGCTCACCTTATTGAAAAAGATGCCTGAGAACCGCTTGTCCTACTGCCGCATCTCGCGGCGTCCTCCAGGTTGCTGCTCTGCAGATATCTGGAAGAGACACACCTGCAAACAGTGACATAGATGTGGACCTGGCTCTGGTGGAGTGAGCATGGACCTTTGCCGTCAAAGGTTGGCCCGTTTGCTGATGACAAAAAACATAGCACTCGATATTCATCTTGATATGCTCTGTTTAGTGAGAGGAAATCCTTTTCTAGGTGCACTGTAGGCTATAAATAGTTGGTTTGATTTACGAAAAGGTTTTGTTCTGTCCAAATAGAATTTTAGGCACCGTTTGACATCTAGAGAGTGCAGGGCACGCTTAGCTGAAGTTTGTGGATTAGAAAAAAACGATTTTAAAACAACCGGCTCATTAAGGTGAAAGTCTGAGTGAACCTTAGGGATGAATCTAGGGTTTGTTCGTAGAATAGCTCTGTCATGTTTCCATTGTAGGTAAGGTTCCTGGGTAGTGAAAGCCTGGAGTTCGCTGACCCTTCTTGCTGAAGTAAGAGCCAATAGGAGAGCAACATTCCAGGACAGGAACTTTCCACTTTGTGGATAGGTTTGAATGGGTGCTTCATTAATTGAGCAAGCACTCTGTTTAGCTGCTATGTAGGAGGAGGGGCCCAAACTGGTGAAAAAATTCTAAACAGACCTTCGCGCATTTCTGACAGGAATTCCTTTATTTTCCTCAGGTACACAAAATGGCTGCTCTAGAACCCCAGTACGGTGGCTGTGAGTGTCCTAAATACCCCTCAAGAGTGCCTTGTCATTGTCACAGCCAGAGAAGGTTCTAGAATCTTCTGGCTTGTGCCAGTACCCCAGGGCACTGGCTATATAAGGCCCAGTCCCTGGCGGCCATTTTAGATTAGATGAAGATTGTTCAGACTAGAGAAGAGATTCCAGACTTGACACCAGATTGACACCTGCCCTGTTGACCCCTGAGGTGGCTGGTAGCGCAGGCAGTAGAGCAGCAAAGGGTTGCTGGCGTTGTGTCTGACTGGCGTTCCAGTCAGCTACGTGAGAAGTGATCTAGCGCCTACAGCGCCTGCCCAGCGAGTACCTCATTGCCCCCAAAGACTGTGGCCAGATTCGTGTGCCTCCCCGCCCCCCCGGTGGTGAACTGTGATCGATTTATCGAGTAGCGAGGCGAGAGCAAGTTCGCCGCGACCGCGATCGTCAGCTGTACCCCCTTCGCGACAGGTGCCTCTAGAGGGGAGCTCGGACATCTCCGAGCCCCACCAGCGTAGAGCGCTTCCTGCGCACATTGAAGGTGAGGTGGTGCGCCGGGGCGGGGAAAGGCCGGCCTTCGTTGGGCGGGACTAGCGTCTCTGCCACTCCCCAGTGACCCGGGAGCTGTAGCTGTGGGCGGGAACCCCCCTGTATGCGTAAGTCGGAGGGAGGTCCGTGGAGCCCCTGAGAGCCCCGTCGCTAACGAGAGAAGTGCTGTGCCCGACTGAATCGTATCTTGACTGCAGCCGATGTGAGGTGGGCCCGTTTCCTCATAGTGAATGCAGCGTTGTGAAGGAACTGTGAACCGGCATTTATTTGACTGTGCGCGAAGGTTGTGTGACCTCTCCGGCAGCCCGTTTGTCAGTCTAATGACTTTGAACTGGTGCCGCCTGTGCTCAAGTGGTGCTAAAGCCCGTAGGCGCGCATAGACTTCACCGGCAAAGCAGAGATCCTATCCCGGTGACCGCCGAGTGCAAATGATGTATTTACTGTGTTTCCTTGCCTTCTAGATATACGCGCATACGCCTTGAGTGATTATTAAAGAGTCCCAAACCTTATTTTGTGCTCAGAGAAGCCGTATACCCGGTCATTGAAAACAGCATAAACGGTAAGAGTTATCTTTCCCATTTGAAGCGTATTGCACATGTAATGATTCTAAAGTATTTAATTGGTGGCAGCGATACCAGAAGAAACATGTGGTTGTTTATTTAAATGAACCAATATTTATTCTGATATTTATTCTGATATTTATTCTGATATTTATTCTGATATTTATTCTGATACTCATCCCTGAAGTTATTCTATTTATTTATACTATTTATTACCAGAACTGTATGACCAAAAGAAATGTATATGTGCTTTCCCAGTCAACCCTATTTACAACAAAGAACTTTTATATAAAGGAATCGTATTTTTCTACAGCAGTGGTGTGGTGTCCTTCTTTTTGGTGTGGATGTACAAGGAGTTATTATTGGGTCAGAGCCGGCTTAACACTACAGCCTTCACTGGCCTTGTCACTTGAGCCAAGCTACCCCCTTTGTGCTGGGCTTGCCCATCGCAGGTCCAACAGGAGCCATATAGGATTCTGTGAGTGATGCATAGAGTCTTAAATTGGATGCGTTGTTTTATAGGCAACCAGTGCAAGCGACTAAGAATCGGGGAGATATGGCAGGTTTTAGGCAGGGCAAACAAAGTACGGGCAGCCGCATTCTGAGCTCTCTGTAGTCTATTAATCACTGTCAGGTTAGAGCCCAGCATAAGGACATTGCAGTAGTCTAGGTGGGATAGTACTACCGCCTGGACTATGACCTGACGAGTGGGAGGCTCAAAGAAGCCAAGAATAGGTTTAAGAGCACGCAAGCGGCCGTAGCAGGTGCCCGCCACTTTTTTGGCATGAGACTCTAAAGAGAGTGAGCTGTCCAACATCACACCCAGATCTTTTACTACCTCCTTAGGAATAGGTGGAGGTCCTAATATGGAGGGCCACCAATGATGGTTCCAACTCTGGGTTTCCTTGCCAATGACAAGTACCTCTGTTTTGGAGGAGTTTAACTGGAGACAGTTCTGGGACAGCCAGTTAGAGATAGCCAAGATGTCCTCCTGGAATTTGATTTGGTCTAGCTCAATGTCCCTAGAGATAGTGAAGACAAGCTGAGTATCCTCAGCATACGATACCAGCCTAATTCCACGATCTCGTGCCAACACTGCCAGGGGGAAGACATACACATTAAACAATGTGGGGCTAAGTGCAGAGCCCTGCGGGACCCCACACTCCACCGAGTGCATACTGGACGAGAACGGCGGGGCATGCACCTGGAAGGAACGGTCTGATAGAAAAGATGCGAACCAATCCAAGGCACTCCCTCTAAAAGCAAAGAAATCTCACATCTCAGAAAAGTCCAGATATAGACAAATAGAGGTAATAAAGTATGACTGCATAAAATCATCAAAATAACGTATACCTCCTATTTAAGGTATAAAAGGGTGGACAACGGGGAGGTGGGTGGGTCAGTGAGAAATCCACAGGCAGATATTGTATCCACCAGAAAAAGCATTACCGAAAGTAAGTAACTTGTTCTTCTGATGGGTACATCTGCCTGTGGATTCCTCACCTTATGAATAGATTCCCACAGCAGTCCAACCCCTGGAAGAGGGTGTCCACCCTTCTATACCAAAAAGTCTTGCAAAACAGATCGCGCAAAATGGCCGTCCCTCCTCACCTCGGAATCCAAGTAGTAATGCTTCGCGAAAGTGTGGAGGGAGGCCCAAGTTGCAGCTTTACAAATGTCCAACACAGGAACACCCCTGGACAAAGTAGAAGTAGATGATTTAGCCCTGGTGGAATGAGCTCTAATGCCTACAGGAGGCTCCTTACCAGCCAGAGAGTAGCATATCGTGGTGCACAAGATGATCCACCTGGATAAAGTGCGCTTGAGCACTGCCTTGCCCTTCATGCGACCAGCATATCCAACAAAGAGCTGATCATTTTGACGGAAGTCCTTTCCTCTATCCAAATAGAAACTAATCACCCTCTTTGGATCCAAACGATGAAGCCTCTCCTCCTCCTTGGAAGGGTGAGGGGGAGGATAGAAAGTAGGGAGGGTAATGGACTGTCCTAGATGGAAGGGAGTTACCACCTTAGGCAGAAAAGCAGCCCTGGTCCTGAGTACCATCCTTTCAGCATGTATGGTCAGAAAAGGAGGCTTTGAACTCAAAGCCTGAAGCTCACTCACCCTCCTAGCCGAGGTGATAGCCACAAGGAAGACCTTATTGAATTTAAGTAGTTTCAAAGGACAACTATGCATAGGTTCAAACGTGGAACCCATTAAAAAAGTTAACACCAGATTTAAATCCCACTGGGGCATAATAAAAGGAATGGGAGGAAACATGTTAGTAAGCCCCTTAATGAAATTTAGGACTATTGGGGACTTAAAACGAGAAGGCTGATCAGGCAAACAAAGGAAAGCTGACAAATATCCATTAACAGTGGCCACAGCACAACCCTGCTGAGCCAAAAGAAGTGAAAAACACAGATCATCAGAAAGATGCGCTTTCCGAGGACCAATAGATTTCTCTCCACACCATCTAACACATTTTGAACACCTGTAGGAGTAGATAGACTTGGTGGAGTGTCGCCTGGCCGATAAAATAACATCCACCATGTCAGGCTGGAGAGAAAAATAATTCAGGTTGCCCCGTTCAATCTCCAGGCATAAAGGTGCAGGCTCTGGAGGTGGGGGTGTAGAACCTGCCCCTCCATCTGAGAGAGAAGGTCTGCCCTTAGAGGGAGACAGAGCGGAGGGTGTGATGAGAGGTGAAGTGGGTCCATGTACCACACCCTTCTTGGCCAATCCGGGGTGTTCAATTTATCTTGGGCCCGGTTTTGGCGAATTTTCCTCAGAACCTGAGGAATCAAGGGTATGGGGGAAATACTTAAAGAAGTTGTGAACTCAATTTCAACTGAAAGGCGTTCCCCAATGCTCCCTGCCTCGGAGACTGCAGAATGATGGGCAGTGTGCGTTCTCGAGAGTGGCAAACAGGTCCACCCAAGGAGTTCCCCACGTCCGGAAGATGTGATGAACTACCTCAGGATGAAGCCTCCACTCGTGGTCGGCGGAGAACTGCCAACTGAGACTATCCACACGTAGGTTCAGCACCCCGGCCAGATGATTTGCCATTGAGCAAATCCGCTGGTCCTGAGTCCAGGACCAGAGCCGCAAAGCCTCTCTGCAGAGACTGTACAACCCTACTCCTCCCTGTTTGTTGACATACTACATCGCGGTAGTGTTGTCTGTCAGGACTTGAAACGACTGACCACGGAGGGAAGGGAGGAAGGCCTTGAGCGCCAAGCGTATTGCCCGCAATTCCAGAAGGTTGATGTGAAGCAACCTTTCCTCTGGAGACCAAAGACCTTTGATCTCCAGATCCCCCAGATGAGCACCCCCACCCTAGGGTAGAGGCATCCGTTATCACTGTGGCCACCGATGGTGGGAGATGGAAGGGCTTTCCTTGAGGCAGATTGCCCTTCACGCTCACCAGGACAGATCCGCTTTAGCTTCTCCTGAGATCCTGACTGACTCCCTGAGATCTCCGTTGTGCTGATACCACTGCCTGCGGAGACACCACTGGAGCGCCCTCATGTGCCAGCATGCATGGTTGACCAACAGGATGCAGGAAGCGAACAGACCGAGCAGGCGAAGGACCTTCAGAACCGGAACAACCGCTCCATTGTAAAACAAGGGGATTATTTCCTGAATGTCGAGAATCCTTTGCGGAGGAGGAAATGCCCAACACACAGTGGTATCCAGTACTGCCCCTATGAACAGGTTGTGCTGAGAGGGCACCAGGTGAGACTTGGGTACATTTATCGAAAAACCCAACTTATACAACAACTGGGTTGTAACCTGCAGATGATGACTCACCATTTCTGGAGACTCTGCCTTCAACAGCCAGTCGTCCAGGTAGGGGAAAACTGGAATCCCCGACCTCCTGAGATGGGCAGCCACAACTGCCATCACCTTGGTGAAGACTCGAGGTGTAGTAGTAAGACCAAATGGAAGGACCGCAAACTGGTAGTGTTGCGACCCAACCGTAAAACGGAGATACTTCCTGTGCGACTTCAGGATTGTGATGTGGAAATACGCATCCTGCAAGTCGATGGACACCATCCAGTCCTCTTGTTGCAGGGCCTGAAGAACCTGCGCTAGAGTGAGCATCTTGAACCTCTCCTGCTGCAACACAGATTCAAGATTCTGAGGTCCAGGATAGGACGTAACCTGCCATCCTTCTTGGGGATCAGGAAATACCGGGAGTCAGTAAACCTGACCCCTTTCCTGCTCTGAACCACCTCTATCGCACCTTTTTGTAACAGGGTAAGAACTTCCTTCTGAAGGAGAAGAAAATGATCCTCCGTGCAAAACCCTTGGCAAGGAGGGTAAGGAGTAGGGAATTCCCTGAAGGGAAGGTCATGCCCATTTTCTACCAGATCTAAAACCCAAAGGTTTGAAGTGATTAATTTCCAATCTTGTAGAAAATGGGTAAGCCGGCCTCCCACGGGACCTACATGGTCCAGGATGGCGGACCTAGGGCGGCTTTCCTGCATTACCAGGAGGGGTTGGGGAGGTAGAGGAGGAGGAGGAAGGTTGACGCCCTGCTCCACGAAGGCAACCCATGCCTTTACCCCTGTAGCTCTTATACAAGGGTTTCTGCCACGGTATTGTTTATATCCATAGCCTCTTGTCTGAGTCTGCAGACCCAAACACCTTGCCGTTGCCTTACAGCCCTTAAATCTTTGCAGGGCAGAGTCTGCCTTTTCACCAAAAATCTTTGACCCATCAAATGGCAAATCAATAAGAGCAGCCTGCACGTCAGGAGAGAACCCAGAAGATCTTAACCATGCATGCGTCCTCGTTGAAATGGATTAACCCATTACTCTGGCAACAGAATCCGCTGTATCCAGACCAGATTGGATAACCTGGCGAGACGCAGCTTCAGAGTCCACCAACACCTCACTCAGATTCCCCTAGTCCGCCTCAGACAACTTAGGAAGAAGCTGTTTTGCAGAGTCCATTAGGGCATGAATATACCTGCCCAAGAGACAAGTGATATTGGTAGACTTCAGTGCCATACTGGCTGATGAAAAGACCTTTTTCGCAGATTGCTCCAACTTCTTGGAATCCCTGTCTGCGGGAGCCTGCGAAAACGCCCCTGTAGATTGCTTCGAACAAGAAGCCTGCACCACCAGACTTTCAGGAGAGGGGTGAGAAGAAAAGAAAAAAGGATTTCCAGGAACAGGTATATACCTTCTTGATACTGACCTCGACACCGCAGGAGCTGAAAGAGGGTTGCACCACACATCGAGGATTGGCTCAGTCACTGCATCATTAAATCGCAAAAGTGGTTCAACCACCGAAGATGGAGAATGAAGAACTTCCGTGAGAAGATTAGGCTTATACTCCGCCACAGGAAGCTGCAAATCTAAAAGTTTTGCAGCCTTCCTAATAACCGTGAGATTAAGGAGCAACATCCTTTGAGGGAGAAGCCTTTTTGAGAAGCAAAGTCCCACTCAGGAGAAGTGTCAAGCCCATTTGCCTCACACAAGTCCTTAAACACATCTTCAGTGTCAGACACCTCTCCTTCCTCCCTCTCTTCAACCTGGTACTGCTCCTCTTCCAATAATTTCTGCGCCTCTCTCCTCGAGCACATCTTCGGTTGCGGCATCAGTGGAGCCACACGCGGCGTTGACGGTGGACCCACTACAATAGCTGGTGCCGATCGAATCCGAGAAGTTTCACGGAATGGAGCCGGGGACTGACCATATGGCGTCGACATCCTCAGAGCCGGAAAGTGCCAGGACGGCGTCGCTGGCATGAACGGCACAAAGGAGGCCGGAGGATACTGCTGAAAAACACCAAAATTAAATGCCAAAGGACCCATGGGACCCGAAGGTGCTCCAGAGGGGTACGAGACCCTGGTGAACACACCATACATCGCATTAAAAAAATGCAAGAGATCCAAATCCGGCATCAGAAACTGAGGGTATGAAGCCGGTTCGAAATCCGAATGAGGTACCTCTGGAGCCGGAGCAGCTGGAGCCACAGGTGGAACAGCCAGAGCTGAAGGAATCTCTGTGTCAGCCGGATTCGACACACCTTCTGGAGTCGGTGAGAATCTCAGCGTCGTCGCCTGCTCTGGAGTCCCCTTATATGAAGGAGATTGAGCCGGAGTCAATTGAGGAGACACGGAAGGAGAAACCAAGTCCTTTTCTGGATGTCGAGCAGGAGAAGTCGACCTTGACACCACAGACTTTGAGGATCGGCGCTGAGAAGCATGTCTCTTCTTCTTCTTATGCTTCCTCTTGGAGTCGTGTGACGTCGAAGACTTGGACTTTGACTTTTCTGACCCCTTTTTTCTTTTCTTGCCTTGGCCATATAAAGCTTGGCTTCTCGCTTCTTCAACACCTTAGGATTCATCTTCCTGCACAAAGAACATCCCTCAACATTGTGGTCTGAAGATAAACACTGAAGCCATTCTTCGTGCGGGTCAATAATTTACATATATCCAACGCACTCCCAGCAGGGCTTAAAACCTGACTTCCTCGCTGCAGACGTGTCAAAAGAGAAAGGGATACAAATGAAATTACAAAGTATCCAGACGAAGTATGGAGAGTCCCAGAAAAATCCGTTAGCGTCGACAGTGCGGAAAAAAGGGAACTGCCGTCACCAAGCTGACGTGGTCATTTTATGGCTCCGGTGACGTCATGTGGAGCTGCGTGCGGAGCCGTGGCATTGTGACAACCTCGTCGGCGTGGAGAGCTGGGAGAAAAAATCCGCGGAATGCTGGTGCAGGGGATGTTCATAAGGTGAGGAATCCACAGGCAGATGTATCCATCAGAATGATAATTTCAGAGAACTGTGATTTGGATGACATACTTGTCCCTGATTCATCGTCAATAGAGATGAATCGGCTTGAGGTGGATCGGAGACTGCACTGAGAGTAGGTGAAGTTCTGTGCACCAATGCTGGCGAGGCCAAGCTGGGGCTATTAGCATGATCTTGCAGGGTTCTGTCTTATCTTTTTCAGCACATTTGGAAGTAGAGGGATAGGAGGAAAAGCGTAAGCAAATATGCCGGACCATGCTTTTGAAAAGGAATTCCCTCATGAAGCCTGATGGGGACGACAACAGGCGAAATACCGGCATTTCGCGTTGTCTGGTTTCGCGGAGAAGTCTAGGTTTGGCTTGTCCCACCAAAGAAAATGTTGATGAGAATGTGTGTATTTAATTCCCACCAATGGCAGGTTGTTTTTAGTCTGCTTAACGTGTCCGCTATGATGTTTTGTCTTCCTGGAATATACTCCGCTGTTAGCAACACCTTGTGCTGAATTGCCCAGATAAGTTGAGCTTCCTGAGAGAGCAGGAGAGATCTTGTTCCTCCCTGTTTGTTTAGGTAGTGCAATGTCGTAGTATTGTCTGTTCTGACAAGCAACGAAGAATTAAGTATACTCAGCAAGAATGCTTGAAGTGCCAGGAAAATTGCTCTCAACTCAAGAAGATTGATATGGAGGATGGTCATTTTCTGCTGACCTGCAGCTCTTGTAGGAAAGCTCCCCAGGAGTCTAAGGATGAATCCATTGTTATCACGAGAGGGGTGGCCTGAGACAGGAAAGGCAAGCCCTGCGATAGCTGGTGAGGCTGTGTCCACCTGTTTAGTGATGCAATCATGGGAGGCGTAATCTGGATTACAGCGTTGAATGTACCCGTTACCTGTACCCATTGCTTGTTTAGAGCTTCCTGAAGAGGACGCATGTGTAGGCGACAGTGAAGAATGAGGTAAATATAGGAGGACATCATGCCCAGGAGAGATTTGTAAAGGCGTAAGGAAAGAAACCACCTTTTTTTGACAAGTTTCACCAAGGATATGTCTCTGTTGCCTTTCTAATGTGGGGTACGCCTTGTTTCGAATGGTGTCCAAAATGGCAGCTCGGAAGGTTAGCCGCCGGGAGGGTGGAAAGGACGTGTTTTCCGTATTCAAAGTGAGACCTAGTCTTTTGAAAAGCTGCAGACCGCATTTGGTAGATGTCATTGCTGCTTCGTAAGTAGGGGCCTTGATAAGCCAGTCGTCGAGGTAAGGAACAATTCAATGATGCGGCTGCCTGGGGTATACTGCAATAGGCGCTACACACTTCTTAAAGATACAAGGGGCCAACTTGAGCCTGAATGGCAATAATCGGAACTGATAGTGCCAGCCTGCCAACGTGAACCCGAGAAACTTCTAGTGCTTTCGATGTATTGGTATATGAAAGTATGCATCCTGGAGATCTATAGACGACATGTAATTGTTTCCGTTAAGGAGACGTAATGCATCCTGGATAGAGATCATGCGGAAACCACCTTTTTTTGACAGGTTTCACCAAGGATATGTCTCTTTTGCTTTTCTAATGTGTGGTACGCCTTTTTTCGAATGGTGTCCAAAATGGCACCTAGGAAAGTTAGCCGCCGGGAGGGTGGAAGAACCATGTATTCCGTATTCAAAGTGAGAACAAGTCTCTTGAAAAGCTGCAGACCGGCTTTGGTAGATGTCATTGCTGCTTCGTAAATAGGGGCCTTGATAAGTCAGTCGTCCAGGTAAGGAAAAATATAATGAGGCTGCTGCCTGAGGTATGCTGCAACAGGCGCTACACACTTCTTAAAGATACGAGGGGCCAATTTGTGCCCGAATGGCAATAATCGGAACTGATAGTGCCAGCCCGCCAATCTGAACCTAAGAAACTTCTTGTGCTTTCGATGTATTGGTATATGAAAGTATGCATCCTGGAGATCCATAGACTGCATGTAATCGTTTCCGTTGTGGAAACGTAATACATCCTGGATAAAGATAATACTGTTTCTTGATGAATTTGTTCAGGTATCCTAAATCCAAAATCAATTTCCACTTCTTTGACTACTTGCGAATCAAGAAGAAATGGGAGTAAAAACCTCTTCCTCTTTGACTCAGGGGACCGCGCTCTAAAGCTCCCTTCGTCAATATTGTGGTAACCTCCAGCTTCAACAGAAGCAGGTGATTTTGAACACCAGGTAGCGGAGAGGTTGGTGGAGGAATTTTTATACATTCTAGAGAGTGGACAAATTGTATTCGGTGTAGAACCAATTGATCCGATTTCATTCCACTGTTGACAATAAAAGTATATTTTGCTGCCCTCCTCCGGTGGAATGGGCGGGGCGGAGGCCAGTAGAAAAAAGTAATTGCCAGCGACTGGTGTCCTTGCCCTATCGTCCTGTTTTTCCTCTGAAAGAGGACTTGTTGTAGGCAGCCGCAGGCGGTTGACGCTGAGAAACTTGCTTTCTGTATTTTTGGGTGGAGGAAAAATAAGCTGAGTAACAAAACTGCTGGTAGCCTCCACTGTAGAATGGATGACCCTTGCCTCGCGCACCACAAAAAGGCATTTTCTTGTTCTATAAAGTACCCAAAGACTTTGCTGTTTCTGTGTCTTTCTTAATTGTTTGTAAAGCCTCATCAATGTGACTTTCAAATAATTCCTAACCTTTATAAGGTAGGTCTAAAGTTTTTATCTTGTGATTCAGGCCTAAATGAGGTGGCTTTCAGCCACCCTTGATGTCTCAAAACTGCAGCTCCAGCTAGCTGGCGAAAACCGGTGGAAGCAATATCCATAGCGCAGTCTATACTTTCCGAGGTGGAACGCTCGCCTTCTAGTAGGATATTCCTTGCTTCCTCCTTGACCTCTGGTGGAAGTCTATTCAGATAAACAGCCTCACCCGACCACATCTACCTATTATAACGGCCCAATAACGCCAGGGATCGTCGCTGTGCTGCATGCAGATCACTGAATCTGGTTTTGGGTGACATGTCAGGCAAGCAGGAGCATCATCAGGGGCTTTATACTTTTTGTCCAGTCTTGGCAACAGTGGTGGTACGGTTGCTGGATTCTGCATGATCTTCAAGCCCTGGTCCCAGATGTAATCTATGTTTAGCATAGCATAGTTTATATCGATTTCCTCTAAGGTTCATTAAGGTCATATAGGAAGCAGTCTTGCTGATGCACAGGCATTGGTAGCTCAAAACGCCTGGTCGCTCTTTCCAGGAGATTATAGAATCCTCCTATATCTTCTGGAGGTGAATCAGTTTGAGGCGGAGATGGGGATGCTGGTGGGGGAATTATAAAGGCATCTCACTCAACCTGTTGAAGTTCACCTTCTTTTTCTTCTTCCTCTTCAGTAGACGACAGGTGTTGCACAGAAACTTTTTGAGGTGAGGAACGAACATTTGGAGACCAATGTTGAGGTGGAATAGGAGAGTGAATCTGTAGATCATAAGGTGGGGGAGGAGCCTGTTGGAGGGGACTATGGAGGAAATCTCTTTATAGGGCGCTAGCATGGATTGCAGGCTGTCATGAGATTAGAAGGAAGACACACCATATTGTGTTGCTGATGATGTTGGTGTGAATAACAACATTGTTAGCTAAAAATAGTCCTCATCATCAGAATCCTCCTGTTATTTAACATTAGGTTCTGATGGGCTTAGCGCTGCCCGAAAGAGACTATCGTCCTCAGAGTCCTCCTCTTCATCATTAGCATCCAATAGGTGCGAGTCTAAGAGCGTACCTGACTGGGCGAGTTAAGGCTGGAGTCAAGGACTTTTGATTCTTCCTGTGATGTGAAACAGGCTTTTCTTTCTTCATCGTCGGTGTCGTCAACAAGCCCGTCGACAAGGGCTGTTTCACAGCCAGATCTGTCTGATCCATTGACAGAATAGTCATCGACAACAATGAACAATCGGTGAAAAGAAGCTTTGTCGACGAGTACAAAGTAGCTACCGTCGTTGACACAATCATAGAAGCTGCCTCTGCCATCAACGAGGTTTGCCCGGTTGACTGGATCATAAACGAGTAAGAAGACAAGGTCGCCTTCGGCGAAATCGTCTTCTACGTCTGTGGTCAACGGATGGGCGTCATTGAGAGATGCCTTTTCGACGACGATTTAGAGGAGATGATCTGCATTGTAGACGATTAAGGACCCCGACCTGTCGAGGGTGATACAGTGACAGTGGTAACTGCGGGCGCCGTCGACGTCACTGAAACCACACTAGGAGAGGATTTTCTTGTTGTCCGGGATGCTGTCGAAGAGCTCTCCATCGGCAGACCTGAGGTAGGCTTCTTAAAAGTATGTTTGAGCTTCGGAGGTGGAGTAGAAGGCTCTGGAGCTGGGTTTGGGGTTTTTTTGGAAGACAATGGTCTTTTTTCCTGCTGCATATAGGAAGTTTGCTTAGCGAAACACTATGCTTGTGCGAGGTCTCAGGTGACTTCTTAGATTATATTTTTGGGTGGCTGTGAAGATGTGCCTGCAGGGTCATCCAAGGGTCTTTTTTTAGGTGTTTTGGAGGAGTATCTGGAAGAGGCATCACTCTCCACATCCAAGACCACAGTCTCCCTGTTCTTAAGCCTTTGTAGTCAGAAGAGAAGCCTCATTTCCCAATCTTTCAAAGTGTTTGTTGAAAAGGTACGACATACCTTACAAGCCTTGGGTTTGTGTTCAGGATAAAGGCAGTCCTTGTGAGTCGTCGATATGCAATCTCTCTTTCCTGCAAGTGCCACAGGGTCTGAAGAGGCCTTTTGTTAGGTGTGTCTGACATGATGGGCATCAGTTTACCCCACCTAAACACAGATGTACACGTTTGGTAGTATATCTGTGAGATGAGAAAAAGGAAAAAACCTGAAGAAAATCTTCTATCAAGAGTTGTGAGGAAAAAACTCAGCAAATCTCAGTGGAGACTCTCTAGCACAACGTACGGTAGAAAATCTGAGGGACTGGATCTACTCTCAGGAAGGTTCTACAGGGTGGTGCCATCTGATTGGCTGTTTTCTAAGTTTATAATATAAATCACCATGGGGTGACCCAGTATCCCTCAGAACCTGGGCGATACAATTACATATAAACAGTGGTTCTGTCGGGTATACGACCTGATTACTTCAAAATCTGCATTATTTCAATTCGATTCACAATGGTTCTCTGATTACTTAGTACTGTGCTCCAAGCAAGGAGCTTGCTCACAACGCAAATCCAATACCACACTTCTTCAGGGTAAACAATTACTTTTAATCCATGAATTGCATTTTCTCATTCATAGATAACCCTGTTTCCACATGATTTATTTACAATTTACAAACGCGGCGCACATTAAAATTGAGTGAAAGTGATGTGACATCAAGTGAAAATTGGTGACCTTCTAAACGTGCTTATCTACAAGTGAGTGAAAAGGAGGGAAGGGGACAAATATGTTATTTTGGTCAGTTGCAGATGGTGATTGTAATTATCCCAGTAATCCACTCAATTGGATTATCATAAGAACTGGGTATTCTCTACTGATCCAATATGCTCAATATCGTCGACGTTTCGACCCTGTAGGACGCCTTAGTTGGGGGTCTAGCGCGGGTCTTCTTCAGGACAGGGGACAGTGGTAAAGCGCCAACGGGTCTCCGTGAGATAGACCCCAGGTTGCTGTACAGATTATTTCAGGTGTGGATAAGTTGTAGATCTACTAGTTGAAAGGGTGGTTCCCGCCATAGTTAATAATGGGGGTCCTCTTCAGGTATGAATTAACATATTCCTTAAAGCCAAGGTCGCCCCATAAATCAGACGATCTCTATCGGATAAATCAAACGTTCCTCAGTGAGCGAGATCTGTATCATCTGTATCATCCGCTCGCTCCTACGGCGTCCTCATCCTCACACTGCTTGCGTAGTCTGTGCGGGAGGGTGGCTGGGATATGGCTAACGTGGCTGGAAACCCTTTCCATTGCCACGAAAGGAGCAAAAGTAAGACTAGCCACGGGGTCTGGCCGTAGCTCGAGAGTCCTTGAACCTGCCCAGGGCCGAGTCTGCCTTTTCCCCAAAAAGGCTGGTTCCATCAAAAGGCATGTCATGTCGTTGAAATCGATCTGCCCAGCGAATTGGTAGAATCTACGCCACACCGTATGGTGAATTTTGCTGCATGTCTCCCAGCCTTAACAGCTTGGGAGAGCACAGCCCGGGCCTCCTTCGGGACTTGTGGCAGCAGTTGCGCAACAGTCTCCCAAAGGGAATGGGAGAAACAGCCCAATAAGCATGCAGTATTCACTGACCGCAATGCCAGGCTGGAGGAAGAAAACAACTTCTTCCAGAATGATTCCACCCTCTTTTGGATTCCCTATCCGGAGGGGCGGAAGGGAATGTGCCTCGGGACGTAGAGGCCTGCACCACCAAACTCTCTGGGGAGGGTGCTTGCTGAGGAATTTTGGGTTTCCCGAAGCTGGGCTATGGCGGAGTGCAATCGTCCTATTCACAAAAGCCCCTGTGCTTGTACCATGTTCCTAGAAGGACTTCTGTAAGTGTCTCAGGGGTTCGGACGTGGAAGCCCCAGGCTGAAGCACCTCAGTCAGATTAGTCCTGACCTGCACTGAGGGCAGCTGCAGTCCAAGGTCCTTGGCTGCGCTCTTAACCACCATGGCATAGGATGCCCCCTCCTCCGCATCCACTGTTGGCGGAGAGAGCATGCCAGTATCTGAAGAAGTATCCGGTTCACTGGCCTCCCCAAGTTACCCATACCAGTGCAAATTCTCCGCACAGACTTCCTGGGTTTCAAGAGGGTTCCCAGACCCCTCCCATTCCTCTCCTGAGCCTAGCACATCTTCAAAGTGCTCAGGCGAAAACATAGAGCCTCTGGGTTCTGTCGATGTCTGAATTGGAGTTGTTCGACACCGTTTCAGCTCTGTGTCAATGGGAAAGAAGATGGGGCTTGCGCCACTGTTGGGCATCGGTAACGTTGTAGGCACCGACTTCAGATACGACGATGGGGAAGGTCGTGTTGGCACAACCGGCGTCGAACCGGATCGGGGATCGGATTCTGGGGCCCTACCGTCATCATGGCCGGGGCAGACAGTGTCACACCCAATGGTGCCCCTTTAACTCGGTGGGGGCCCAAATGTTCAACAGCGGGGTCGTTCCACTCAAATACGCGGCTCACGGCCTCATAAAATTCTTATTTGAACGAGAGACGCTTCGGCTCCCAGAAAGGGGAAAGATGCAGTCGACTCTGGCCTGAAGTGTCAGTGCTCCTTACTTCTCTCGACGACGGACTTCAGTTCAGGCGAAGACTTCTTCTTCCTATGACTCTTCCCCGAGTGTTCAGAGGATCTCAAATTGGAGGAAGAGGACTTAAGGCTCCGTGAGCGGTCCCGCAACCTCCTCTTCTTCAATTGGGACTGTGACCTCCTTGGAGTCTCGCTCGACAGTGTTGAAGGCCGAGCCGCAAGAAACTTCATCGTACACTCACTCAAGGTCTTCGAAGCCGACAGTCAAAACACGACTTCGTATCATGGTCCCGCCACAGACACCACAGACATATGTGGTGGGGATCAGTGACCGACATCATGCGGGAATAAGTCCAGCACAGCTTAAAACCGGTCTTTCTCGAAGACATTCCTCGCACACAAAGTCGTAATCCCAAGTTACTTACCCTCGGTAACGATGTATCTGGTAGACATAGTCTAGCCGCAGAGTCCTTAACTTAGAATATTCCCCAGGCATCAGGACGTGACGTCAGCGGAGCCATATATACCTGCCCTGGCGCGCCAATATCAGTTTCGGTCAGAAGACTTTTCTGCTTCAGAACGCAAAGCTAACACCAAAAACTGTGAAAATATGGGAACAGTGGGCAGAAAAAGAAAAAACAAGGTATGGTGAAAAACATCACCATAGAAAGACAGTGCCAGGCACCGTATATTGTAAAGTGAGGTGGGGGGAATGAACAGAGCACCACTCTGGGAGGGACCCCCGCAATTGTTAAGACCCAAAACCTCCCCTTGAGGCAGAAGAAGATGCAGAGCTTAGACAGGATTCAAACCCTTGGCCTGTATGAGCCTGTGCCCCCAGAGGCACAAGACGTACCATTGAGACGTAGCTCCTTGGTGAACCATCACAGCAGCCAGCAGAAAGGCTGCAACCACAATATAAAACAGTGAAGGACAACCAGTCCAGAACCCAGACGTACGGACAAACTACCATAAGGCGTCACCCAATAGGAGACATCCGATCCGAATAAGGGACCTACCGAATGTAGCATTGTCAGAGACTGTAACCACTAGAGTGCAAGGGAGGCAAGAAACCTCTAGCGGTAGAAGAAAGGATTTAGACTCACAACGGGCAACCCAGGGTAAGGGTTGTAAAGGACACATGGCATAAGGGCATACTGTCCAAATACAAGGATGGGTAAGGCAGAGCCACAAAACAGAATGTAGCATTGTGAGTCAGAGAGAAGAGAAAACATCACCCCGCAGAAGAATAAAGCCACCCAAAGGGAGGCGAAGGCAAGAAGCCCAACCTAAAAGGGTTGTCGCAGGATGGGTAGGACGGGCGGGCGTTAAGGAATCTGTGGCTAGACTATGTCTCTACCAGATACATAATTACCGAAGGTAAGTAACTTGTTCAGCAGAACTGATCCTATGGAGTGAAAGAACCGCAGGATGCGGCAGTCGACACGCCAACCCAAAATTCTGGTAAGTGGTATGGTGAAGAGAGCGCAGACCTCCCCCACATGTACCAGAGAGGAAGAGTACTGCGGAGACCCTCGCCAGCCAGATATGTGTGAGAACATTGAAAGGATGCACATACACAGCCAGAAGGACGCTCATACGCGTCCAGAAGAACACCAGGAAGCAAGCCAGCAGGAACAGCTGAGATGCGCACAATAGCAAGACGGCAATGGCCACAAACACCAGAGAAGATCTAGTGATGTAAGTGGACAGGGCCAATACCAGAGCAGGAAAGCCCGCACAAGCCATTAGAAAGAGCATGTGGCAGAAACAGCCTTAAGAGGATGCTGAAACCCGGCCAATCCCAGGGACTAGGTTACGCTCAAAAGTACCCGTATTATACAGAAGGTGGGAATAGTCCAGGCTATAAGCAGCATTTGCCTCCAGTCTGGAAGAGAGAGAGAGAGTAGTACCCTCGCAGGACAATTTAGAAGAAAAGACAAGCCTAACCAGGGAGTACTCAGAACAAACTTGCGGGTCCTAGACCCCAGGCAGAGCGGAGTTCAGGGAGGACCGACTCCACAAATCTGTCACATGACGGAACCGTTCCGTCATGAGCCCATAGGCGCATTAGAACCTTCAAATAACAATGAGGGTCAAAGGGGAATATTTAATGACCATACAATAATATCATCCCCAATACCATGTATATACCAAAGATATCAGTAGGTCAAAAAACGCGCTTAAACTGTCTAGAACAATGTGTTTGATATAGGGAACAGTCACGAAGTCCATTTTATAATGATACGTGGTGACCATCAAATAATTCCCATCAGATACCCATCCTGTGCCGCCCTACATCATTTGGGATCCTTCAGCCGAAGGAAGTGATGTTCAACCACTTAGGGATTAGGTGAACTGTAACCTAATCAAATGGAAAGAATCACCAATGTAGTAGATTGATTTGTATGGCATAAGGAGGGTAAAATGACTAGCAGTGCAAAAAATATGATAAAGTAATTGTGCATATAAGGTGAGTGATTTAAGATTGGGTTGTGGAAGTGGAAGAATATGTTTTAATTGTATCCTATCCACACCCAACGGTAAAAACAGTGCAAAGTAGTGCTATACAAATAACTACTCAGATGAAATAAAGGTCAACATGTTTCTGCGGTCTAACAGAGTCTCGAGATCTCCTCCTGCTTCATCAGGACCTCATTTTAATGCTACTGCATAAATGTGAACAACAAAATAAGTGAAAATGGTATCACCTGAAATTCGCCTGTTCAGAAGATCACGAAGGTTACAGCGTGAAACAGGACAAACAGACAAAGAAGAAAAGTAAACAAACAAAGCACGTAATTATTGTCGACAGTTTACAGTACACATATTTTATGTGTTTAGTTATAGTTAGCCAATCATGTTATTGGTCACAGGGTCTCAAATAGTAGACCACGAATTTAAATGCCATTTTATTTGCAACCTAATGGAAGAATCTAATTATCTTCACTCACCCAATTTGTGGGGAATGTACGCCCCACCTCACCTGGCTACAGCGCAGGTAGAAACAGAGCACCGCTCTGAGGAAGGAAAGGAAGGAGGAAATGAAAAGAGGAAGGATACAATGACTGTATTTATGGCATCTACTTTAGTAGCAGAATGACCACGAGAGTGTGTATGTATAGCCCAAAACATATGTGTATAGAATGTATAGTACGTGATCACATAATCACTTAACTACACTTATGTCTAATGACTACATCTACCGTGGTGACAGATTGGTCAAAAAAATTATTTATTCGTCATCACAACTAGTATGTATAGATAGAGCCGTGATGTGCCTGGCTGTACCTCTATCACATGTCGCCATGTAAAATTCAGATCGTGCACGCTGTCATTCACGGATATCTACAAATTTGTAGGTTTCTATAATATCGCACTTATAACGTGCAATTGTATCCCAACGATCGTATTCCAGACAAAGACGGCCAACAAACAAAAAGAAACCGCCCTATCTCTCTAGCATGAAAGATAAAAGCCTGGAACACAATCGTGCGTTAGGAGTTAAGTCTCGCACCCCACCCTGCTTACCTGTCCGTCGGTACTCCGGACGTCCGTCTAGGCTGTCATGGAGGGAGGTACCCGACCGGACAGGAAGCAGGATTTTGTCTCTTCTGTTTGCGTGCTACAGGGTCGCGTATAAATGACGATATCACGTAATACTGCGTGACGGTTTCTAATCATGCTGGGAATTGTAGTCCCCGCATGGTGTTAAACTTAATGTCAGAGGCACGATATCTGGCATTATCGAAAAGCGTGCTTGAGAAGTATAATCTAGCAATTAAAAGACTGAATAAGATGACATTTATAATCAGTATTCGGATATTATGTTCCTTTTGTATGCAAAGAGTATTGTCTAAATACACGAGCAACAATAAAAGCCCTGTGATCTCGGCGTCACTAGAAGGTATGTGACGACTTCAGGGCATCCTGGGAATTGTAGTTCCCCAAGTTGATTGTAATAGGTGTCTACGAGAAAGACTAATGTGCATCAATGTATGCCAATACTAAGAGCTAGAAACAAAGGTCTGGGAGGTACGTTTTTTCTGTTGCATTAATCTAGTATTGTTTATGCCCTCACCCGATCGTTTATGTGATTGATGCGTACTCTATATACTGTGCGTATTCACACGATAACAGAAATGACGATCAAATGGACCCCTGGAGGTGTGCTTTCAAGTGTAAGCTCATGCAGATTACATGACTTTGGTATATTTTAAGATTCTCTCTCACCTATACAAGATTGCGATAACCTCTGTAGGGGATTCTATGGCGGACAGTTGAGTGACATTCAAATTGCTTGTATCACGTGAAAGATGAAAATCAGATTGCTTGTATCACGTGACAGATGAAATTCACAATGACATCCACGGAATATCATCATTCAATCCTGTTTTGTGGGATTGTAATTTATACACCCATCTCTGTTCTCGTTTAAACAGGAACATGCTTGTATCAGCAATGTGTGCAGGAATTATTGGTTGTTCCAAAACTGTCCACCTTATGTCAGTGGGAAGATGTTGTGCTGACAAAAAATGACTGGTAAGTTTAGTAGCTTGTTTGCTGCATCGTATGGAACTCTTGTGTTCTGATATTCGTAACTTAACTTTACGAGTTGTCATGCCTACATACATTTTGTTGCAAGGGCACTTGATTAGATATATTAGGTTTGCACTGTTGCAGTTAGTAAATCTGCGTTGTTCCCAAACTTGTTCCAACCCGATATCAATAGTTATTGTTCTTGATGTCTGGGGACATGCTGCACATTGTCCACACGGGTAGTGCCCTGTGACTGCTGGCATGTCCCACAATGTTCCCACTGCTCTCGGTACCTCACTCCTAGGCCTAGTGTGGACTAACTTGTCCTTCAAGTTTTGTGCTCTTTTGTAGGCGAAGAGCGGGGGAGGCAGTATGTCTTGGCCAGTATTGAGGATACCCCAGTGTCTCTTGACAATCTTGGTAATTTGGTTGGAAAAAGTGCCAAACGTACTCACGCATGTCATGCGTTCGGTCTTAGGCTTGGGAGGCAGGATTTCAAGCAAACTGGCTCTGTTGTTGTTGGCCGCTCGTTTTTTGGACGTCTGGATTAATCTTTTGGGATATTCTTTGTGTGTCAAATCCTTGGATAGACACTGGGCATGTGTTTCAAAGGACGCACAATTAGAGCAGTTTCTTTGTATGCGCAAGAATTGCCCGTAGGGCAAGTTGTCCCGTAAAGACTTCGGATGGCAGCTGTTATAATTATCTAATCAGAGGTGGGGGAGATGGAATATTGATCCATTCATTTTCCAAAGGATATCTTGTAATCAAGGGGGGAAGGATCACTTGTCCTGAACAACCTTAGGTCTGCAGGATGGTTGGCGGGGGGAATTCTGTCCCAATATAAAGACCCTCATGCACGTGATGGGTATGGTGGTGTCTGAGAGCGGTATATCTTGATTCTCCGCTTCTGTTTCACGTGTGTGCATAATCATCAGGTCTACTTAGGTTATGCAGCCTCCACCAGGAGGATTTTACCCAAGGTTGGTGCAGTAGTGAGCCAGAGATAAAAAGACCAGAGATCAGGAGAGCAAAACTTTAATAGGTCTGATTTCGGGTCTGGTAAACTCAATAGTTGTGCATCCGGTTTACTTGTTTATGAGTTACAGTTGCACTTTGAGTGACGAAGGGGTTAAAAGATTGGTCGACATGTTTCTGCCTCTATTGCCTTACTACTAGGACTTACGGTCGGCTCGGTCTGTGAGGTTCACGATGAGGGATTCGTTGATGTTCCTGTTTGGGCCTTGGTTACGCTCCTTGTTTGTACCTGTCTCGTCTGGTCGGACCAGGTCACTCCTCTTCTCCGAGTCCTCTCGGACGTGCGGCCATTCCCTAAAAAAGGAATGCGTGGTTGGAAATTTTGTCCACCATGAGGTTGCATCTGATGATTCATCATCTGTGGGCCTTGGAAGTATGGGTTCATCCAACCTTGAAAATGGGGATTGAACGGCTGGAAGGGCATCCCTTGATTGTCCATTTGGAAGAAGGGTGGGCGCCAGGAGTTGCCTCCACGGCGGTTTCCTCTTTTCCTTTGTTGGTTCTGTCTTGGGTTGTAGTTGTGGCCTCCTTGGTCAGAATTGTTACTTGATGCACTACTGTATGACCCATTATTGGAGGCATTGTCATCTGCCTTGTAGTCCTTACTGCTGTAGGGATGCGAGAGTTGACACTCAAATGGACACGAACGGTCTAAAAGTATTGCCATTTTTTAGTTGTTTATTGTAAAAATGACAGCGCAAACTGCTGTGGGTGTGTGTCTTTCCCCTCCTCACCCCCCGACCCTGTGTGTGTGCGTTACAACTATGTGTTTACTCATTACAGGTACCATAAGACCTCCAAGACTTAGAAACAGGTCAAAAACCTTTTCTTCTCACCTTTTACACTGTATGATATTTTTTTGCACGTCATTTCACGGTCCTGAAGAATGCCCGTAAGTCCTAGTAGTAAGGCAATAGAGGCAGAAACATGTCGACCAATCTTTTAACCCCTTCGTCACTCAAAGTGCAACTGTAACTCATAAACAAGTAAACCGGATGCACAACTATTGAGTTTACCAGACCCGAAATCAGACCTATTAAAGTTTTGCTCTCCTGATCTCTGGTCTTTTTATCTCTGGCTCACTACTGCACCAACCTTGGGTAAAATCCTCCTGGTGGAGGCTGCATAACCTAAGTAGACCTGATGATTATGCACACACGTGAAACAGAAGCGGAGAATCAAGATATACCGCTCTCAGACACCACCATACCCATCACGTGCATGAGGGTCTTTATATTGGGACAGAATTCCCCCCGCCAACCATCCTGCAGACCTAAGGTTGTTCAGGACAAGTGATCCTTCCCCCCTTGATTACAAGATATCCTTTGGAAAATGAATGGATCAATATTCCATCTCCCCCACCTCTGATTAGAAGATTATTAGCAGCGCACAGCTGTGGGAGTCTCTACACAAATTGGATCAACAAATCCTGTTGACTGCCGAAGACATTCCAAGATGGCAGAGAACTTAGGATTAAGTTATTCCATTGAAGAGATTGACGCAATACTCGCAAGACCACCACCGTTCACGAACAGTGACCTCTCAGCAACCCTGTCCAGCTCAACTGAATGGGATGAACTGACGGAAATAAAAAAAGAAAGAGTCAGGACCGCCGTACACGGCATAATTATGACGGAGTACTTGAGAGTGAATGCGGCACCCAGAGGCCTCTGGGTCACCACAGCTCCAAGGATTTTCCTGAAAGATCTAGCTTTTAGAAAAGACTGGTCCGCAATTTCATGGAAATGCACAAGAGACTACCTGGTACTGATTATTAAAACAGCTTCAAGATTGGCAGATGAATTGACAATAAAAATCCGTCTCCTAGAAACAAATCTGAACAATACAGTTGATATCACCATATATAAAACAAAATTAGATGAAATCAATAAAGAAATGAGTGATTCACATGAGTACCTGGTACAGACTAAGCTACAAAAATTGGCCAAGGAACTTAAAAAGTTCTCCTTGGAGAAAGTACATCCCTACAGCAGTAAGGACTACAAGGCAGATGACAATGCCTCCAATAATGGGTCATACAGTAGTGCATCAAGTAACAATTCTGACCAAGGAGGCCACAACTACAACCCAAGACAGAACCAACAAAGGAAAAGAGGAAACCGCCGTGGAGGCAACTCCTGGCGCCCACCCTTCTTCCAAATGGACAATCAAGGGATGCCCTTCCAGCCGTTCAATCCCCATTTTCAAGGTTGGATGAACCCATACTTCCAAGGCCCACAGATGATGAATCATCAGATGCAACCTCATGGTGGACAAAATTTCCAACCACGCATTCCTTTTTTAGGGAATGGCCGCACGTCCGAGAGGACTCGGAGAAGAGGAGTGACCTGGTCCGACCAGACGAGACAGGTACAAACAAGGAGCGTAACCAAGGCCCAAACAGGAACATCAACGAATCCCTCATCGTGAACCTCACAGACCGAGCCTTAACAAAAGATGAGGAAAGCGTACTCAACAAGGGATTGGGATATGTCCCCACACCGAAACTGGACGTTTTCAAAACCAAGTGCGAAATGGCAGAATTCTGCCGAAAATTGAAATTGAAAGCTTTTTTCAAAGGAGAGGGACCAAGAAAAGAAGAAGGAGACACATCCTTAAAAAAGAAGTCTACCTTCTGCCCCCTCAACTCTCAGGTCCCAATCGAAATTCAGACCTTTGAGCAAGCTATTTTCAAAGGGATTGACGATCTGGCTCGGAAAACAAGGAAACCATTCCAGAACATCACAAGATCGGAACAACTAGCTTTGGATTCATTGACAAGTGACAACAACATAGTCATCAAGCCAGCCGACAAAGGCGGAGGGGTAGTCCTACTAACCAGTATAGGGTACAACCAACAATGTATGGACCTACTGTCAAACGACAAATTCTACAAAATCCTATCAACAGACCCGACACTAAGACTGCAAACAACAATAGCCATGATGATAGAAGAAGGAGAGACCAACAATTGGATCTCCAAAAAAGAGGGGGATTACCTGAGAACCACAACACCAAGAACCCCCTACTTCTATTCCCTTCCAAAAACACACAAAGGACGAATACCACCACCAGGACGCCCGATAGTGTCGGGGATTGGTTCGATCCTCGAACCCCTTTCCCAGTTCGCCGACCAATATCTGCGGCCACTGGTTCAAAGCACTCCCACCTACTTAAGGGACACGAGGGATCTCTTGAACCAACTAAAAAACATCGAATACTCACCAGAGACCATGCTCCTGGTGGGTTTCGATGTTGAAAGTTTATACACTAGCCTCCCCCAGGAGAAGACCATGGCAACCCTAGAGGATACACTATTCAACATCGCATGGCCACACAAAACCCCCAGGCATTTTGTTCTAGAATGTTGCCGGTTGGCCCTTATGGAAAACTTTTTCCAATACAGAGAGACACTATACCTACAGTGCCATGGGACATCGATGGGCAGTACATTTGCCCCGAGCGTGGCAGGGCTGTACGTGAGCTCTTTCGAGGAGACCCACATTCTGAATGCAACCAACAACCCCTATCATCATTGTATACGTTTTTGGAAACGATACATTGATGACATTTTTGTAATCTGGGAAGGAGACCACCAGACTCTATCATCATTCCACACATGGCTGAACCAAAAGGACGAATGCCTACAGTTCACTCACTGTGCCAACAATAGGAGCATCGATTTCCTGGACATAACTGTCTATGCTGCAGAGAACACTCTCCACACCCGAACATTCTTCAAAACTACTGCAAAAAACAGCCTGTTATCCTTTAACAGTTTTCACCCGCGCCCGCTACGAGAGAACTTACCCTACAGCCAGTTCCTCAGGCTTCGGCGCAATTGCAGCAATCCTGGAGAATACAAAGAACAAGCGAATGACCTCTGCAAGAAATTAGAGAGGAGGGACTACCCAAAAAAGATCATCAATAATTGCAAGAAACGTGCAAGAAATCAAAACAGAGAGGCACTCCTTGAGATCACACCAAGAGAACCCGTGGAAGAGATACTTACATGTGTCACCACGTACAGCCCAATGACGAACGATCTCAAAAAGATGGTCAATAAGAATTGGCGCATATTGACATCGGGTGATCTTACCTGGCAGAAACCACGATTTGCAAATAAAAGGAGCAGAAATCTGAAGGATATTTTGGTCCATACAAGACCTCCCCCAAAAAAACCGAGAGAAAATCTCAACCCATGGGGCAATCCACAAGTGAAAGGACACTATCCATGTGGCTCATGCTCAGTTTGCAACCTCACAACAGCGACGAAAGAACTGCAACTCTTGCCAAATTTCAAATGGACCCTGAACAGTCATACGAACTGTAATACCACCCACGTGATCTACATGATTACATGCCCATGTAAGATGAACTACATCGGGATGACGTGCAGGAAAGCAAAACAGAGACTATGCGAACACAAGAGCAATGTGAAGTGCAAAAAGAGCACCACAAAGATGGCCACCCATTATTTGGAAAAGGGCCACACAACACTCGATTTACAATGGGTGATCCTGGAAACTTTACCAAATAAAGATCACAATGCGGAACGAATCTTTTTTGAAAAGGAGCAGAGATGGGTTCATAGACTGAAGACAGATACCGAAGGGCTGAATGACAACATACCCTGGCTCACAGTGGCAAGAAAATAGGGATCTCACTCTATACTCTAGGAATGAGTAGATTGACCCAACGAGACTCACCTAGAGAAAATAAAAGGCTATCTGAACACTGCAAATTACAGTTTATCACTTGAAAGAGAAGGTACTGCCACTTCCTCCAATGCGAACTATTTTACCACCTGCCAAAAACATCACAAAAGGAACAATGTCAGGAATAAATGAAAACCTGTATTATCGTATAGACCTTGAAAGAAAAAGAAATAGATCCCAACAAGTAATAAGCTGAGGAGATGTGCGCTACTGGAAGTAATGACCACGAATAGCAATGAATATTGCAAAAAGATCTTTTTAAAGCCACCCGTCATGGGAACAAAAAGACAGTGCATATATCACCCGACCGAAAACATATTATTCGTCATAAAAACACCACCCCGGTGTGCAATAATTGAGCAAAATTGCCTATCAATTTACTTTCATTCTCTGGTCCGTGTAACTTTCATTAAAATCCCCGGAATGAGAAAAGAAGCACACTATCCGTGTTTACTAACTGTAAATACCGATGGTCCAATAGGATTGTGCAGGGAGCGCTAGTACCGCCCACAAGGCCGCCCCAGAAAAGTAACCCAGAAGGGACAGGAACCACTTCCGGTTCGGTAAGAGCAGAGCAGCGCGCACAATAGCGAGCTGAGGACGAGGCGAAACAGGTAGCAAGGAGATACCTTTCACCCGGTCTACAAAACCGCAAGTACCAACCAGCCGCTTTAATATTAATGCTTCCTCTTGTTTAATCCCCGCCTTTAGCCCGCTCCAATATCCTTACCGGCTGAAGGAAGTGTGCATTAGCAATGCGCGAGGTAACCGCAAGCGTAAACAACATTTGCATGCCACATGGCGCCCCTAAGATTACGGCGTCACCAGCTCACTAAGACGCGGAGTATGCCTTGCATGTCACGAATATTTGTCGGCTGATTTAATCACCCGCCCTGATAAAAACAGACAAACTCACGACCATTATTGTCACGAGAGTTCACAAACGAATACACTCACGATACTATGATAGTCCTGCACTGCCCCTCTGCAAGCATGCTATAGGACGGTGCCTGAGCATGGAGAGGATGCGAGAGTTGACACTCAAATGGACACGAACGGTCTAAAAGTATTGCCATTTTTTAGTTGTTTATTGTAAAAATGACAGCGCAAACTGCTGTGGGTGTGTGTCTTTCCCCTCCTCACCCCCCGACCCTGTGTGTGTGCGTTACAACTATGTGTTTACTCATTACAGGTACCATAAGACCTCCAAGACTTAGAAACAGGTCAAAAACCTTTTCTTCTCACCTTTTACACTGTATGATATTTTTTTGCACGTAATTTCACGGTCCTGAAGAATGCCCGTAAGTCCTAGTGGTAAGGCAATAGAGGCAGAAACATGTCGACCAATCTTTTAACCCCTTCGTCACTCAAAGTGCAACTGTAACTCATAAACAAGTAAACCGGATGCACAACTATTGAGTTTACCAGACCCGAAATCAGACCTATTAAAGTTTTGCTCTCCTGATCTCTGGTCTTTTTATCTCTGGCTCACTACTGCACCAACCTTGGGTAAAATCCTCCTGGTGGAGGCTGCATAACCTAAGTAGACCTGATGATTATGCACACACGTGAAACAGAAGCGGAGAATCAAGATATACCGCTCTCAGACACCACCATACCCATCACGTGCATGAGGGTCTTTATATTGGGACAGAATTCCCCCCGCCAACCATCCTGCAGACCTAAGGTTGTTCAGGACAAGTGATCCTTCCCCCCTTGATTACAAGCTGTTATAATTAAGCAAAGAATTACGTGCCATCGGTTTACGATAAAGTTCAGAGGCTAGGCCAGTAGGTGTACCGTGGATCAGCAGATCCAGAAAAGCCAGTTTCTGGGTATCATACTCCATTGTAAACTTCAAGAATTGGTTCCTTAGGTTAAGCCAAACGTGAAACTCTTTCAACTGTGTTTCACTACCACGCCACACGACGAAAATATCGTCAATGTAGCGTTTCCATGTCCGCGGACCAACCAATTCTTGAAGTTTACAATGGAGTATGATACCCAGAAACTGGCTTTTCTGGATATGCTGATCCACGGTACACCTACTGGCCTAGCCTCTGAACTTTATCGTAAACCGATGGCACGTAATTCTTTGCTTAATTATAACAGCTGCCATCCGAAGTCTTTACGGGACAACTTGCCCTACGGGCAATTCTTGCGCATACAAAGAAGCTTCTCTAATCGTGCATCCTTTGAAACACATGCCCAGTGTCTATCCAAGGATTTGACACACAAAGAATATCCCAAAAGATTAATCCAGACGTCCAAAAAACGAGCGGCCAACAACAACAGAGCCAGTTTGCTTGAAATCCTGCCTCCCAAGCCTAAGACCGAACGCATGACATGCGTGAGTACGTTTGGCACTTTTTCCAACCAAATTACCAAGATTGTCAAGAGACACTGGGGTATCCTCAATACTGGCCAAGACATACTGCCTCCCCCGCTCTTCGCCTACAAAAGAGCACAAAACTTGAAGGACAAGTTAGTCCACACTAGGCCTAGGAGTGAGGTACCGAGAGCAGTGGGAACATTGTGGGACATGCCAGCAGTCACAGGGCACTACCCGTGTGGACAATGTGCAGCATGTCCCCAGACATCAAGAACAATAACTATTGATATCGGGTTGGAACAAGTTTGGGAACAACGCAGATTTACTAACTGCAACAGTGCAAACCTAATATATCTAATCAAGTGCCCTTGCAACAAAATGTATGTAGGCATGACAACTCGTAAAGTTAAGTTACGAATATCAGAACACAAGAGTTCCATACGATGCAGCAAACAAGCTACTAAACTTACCAGTCATTTTTTGTCAGCACAACATCTTCCCACTGACATAAGGTGGACAGTTTTGGAACAACCAATAATTCCTGCACACATTGCTGATACAAGCACGTTCCTGTTTAAACGAGAACAGAGATGGGTGTATAAACTACAATCCCACAAAACAGGATTGAATGATGATATTCCGTGGATGTCATTGCGAATTTCATCTGTCACGTGATACAAGCAATCTGATTTTCATCTTTCACGTGATACAAGCAATTTGAATGTCATTCAACTGTCCGCCATAGAATCCCCTACAGAGGTTATCGCAATCTTGTATAGGTGAGAGAGAATCTTAAAATATACCAAAGTCATGTAATCTGCATGAGCTTACACTTGAAAGCACACCTCCAGGGGTCCATTTGATCGTCATTTCTGTTATCGTGTGAAAACGCACAGTATATAGAGTACGCATCAATCACATAAACGATCGGGTGAGGGCATAAACAATACTAGATTAATGCAACAGAAAAAACGTACCTCCCAGACCTTTGTTTCTAGCTCTTAGTATTGGCATACATTGATGCACATTAGTCTTTCTCGTAGACACCTATTACAATCAACTTGGGGAACTACAATTCCCAGGATGCCCTGAAGTCGTCACATACCTTCTAGTGACGCCGAGATCACAGAGCTTTTATTGTTGCTCGTGTATTTAGACAATACTCTTTGCATACAAAAGGAACATAATATCCGAATACTGATTATAAATGTCATCTTATTCAGTCTTTTAATTGCTAGATTATACTTCTCAAGCACGCTATTCGATAATGCCAGATATCGTGCCTCTGACATTAAGTTTAACACCATGCGGGGACTACAATTCCCAGCATGATTAGAAACCGTCACGCAGTATTACGTGATATCGTCATTTATACGCGACCCTGTAGCACGCAAACAGAAGAGACAAAATCCTGCTTCCTGTCCGGTCGGGTACCTCCCTCCATGACAGCCTAGACGGACGTCCGGAGTACCGACGGACAGGTAATCAGGGTGGGGTGCGAGACTTAACTCCTAACGCACAATTGTGTTCCAGGCTTTTATCTTTCATGCTAGAGAGATAGGGCGGTTTCTTTTTGTTTGTTGGCCGTCTTTGTCTGGAATACGATCGTTGGGATACAATTGCACGTTATAAGTGCGATATTATAGAAACCTACAAATTTGTAGATATCCGTGAATGACAGCGTGCACAATCTAAATTTTACATGGCGACATGTGATAGAGGTACAGCCAGGCACATCACGGCTCTATCTATACATACTAGTTGTGATGACGAATAAATAATTTTTTTGACCAATCTGTCACCACGGTAGATGTAGTCATTAGACATAAGTGTAGTTAAGTGACCATGTTATCACGTACTATACATTCTATACACATATGTTTTGGGCTATACATACACACTCTCGTGGTCATTCTGCTACTAAAGTAGATGCGATAAATACAGTCATTGTATCCTTCCTCTTTTCATTTCCTCCTTCCTTTCCTTCCTCAGAGCGGTGCTCCGTTTCTACCTGCGCTGTAGCCAGGTGAGGTGGGGCGTACATTCCCCACAAATTGGGTGAGTGAAGATAATTAGATTCTTCCATTAGGTTGCAAATAAAATGGCATTTAAATTCGTGGTCTACTATTTGAGACCCTGTGACCAATAACATGATTGGCTAACTATAACTAAACACATAAAATATGTGTACTATAAATATGTGTACTATGACATGTCTCATTCAGCCCTTTGTGATGTTGTTTGCATCATCGGCTTCCTGCTTCCTTTGGAGCAGGAAGCCGATGATGCAAACAACATCACAAAGGGCTGAATGAGACATGTCATCCAGCTCTGTAGTTGTATGAGGTTTCTTAGTTCCGAAAAGGGACCCGTTGGCTTCCCTTACTTCCCTCTCCTCCACTACCTTCGCTGAGAGTGAGACTCCTTTATAGACTTTTTATTAGGGGAACTTTGTACAATCTCTTGTGTTACATGTTCTCTGGACAGGTACACTGGACCCCTCTAAACACTGTCCCTCTTCATCCCTCCTTTTGTTGAAAAAATACTATAAACTGTCGACAATAATTATGTGCTTAGTTTGTTTACTTTTCTTCTTTGTCTGTTTGTCCTGTTTCACGCTGTAACCTTCGTGATCTTCTGAACAGGCGAATCTCAGGTGATACCATTTTCACTTATTTTGTTGTTCACATTTACGCAGTAGCATTAAAATGAGGTCCTGATGAAGCAGGAGGAGATCTCGAGATTCCGTTAGACCGCAGAAACATGTTGACCTTTATTTCATCTGAGTAGATATTTGTATAGCACTACTTTGCACTGTTTTTACCGTTGGGTGTGGATAGGATACAATTAAAACATATTCTTCCACTTCCACAACCCAATTTTAAATCACTCACCTTATATGCACAATTACTTTATCATATTTTTTGCACTGCTAGTCATTTTACCCTCCTTATGCCATACAAATCAATCTACTACATTGGTGATTCTTTCCATTTGATTAGGTTACAGTTCACCTAATCCCTAAGTGGTTGAACATCACTTCCTTCGGCTGAAGGATCCCAAATGATGTAGGGCGGCACAGGATGGGTATCTGATGGGAATTATTTGATGGTCACCACGTATCATTATAAAATGGACTTCGTGACTGTTCCCTATATCAAACACATTGTTCTAGACAGTTTAAGCGCGTTTTTTGACCTACTGATATCTTTGGTATATGCATTAGAACCTTCAGCACAGCGCGAAAATACGCGCCGCGCTGAAGAGGTTAAAATCCAACATCTTCCGCCCCCAATAGAAAGTTGTTATAAGGGCTTGCGTTATAATGGCATACGATGTAACAATGTGGTCGTTGTAATGACAGCGTTCTAATGGCATGCATTGGTTTGCATGCGGGGCTAGTGATGTTTCCACACAGATACACATATACCTGTGTATATATACATAACATATACACACCCTAAAATATATACCAATATGCACACATAGATATAATGGATCTGCAAAAAATAACACATGATACCTATATAACACAAATTTGAAGAACAAAAAGAAACGTTTTTTTTTATATTGAGGATACATGAGTCAGCAGGTTCACATCAGTTACATACAGTCAACACACCACATACATCTTTGAAATAAACTCAAGAAAAGAAACAATGTTATCGTACATAAACATAAACGTAATCAGGAAGGGAAAATGAAAATAGCATAATACAGACAATAGACACAAGTTGGGGGACCAATTAAACAAAATTTAAGTTTCTAAATCCAAGTAATTCGAGACTAGGCCCCAAATTTGTCTCCCTAGCTTCTTTTTACGATGTCCTTTAAGGGCGTACAAACTATGTTCCATATTGTACATAGAAAAGAACCGTGCCCTCCAACCCTCAAATTTAGGCAATTATTTTTGAAGCCAATGGAAAGCTAAACACAATCTTAATACAGCTGTGGCTAAGAATATTAAGTATGTCTGTTGGTTTGATATTCCTGCTGCCACAGATCCCATCTCTACCCCTAGCAGAATCTGAGCAGCAGATAATTGCGTAGGAACGCCAAAAATCTCTGTTAGGAATTTCTCCAACTGCGTCAATAATCTAGCTAACGATGGGCACGCATAAAAGATGTGCACATCGTCAGCAGCAGGATTCCCACAGCGAAAACATTTCCCTATTTGATCCCCACTCCATTTCGAGATCTTATCCGGGGTGTAGTATAAATTGAAGACAGATTTGAAGTGTTGAGCAGATAGTTTAGCAGAAAGGAATAGTTGAATAGCAAATTCAATGGAGGCCTCCAAACATATGTCCTGTCGTCCCAATCTAACCCCCATTTACGATTTAGCTCCTCCAAATCATTAGGCTTAGTACTAAGCATAAGCCCATATAAAGTGCCTATTCTTGCTGATTTACTATTTGCTTCTACCAAAGGATTGACTTGGATATTACCACACGTATTCAACAAGTATTGACTAATTTGTAAATACTAAAAAAAACCTCCCTGGGCAACTGATATTGCTCCCTGAGTTGATTGAATGATTTGAGGCCCTCTTCTGAATACAAATCTCCCACCAGCCTTATTCCTTTAGATCTCCAATTATGGACCACACGGTCCCAAAATACAGTTGGAAAAAAGTTGTGGCTGCCAGTGGTGTATACCAGGATATTTTCTCAAACCCATACATTTTCCTAATTACTTTCCATACTTTATATGCTGCCCCCAAAACCTTGAATATAGTACTCTTGTAGTAGCTCCAATCTAAATTTAAAAACAGACAATTTTTGACTTTCACACCCAATAGCATCTGATATATAGAGGGGCATTCCGCAATATCTGAAGGCCCCACCCCTGTGAGTAGTATATTCATATTTTGGATCATACATGCAAGGTAATACAAGGTGAAGTCCGGTACAGACCAGCCACCTGACATTCTGGGTAGGACCATATATCGCATTGCCCGACGAGCCTTCCCCCTAGACCACAGAAATCGCATACAAATAGATTGTAATTGTGCCAGGCTGGCATTTGGAATTTTTAAGGGCACACACCCAAATAAAATTCAATATTTTTGGGAGTATCATCATTTTTAACAGATTACATCTCCCTACAAGAGAAAGATGTAAGCATTCAGACCGGTCTAACTGACGCCTAACCCCCATCAATAGCGCTTCCAGATTTGTTTTAACAAGTGCAGTTGCTGAGGTCCGGATCTTAACACCCAAATAAGTGACCTCTTGTAAGACCCTTGGATCCGAATAAGTAGGCAAATTTGCACATAACATCTGGGTTTAAGCTGTATGTAGCTTATAGCCGGATATTACCCCGAATTTCGTTGCCAAATACTCGATCTCTTTTGTCGCTGAATCTGGTCTGGGCGTTACAACAGCAATATCATCAGCATAAGCGAGGACCTTATACTGATGGTTCTGTACAATTATTGGTTGAATCTTGGTGCTTGATTCCAACATTTTTAAAAACGGCTCGATGTATAGTGAAACGAGCAAGGGGGAGCACGGGCACCCTTATCTAGTGCCCCGTTGGATGGAAACTGTCTCCGACTCGAGTCCCATGGTGCTTATTTTAGCGACTGGTTGACGATATAATGACTGCACGGCAGTGATGAACTGTAAACCAAAGCCACGCTGCCTCATTACTTCCCATAGAAAGCACCATGAGACTCGGTTGAAAGCCTTCTCGGCATCTAATAAAATTAGGCACAGCGCCTCCCCTGTTGCGTTAGCATGGTCTAGTAATGTTATTACCCGACTTACATGATTTGTCGTACCCCGATTCGGGATAAATCCATGCTGCGTGATTGATACTAGTGGGGTAATAACTGATGCTAACCTGGTGGCCAATATCTTTGAATAGATCTTCCCATCCACATTTAATAGCGATATTGGCCGATATGAGCCCGGAAGATTTGCAGGTTTATCTTTTTTGTGAAACATGACAATACATGCTTCGTCCCAAGAATTGGGGGCAGCACCTTTCTGGGCCTCTCTAACTGTTGCTAGTAAATCACCCTTTAGTACGCTAAAAAAGGTTTTATAAATTTCCAGGGGTAATTTGTCTGGACCAGCCGCCTTACCCATTGCTAGCCCATTTACTGCTACTTCCAATTCCTCGAGCGTGATTGGAGCATCTAACCTTTCTGCCTCGTCAACAGTAAGATCTAGCTCATAGTATTGACGAAGCAGGATACTTGCCCGATCGGCTTTATAGTTGTCTCTTGAATAAAGTGTATCGTAAAACAGTTTAAACACCTCTAAGATACCACTTTCACCCACAATAGATCAACCATTCGAGTCCAAGATGTTATTGATCCTTTGGGCTGCCTCTTTTACTCTGAGTTTTTGGGCTAGGCACCTGCCACTTGCCTCCCATACTCCGATTGCTGATTAACCAAATTTTTTTTTGCAGCTTCCTGAGTCCAATTAAGGTTTATCCTTGCTTTAAAACGCGCTACTGCCGATATCAGCTCAGTTATATCAGTCCTTGTGTGGATACCCCGCATAAGTAACTCTTCAGCCTTTATAAGGCCCTGATACAGCTCATGGAGTTTTGCCGCCTGCTTTTTTTGATTGCATAGCCCAAAACCTAGGGCTTCGCCACTAAAGGCGGCCTTAAAGGTATCCCAAACACACCCTACATTAGTGCTCCCACGATTTATGCTGAAGAAGGTGGCAATCCATTCTTTCATGTAATCCACGAATTGCTGATCCAGTAGTTGTTTACGATCAAAAGAGAACCCCCTTAACTTACTGACTGTTGCTATACCTGATATAAAAACAACCACTGGACCATGGTCAGATGTAACTTGTGGATATACCTGGATAGACGCCTGGTTCAGTAGCGATTGCGGAGCAAAAAAATAATCCAATCTCACTAACTTTTGATGGGGAAACGAAAAAAAGGTATATCCAGGTTCAGCCCCCCGAAGAGAGGCCCAAACATCAACCAACCCATGTGCATATAGCAATGATGGCAAAGCTTTGAAAACACGTGGTTTCCTACCAGTGTACCTCACATTATCTTTGCATAATATATCTGGTGCAAAATTTATGTTTAAGTCCCCACACAGGATCACTGGTGCTGACCAAGTTGCAAGTTCTACGTTTAGAAAATCTATGAGAGAAGCTTCATCTATATTAGTCCCATATACAGCGCAGATCGTAAATTTTGTAGCACCAACGGTGCATTCTGCGATTGCCCACCTCCCCTGCCCATCGGTTAAAATTCTACCTGTATTACCAATGTGATTTTTGACCAGGATTGCAACTCCTCTAGATGTACAAGCTTGTTTAGTACATACCAATAAATTAAATCCCAACTCTTCTAACAGTTTCCTCTTCGCCCAAACTATATGGGTCTCTTGGAGACATATTACATCACATTGGAGCAACCGTAGTTCCTGTCCCACACGTCGTCTTTTATCCAAGGAATTCAAACCCCTGACATTCAGCGTACCTATCCTGATACCCTTAACCGCCATCGAATTTTTCATAAACTCCCTCCTTTAGCCGCCCATACTGAATTAAACAGAAAGACCAAACACAATGCTAATTTCCCCACTGTACTTGTGTATTATTTTCAATTTATTACCCCAAACCCCCCCACCAGCCCCCACCCATACACCCCACCTTCCACCCCCACCCCCCTACAGCCCCCCCACCACCCAAACCAGGGCTTAAGGAACATGTCCTCTGCGATGGGAAATGGTTGTAGACTGCCTCCCCCCCCGACTCCCACCTGGAAACCCCCCCACCACCAAATCTCTTCCAAGTCTATTGTCTAGTTCCCCCCTTATATCCCTTTATCCACAAATGCAAATGCAAAAATAAAAAGAAGAGAGAGAAAAAAGGAAAAAAAAGTAAAGAGAAAAAAACCTTCTCGGTCTAAGTGCCTTCCCCTAGGAATAGGCCAAATACACTGGATATACTGCCTAGATATTGTATATCATTCATAATAGCTTATCAGCTATCAGGTTATATTCTGTTATGCTTCCTAAAATAAAACTTTTTCTTTTTCTGTGTACACTTGTTCAATGTACAGTGTACATTTTCCGCTCCAAAACTTAACGCAAATATATTTCACAATTGAGCCTTGGCTTAATATATTAATTTTGAACCAACGTTTTTTTTATACATTCTTGCCCTAACTCAACCATGCCTTGCTCTCGCATAGTTAATAACTTTCTTACAAAGCCAAGAAAACCAAAAGCAGAACAAAAAAAGGATGGCACAAAGTAAAAAACTACAAGCACCAACTGAAACGCGTAATAAGTCCCAAGTTGGGGAAGGGGAGAAAAAAAGAAAAAAGACCCAAAAACAGTCCAATCCATAGGAAGAGAGTCTTATATAACTACATCCATACTGGATGCTTTGAGCGGCCTGCGAGACATACTCTATGCCATTACTCACTACCCAAGGTCTTCAAAAAGTCTTGTGCCATTATCGCGGAGGTGAAGTAGCGAGTTTGCTCCTTATGTACAACTTTAAGTTTTGCAGGATTAAGGAGAAAGGCCGTTGCACCTTTAGATTGGAATAATGTAATCATCTGACACAATTGCCACCTTTGTTGTACAGTGGCAGGACAAAAATCAGGGCGCACAAAGAATTCACATCCCATGCCCTGATGTCACCTATCTGGACGGGCCAGATCGTATATTGCCTCCCGGAGCAGATCATTATTAAGGCAGATGAGAATAGCCCTGGGAAATTAATTAGTGTCAGATCTCGGATCACCTTTTCTCTTGCGTAGCACAAAAGGAAATCTATGTGCCCTGATTATTTCAGTGTCCCAGTTCCAATCTTTAAGTTCCGGAAATGCCTCCTTGAACATGGCAACGATATATTTCCTTGAATCCTGACCTTCTTTAGACTCAGCCACACCAAGTACATGCAGGTTGTTCCGTCTGGAACGATTCTCTAAATCTGTCAGTTTCCAATCTGCATCCTGTTTAGACTTTTGCAGCATCTCGATGGCAGACTGTTGTTTACCCAGAGAGTCCTCAGCCCCTGAAATTCGTTCTTCTGCCTCCACTACTCTTGTGTTTAATTCCACACACATTTTTACCACCCTTCTGACCGAATTCTGCAGTTTGCGGCCTGCCCCCTGCATGCGTAGACTCTCAACTTTTGTCTCGGCACGATGGTCCATAATACTCTTATAAATTATTTGCAGAGTTACAGGGGTCCCATCCGCGTCTGGATCAACATTTACTGTATTTAGACCGTCTTCAGTTACTAAATCCCCAGTGGCTACAGTTTCCCATCTAGGTTGAGTGAGTACACTGGATAATACATGTAAAGGGTGATCAACCAAGTCCAGAGCTTTTTTTTTAACAGTTTCTTGAATAGAGAATTGCTCTGATACAGGCTCTTCTTCATCAGCCCAGTCGTCTGCTATACTTAACCCCTCAATCTCATCTTCCTCTTCGTTGTCATCATTCTCAGGCTCCGAGACCACCGAGAGGTCAGACATTGAATAGAATTTGCCCTCTGAGCCGGCATCAGCATCAGCGTCTTTATCTGTTGAATTTAACATACTAGAAACTTCCACAATGACTCCGTCATTGCGGCAAGTAGATATTTGTATGTCTGTTCCTTGAAGTGCACTTTGACACCCATCCAGTTGAATAGAAGGCAGATTGAGCACCACAGGCATTATGGTTACTGCTGCTGTTCTCTGCAAAAGACTTTGAGTGCCTGGCCCCGAGTCTGGCCCCGAGTCTGACCCCCGGACTGCCGGTCCCTTAGCGATATTTGCTTTGGCTACTGCACGTTTATTAAAAATTGCTGGGACTGTACGAACTTTTTCAGCTGCTTCTTGCTGGACCGCTGGGGTGTGCTCTTTCTGTCGCCGAACATTAGGGGTCTTGGAGGAGGAATCATAGCCTGATAGACCTTCTTTACCCTGCCTGGCTTCCTCACCACCCGTGAGTACTGTTCCGTTGGTAGCAACAGTTGAGCCCATCTCATTAACTGAGCTCGCAGAGCTCGCCGAATCTGCCACAGTAGCTCCCCGGGGTTTTGTGCGTCTGCCTCTTGCCTTGCTGTCAGCGAATGGAGAATACACAGCGCAGATTGCCCCTTACCAGAACTCCACACCAAGTTGAAGCTTGGTCTGCTCCACAGACCTCGCTGCAACAAGCACGCAGACCGAGCCGAACCAAACTGCTCCGCGTTCACTCCGCTCCACCCAAGTGCCCTAGAGCAGGTTTTTGGCGGCGTGTCCAACCTCTCGTCAGCCGCTGTCTCTGCCTTCACCACTGCTTCGGCACTATCACAGGTACCAGAAATCTCTAAACGCCACTCCACGAGAGCCGCACCGCACCGGATTTCTCCGCTGCGCCTCCACTCCTCCAAAGTGCTCTGCTCCGCCTTCGGCCCGCCTCAACCTCCGCCGCGGCGTAAGATACTGAAACTCTGGAACCGCGTCCGGCTCCGGGTCCTCCAAGCTGCCGAGGAAATTTCTTTTTCACTTCACGGAGGCGGAAAAATGCCCACGAATCATCCAGAGGGGATCAGCCCACTATCCAAAATGCACCCCGCAAGCCACTTCACACAGGTGGGTGCCTCCCGGTAAGGAGTCGCGAGGAGCAGCCTAGACACCACTCACACAGCCACAAAAGCGGCCGCCATCTTGCCCCTCTACAAAAAGAAAAGATAATGCTAGCTGACCAAAAATATCCTGAGAGGCTGTTACTACCATAATCCTGAAAGAAAACAACAGGAAAATGAAACCATGCCAACAGCAGACACCTAAGACCACACTTGGCCCAGTAGGTCAAGATGAAGAACAACCCAACCCCTGGAAATCTCAAGAAGAGGTATCCAGTTGGTATATTGACCGCAAGGTACACCAGACAGACCAGGAATCTGACTGTAAATCAGAAGATGATATATATATATATATATATATATATATATATATATATATATATATATATAGTTCCATAATAACACAAACAGCAACGGACTATAAGCAGACTATAATCTCAAAAAATTAAACGTTAGAAAAAGGCTGCAAGCCAACAAAAAGGGGTCACTGCTGGTTAGATGAAGAAAATGTCACCAAGGAGGTAGAGGACATGCAACCTCCAGACAGGATAAGAATAACTACAGCCACAACCCTAGCATTTAAAAGTATATGAGAAGGAAAACTCAAAATGTTCTTGAGGAAGAAAGGAATGAGGGTCTGTAGCAGATATCTGTTGTGAACAAGACCCACAAGGTTTAAAGCCTGAACAAATGAGGAGCACACTATTCCAATCGCCCTAAAACACATATGTTGAGTTAGGCCAGAAAATGGCCTGAGGAACCTCTTCTACCGATCCGCATTGTAGCGCGGAAAATAAACTGACATCCGCACACAGGATATGACTCAACTGACGTCACAACCTGAGTCGACACCATTATTTAGTCTTATGACACTGTCCCCAGGCGTGCACAGGTGCTGCTTAAAAATGTCCGGATCCTGACTAGCGCCAGGGGAGAATTCAAAAGGTAAAGAATCTGCAGCTAGATGTCTCTTTAAGATATTTTTTATATTTGTGCATATTTCATCATTTGTGTATTTGTTTGATAAATGCTTGTTCCTGTAATTTTGGTGTACTATTTAGCGGTTCAAAACACCACAAATGCCTAGGCTGGGGTCCCGGGCTTCCAGGAACGACTCATTCGGGGTCTTCGGTTTAAAATAATGATTCACTGAGTGGCCCCGGGTTCCAGTCATGATTAACCTCTTGCATGCTCATGACAAGGTGAGGTCGTCATGAGGCACACTGGAGCTGTGCTCATGACAAGGTGAACTCGTCAAGTAGAATGGGATCTTGGAAATTTCAGCACCCAGCGGGAATTGCCTTAGCAGCCAAGTGGTTAAGTGGGGTCCACAGAAGTCAAGAGGTTAAGAACCACTAATCTAGGTGAAACCAATTTGCTCTTACAAGCAAATCATTATGGATGTTTCTGAGGTATTCAACCTTTATCCAAAAGACTCTTTCTGCAGAAAAAAAAATCTTCAAAGTATCAGGTTTACACATGTCTATCAACAATTCGCATTACGATTTTTCATAATGGCCTCCTGTTGTTGAAAGGATTTGGCAAGACGCCAAAGTAAGTACTTGAAGTGCCATGTTGTGATCAACATATGCATTCTTTAGCCTTAAAAGGCCTTGAGGGTCCCAGAGAACTTGATCCTTAATATCCGTTGCTTAATAGGAGATACTGCTGTGTGCAGTCTTCCAGAAGAAAAAGTGACTTACCTTTAACAATCTTTCTGGTGGGTACTTTATTTAACTGTAGAATCCTGACCTGTTGAATATCATTGGCACCATACTAGATCAGGAAACTTTTCCAAAGCATTCCCGTGCTGGTGAGCTGACATCAGTTCCCATTCATTTTCCCCCCATATCCTTAGAGGCTAGGAGAAGGAAACAATCAATCTGAAGCACCGCAGTGCAACAATCTAATTTAGAACATTTTTAACACTGCCTCTAACCATCCTACACACACAAGGTGATGGGAGGATGCTTGCCATAAGTAGAACCAATGGGAATAGCCAGATGTAGCATTCCAACCCAACTCGTTCTTTTGCCCACCATGCCCCCTCAGATTAGACCCAGCTATTGTCATACGGTTTATAATTTCCCAAGTAAAAATGAGTATTTGTTGGGCAACATAACCATTAGAACTATGGGAGACTGACTCCACGCACACTATTCGGATATGGTAGCCTTAATCCTGCTCGCTCACAGTGCACCATCTGTACTCCTAAACTGACAAGGGAACAAGTGGATTGTGCAACCTCAGAACATGACAACCCTGACTCCCCAAGGGAATCGTGGTAGCAGATCTAGAATACTTTGGCTTAGTTACTTATGCATACCCAAAGAGATACACATGAAATACACAGTAAAGGGGGGCGCTAGAGAGCCCGGAAAAAGATGAACGCACTTTAGTGCTGCTCTGCTGGTCGGGATTACAATCCTTCTAATATCTGTTAAATCTACCCTTCAGAACCGACACAATTTAACCTCAATGGATTTTTATGACGTCCTAAAATTGAAACCTCTCCTCTTAGTGCGCTCTATTAAACCCTATGAACCAACATTAGTCCCTCAAATATCACTGATATTGAAATCAGGACACACCGTCTCTAGAATATACAAACTTCTATTACCTAATCCACGTAAAATGCATAAACAATGCGAGGACAAATGGGAATCTGAACCCAACTCCACTAACACCTCATTTGATTGGGACAAAATATACAACACACCTTTCTCAAATAAAATATCCCCTATATTATCACAGACTAAATATATGCTACTAAATAAATCATACTGGACTGCGGAAAAATAATTTAAACTCCGCTTAAGCGAAAGCCCGACAGGCTGAAACTGTAACTCTGCAGTTGGTAACCTCTCCCACATGCTCTTCACCTGCCCTGCTTTACAGCTATATTGGGATAGAGTTTACGAATGTATAGGTCACATTTTCAACTTCAACCCTCCCAGGGAATTCTCATATATTCTATTAGGCGTCCTGGACCCGACACTAGACAATGTTAACGATCAATACTTGATGGACCTTATGCTCACTTTAGCCTGTAAAGTTATGTTATGCAAATGGAAAAATACCAAAAATGTGTCCGTTAGAGTTTGGCAGGAATGGCTATCCTTTCTAAGAGGAGCGGACAATCCAGCACTTCACACCTCTCCATGGCGTAAGAAACACCGGAAACTCTGGAAATCCCTAGACGCCTCATCATTCTCATTTGACCCCCCGTGAATTCCGCCTGTTGTGGTAATATTTGTAATCCCTGTATACCGCTATTCCTAATATTGAGTAGGCTGTACCATTGGCTAAGCTTTTGTATGATGCCATATTGTTTACTTATGCGGTTCCCCATGTTGTATATATTCGTTCACTGCTGTTTTCACATCCTGTGATCCTCATGTGGACTTTGGCTGCACTTGGTAGGCACTTGAGCACACCAGCATGTATGTATTGATTAACATGTATGTATTGATTGATTTGGATCCATTGTTTTTTTTATTTCTTTTCTTTCCTTATCGTCCTTTAGTTTTTGTATTTTTCCTTTGTATTTGTGTTCTCAATCAAAATGATTTGAATACAAAAAAAACATCTGGCACCATCCACGGCTGAAATCGATAAGCAAACACTCCTGAGGCAAAGAGGAATCCTCTGTGATTTTAAATTGGATATCTGACGCCCCTAACAGCTCAAAATTCACCAGACATCGCTCAATACAAGATGGTGCCCCCTGAGGATACTGGTTGCTGACCTCTTCTCGGCACGGTGAGTCATTTCTGGGCCTCTCTAACTGTTGCTAGTAAATCACTCTTTAGTACGCTAAAAAAGGTTTTATAAATTTCCAGGGGTAATTTGTCTGGACCAGCCGCCTTACCCATTGCTACCCATTTACAGCTACTTCCAATTCCTCGAGCGTGATTGGAGCATCTAACCTTTCTGCCTCGTCAACAGTAAGATCTAGCTCATAGTATTGACGAAGCAGGATACTTGCTCGATCGGCTTCATAGTTGTCTCTTGAATAAAGTGTATCGTAAAACAGTTTAAACACCTCTAAGATACCACTTTCACCCACAATAGATCAACCGTTCGAGTCCAAGATGTTATTGATCCTTTGGGCTGCCTCTTTTACTCTGAGTTTTTGGGCTAGGCACCTGCCACTTGCCTCCCATACTCCGATTGCCGATTAACCACATTTTTTTTTGCAGCTTCCTGAGTCCAATTAAGGTTTATCCTTGCTTTAAAACGCACTACTGCCGATATCAGCTCAGTTATATCAGTCCTTGTGTGGATACCCCGCATAAGTAACTCTTCAGCCTTTATAAGGCCCTGATACAGCTCATGGAGTTTTGCCGCCTGCTTTTTTTGATGGTATAGCCCAAAACTTAGGGCTTCGCCACTAAAGGCGGCCTTAAAGGTATCCCAAACACACCCTACATTAGTGCTCCCACGATTTATGCTGAAGAAGGTGGCAATCCATTCTTTCATGTAATCCACGAATTGCTGATCCAGTAGTAGTTTACGATCAAAAGAGAACCCCCTTAACTTACTGACTGTTGCTATACCTGATATAAAAACAACCACTGGACCATGGTCAGATGTAACTTGTGGATATACCTGGATAGACGCCTGGTTCAGTAGCGATTGCGGAGCAAAAAAATAATCCAATCTCACTAACTTTTGATGGGGAAACGAAAAAAAGGTATATTCAGGTTCAGCCCCCCGAAGAGAGGCCCAAACATCAACCAACCCATGTGCATATAGCAATGATGGCAAAGCTTTGAAAACACGTGGTTTCCTACCGGTGTACCTCACATTATCTTTGCATAATATATCTGGTGCAAAATTTATGTTTAAGTCCTCACACAGGATCACTGGTGCTGACCAAGTTGCAAGTTCTACGTTTAGAAAATCTATGAGAGAAGCTTCATCTATATTAGCCCCATATACAGCGCAGATCGTAAATTTTGTAGCACCAACGGTGCTTTCTGCGATTGCCCACCTCCCCTGCCCATCGGTTAAAATTCTACCTGTATTACCAATGTGATTTTTGACCAGGATTGCCACTCCTCTAGATGTACAAGCTTGTTTAGTACATGCCAATAAATTAAATCCCAACTCTTCTAACAGTTTCCTCTTCGCCCAAACTACATGGGTCTCTTGGAGACATATTACATCACATTGGAGCAACCGTAGTTCCTGTCCCACACGTCGTCTTTTATCCAAGGAATTCAAACCCCTGACATTCAGCGTACCTATCCTGATACCCTTAACCGCCATCAAATTTTTCATAAACTCCCTCCTTTAGCCGCCCATACTGAATTAAACAGAAATACCAAACACAATGCTAATTTCCCCACTGTACTTGTGTATTATTTTCAATGTATTACCCCAAACCCCCCCCCCACCAATACACCCCATCTTCCACCCCCACCCCCCTACAACCCCCCCACCACCCAAACCAGGGCTTAAGGAACATGTCCTCTGCGATGGGAAATGGTTGTAGACTGCCCCCCCGACTCCCACCGGGAAACCCCCCCACCACCAAATCTCTTCCAAGTCTATTGTCTAGTTCCCCCCTTATATCCCTTTATCCACAAATGCAAATGCAAAAATAAAAAGAAGAGAGAGAAAAAAGGGAAAAAAAGTAAAGAGAAAAAAACCTTCTCGGTCTAAGTGCCTTCCCCTAGGAATAGGCCAAGTTCACTGGATATACTGCCTAGATATTGTATATCATTCATAATAGCTTATCAGCTATCAGGTTATATTCTGTTATGCTTCCTAAAATACAACTTTTTCTTTTTCTGTGTACACTTGTTCAATGTAGAGTGTACAACTTCCGCTCCAAAACTTAACGCAAGTATATTTCACAATTGAACCTTGGCTTAATATATTCATTTTGAACCAACGATTTTACTATACATTCTTGCCCTAACTCAACCATGCCTTGCTCTCGCATAGTTAATAACTTTCTTACAAAGCCAAGAAAAACAAAAGCAGAACAAAAAAAGGATGGCACAAAGTAAAAAAACTACAAGCACCAACTAAAACGTGTAATAAGTCCCAAGTTGGGGAAGGGGAGAAAAAAAGATAAAAGACCCAAAAACAGTCCAATCCATAGGAAGAGAGTCTTATATAACTACATCCATACTGGATGCTTTGAGCGGCCTGCGAGACATACTCTATGCCATTACTCACTACCCAAGGTCTTCAAAAAGTCTTGTGCCATTATCGCGGAGGTGAAGTAGCGAGTTTGCTCCTTATGTACAACTTTAAGTTTTGCAGGATTAAGGAGAAAGGCCGTTGCACCTTTAGATTGGAATAATGTAATCATCTGACACAATTGCCACCTTTGTTGTACAGTGGCAGGACAAAAATCAGGGCGCACAAAGAATTCACATCCCATGCCCTGATGTCACCTATCTGGACGGGCCAGATCGTATATTGTCTCCCGGAGCAGATCATTATTAAGGCAGATGAGAATAGCCCTGGGAAATTTATTAGTGTCAGATCTCGGATTACCTTTTCTCTTGCGTAGCACAAAAGGAAATCTATGTGCCCTGATTATTTCAGTGTCCCAGTTCCAATCTTTAAGTTCCGGAAATGCCTCCTTGAACATGGCAACGATATATTTCCTTGAATCCTGACCTTCTTTAGACTCAGCCACACCAAGTACATGCAGGTTGTTCCGTTTGGAACGATTCTCTAAATCTGTCAGTTTCCAATCTGTATCCTGTTTAGACTTTTGCAGCATCTCGATGGCAGACTGTTGTTTACCCAGAGAGTCCTCAGCCCCTGAAATTCGTTCTTCTGCCTCCACTACTCTTGTGTTTAATTCCACACACATTTTTACCACCCTTCTGACCGAATTCTGCAGTTTGCGGCCTGCCCCCTGTATGCGTAGACTCTCAACTTTTGTCTCGGCACGATGGTCCATAATACTCTTATAAATTATTTGCAGAGTTACAGGGGTCCCATCTGCGTCTGGATCAACATTTACTGTATTTAGACCGTCTTCAGTTACTGAATCCCCAGTGGCTACAGTTTCCCATCTAGGTTGAGTGAGTTTTTTACAGTTTCTTGAAAAGAGAATTGCTCTGATACAGGCTCTTCTTCATCAGCCCAGTCGTCTGCTATACTTAACCCCTCAATCTCATCTTCCTCTTCGTTGTCATCATTCTCAGGCTCCGAGACCACTGAGAGGTCAGACATTGAATAGAATTTGCCCTCTGAGCCGGCATCAGCATCAGCGTCTTTATCTGTTGAATTTAACATACTAGAAACTTCCACAATGACTCCGTCATTGCGGCAAGTAGATATTTGTATGTCTGTTCCTTGAAGTGCACTTTGACACCCATCCAGTTGAATAGAAGGCAGATTGAGCACCCGAGGCATTATGGTTACTGCTGCTGTTCTCTGCAAAAGACTTTGAGTGCCTGGCCCCGAGTCTGGCCCCGAGTCTGACCCCCGGACTGCCGGTCCCTTAGCGATATTTGCTTTGGCTACTGCACGTTTATTAAAAATTGCTGGGACTGTACGAACTTTTTCAGCTGCTTCTTGCTGGACCGCTGGGGTGTGCTCTTTCTGTCGCCGAACATTAGGGGTCTGGGAGGGGGAATCCGAGCCTGTTAGACCTTCTTTACCCTGCCTGGCTTCCTCACCACCCATGAGTACTGTTCCGTTGGTAGCAACAGTTGAGTCCATCTCATTAACTGAGCTCGCAGAGCTCGCCGAATCTGCCACAGTAGCTCCCCGGGGTTTTGTGCGTCTGCCTCTTGCCTTGCTGTCAGCGAATGGAGAATACACAACACAGATTGCCCCTTACCAGAACTCCACACCAAGTTGAAGCTTGGTCTGCTCCACAGACCTCGCTGCAACAAGCACGCAGACCGAGCCGAACCAAACTGCTCCGCGTTCACTCCGCTCCACCCAAGTGCCCTAGAGCAGGTTTTTGGCGGCGTGTCCAACCTCTCGTCAGCCGCTGTCTCTGCCTTCACCACTGCTTCGGCACTATCACAGGTACCAGAAATCTCTAAACGCCACTCCACGAGAGCCGCACCGCACCGGATTTCACCGCTGCGCCTCCACTCCTCCAAAGTGCTCTGCTCCGCCTTCGGCCCGCCTCAACCTCCGCCGCGGCGTGAGATACTGAAACTCTGGAACCGCGTCCGGCTCCGGGTCCTCCAAGCTGCCGAGGAAATTTCTTTTTCACTTCACGGAGGCGGAAAAATGACGTCCTAAAATTGAAACCTCTCCTCTTAGTGCGCTCTATTAAACCCTATGAACCAACATTAGTCCCTCAAATATCACTGATATTGAAATCAGGACACACCGTCTCTAGAATATACAAACTTCTATTACCTAATCCACGTAAGATGCATAAACAATGCGAGTACAAATGGGAATCTGAACCCAACTCCACTAACACCTCATTTGATTGGGACAAAATATACAACACAGCTTTCTCAAATAAAATATCCCCTATATTATCACAGACTAAATATATGCTACTAAATAGTTCATACTGGACTGCGGAAAAATTATTTAAACTCCGCCTAAGCGAAAGCCCGACAGGCTGAAACTGTAACTCTGCAGTTGGTAACCTCTCCCACATGCTCTTTACCTGCCCTACTTTACAGCTATATTGGGATAGAGTTTACGAATGTATAGGTCACATTTTCAACTTCAACCCTCCCAGGGAATTCTCATATATTCTATTAGGCGTCCTGGACCCGACATTAGACAATGTTAACGATCAATACTTGATGGACCTTATGCTCACTCTAGCCTGTAAAGTTATGTTATGCAAATGGAAAAATACCAAAAATGTGTCCGTTAGAGTTTGGCAGGAATGGCTATCCTTTCTTAGAGGAGCGGACAATCCAGCACTTCACACCTCTCCATGGCGTAAGAAACACCGGAAACTCTGGAAATCCCTAGACGCCTCATCATTCTCATTTGACCCCCCGTGAATTCCGCCTGTTGTGGTAATATTTGTAATCCCTGTATACCGCTATTCCTAATATTGAGTAGGCTGTACCATTGGCTAAGCTTTTGTATGATGCCATATTGTTTACTTATGCGGTTCCCCATGTTGTATATATTTGTTCACTGCTGTTTTCACATCCTGTGATCCTCATGTGGACTTTGGCTGCACTTGGTAGGCACTTGAGCACACCAGCATGTATGTATTGATTAACATGTATGTATTGGTTGATTTGGATCCATTGTTTTTTTATTTCTTTTCTTTCCTTATCGTCCTTTAGTTTTTATATTTTTCCTTTGTATTTGTGTTCTCAATAAAAATGATTTGAATACAAAAAAAACATCTGGCACCATCCACGGCTGAAATCGATAAGCAAACACTCCTGAGGCAAAGAGGAATCCTCTGTGATTTTACATTGGATATCTGACGCCCCTAACAGCTCAAAATTCACCAAACATCGCTCGATACAAGATGGTGCCCCCTGAGGATACTGGTTGCTGACCTCTTCTCGGCACGGTGATTCATTTGCAGGGAGCCCACCCGGCAACATAGACCCGCCGACCAAGTACCCGGCCCGCGGCACATTGCGGGACGACTCTATACTGCAGTCCATTGGCCCTGTGACACACTGGGTGGCCACCATTTCGCAACTCTGACTATTAAGGTGAGATGCTCGCTGTTCAGCCCCTACCTGCTGCTGAGGCTGTGGAGCTGTGGCCCACGTTGGGGGCTTGGGGATGGCGGCCCTGCGAGCAACGCGCCTCTGCGCACCAAATGATCTGCAGCCTTCCGGTGGCCTGAGATGCTTCTCTGCGCGGCCTGCAGCTCCCGGGCATCGGTAACTGGCTGCTCCCGCATCGAAGCATTGGCATAGGCGGCTGCCGCACTGAGTCGGCAGCGTGGCCTCCCTGGGGGTGCGGCCGCGGGTCTGACTCCACGCGGATCTCTACTTAAATATTGCTATACAGAACCTTCAACTGAAACGCAAACGTAGCACCACTGCTGACAGCGAGTTTGGGTTAGTGCTATTATTGATCTGGCTAGAATATCGTCACAGCACTTGGCACCAGCTGCAGGTCACATTGCATCTTGGCACCGTATGGTGCATTACTATACTGCGCCCGTTGGAGGCCTGGGGGCACTGCTGGATGGACTTTAGTCGCTGCGGGGGCTAGAACCTGCATCGTGTTTTTAGCAGCGGTGTGTACTGCTCGACCCACCTCACGAGCGAACAAAGAATTGTACCCCACTGTAGTGCCAACGCCTAATACCTCTAGTGTATGTCGGCCACCGACGCAGCCACATCCAACACGCTGCTAGCTATTGCAGCCCACATCTCGCCCATCTACAGGCGCTGGGAGTTAACAAAGCGCTAGGCCACAGCTGTATGCACTGCTTTTGACTCGCCCTGGGACGGACCTATCTCCTGTGCTCTGCTTTCCACGTGACGCCCCAGTCCACTACATTGGCGAGTGTAAGCAGCTTCGGACACTGACCCTGACCCTGAACCCGGAACTACCACAAAGCCGGAGCGTATGATGTTAACTATGCAACAAAGCTTACAGTCGATCGAAGCCAAAATTGATCACCTCAACTTACGTATGGATACCATGGTGACTAAGATCGACAAGCATGGATCACAGATCGTGGAGGCAGAGCAGCGCATCTCGACCACCGAGGATCGCATGGAGGTCGTCAGCACATTATGTACCAACATGGAGAAGCTGCTGGAGGTAATAAGAGCAAAGAATGAGGACATTGAAGCCCGCCCTCGTAGAAACAATCTTCGTATAACTGGTATTCAGAATCCACCAACACCGGGCCCATGGAGACGTACGTCGAAACGCTGCTTACAACCTTGCTGGGAGCTGAAAATTCCTCAAAGGTGCTTATTGTTGAAGGGGCTCACCGTTCATTCGCTGCTCGTCCAATCCCAGGTGTCCTCCCTCGTCCCATAATTGCCAGACTTCTGAACTACCGGGACCGGGACATAGAGCTCCATCTGGCTAGAGAAAAGGGCAAGCTCAACTACCAAGGAATGAAGATGGAATTCTTTCCCGACTTTACCGTCGCCGTGCTACAGGCTCGCAGAGAATTTCAAGCAGCCAAAAATAAATTGCAGGAGCAACACATTCAATACGCAATGCTTTACCCTGCCCGTCTACGGATTCAACATGTCGGGAAGGCACGTATCTTCATGACACCTAAGGAAGTGCTTCAATATGTACGTCGGGTTGAGCGACAGGAGATGCTGCGAGAGAGGGGTGTGGACTCCGACTCTGAGGGATGAACACATGAGACTTATACTGCGCATAATATCTTTTTGTTATGTCGTTCCTGCTCTGTAGAGCTATTGCATTTATTATGCTGGGTTTATCTCTGATCGTCGGGTAGCTCCTGACCTATGATGGACAATTACAAGACTTCCCAGTTTGATACGATTTTTATGCATCGTAACTGTATGTACCTTATGTTTCTTGCTAGGTGGGAAACTTAATGATTGATATTGTCTCAATGTGGGCTCTTTGCTATGTAACTTTGCTAATTGACACTAGGCCCTGGGCTGGTTAGCCTATCTATACCTATCTCGAACCCCATATTTATACGGGGGCAGGGGGCGGCTAACGACCTACAGTATGGGAATTCCCCAAACGGTTCTGTTTTTTGGTTGGGACCTTTCTGGAGTGCCTGCAGGGTTACTGTTTTTTTCCTTCCTTTTCATGAAATGGGATTCATGGATGCTAATGGTTATTTACTGTTCTGTTCTATGGGGGGTTACTCACTGCATGGTTCCAATGCTGAAGTGGGTGGGGGGGGGTCTGTTGGGGAACACTTCTCTAGTATGATAGCATTGGTTATGGTATGCTGTCAGGATTTGTGCTGTATGACATGTATTTCCTAGACAGGAACGCAGACTTTATCAACAGAATTTACAGACATGGCTGACTCCAAACGCTCTACAATCTCCTGGATAAGTTGGAATGTGAGAGGGCTTAATAATGCTAAAAAAGTACGACAGGTGTTATCTTATCTCGACCGGCACCATATCCAAATTGTCTTGTTGCAGGAGACACAGCTTACCAAAAGGGCAGCCTCACACATAGCCACTAGGTGGGCAGGGTACGGTTGGCTGCCTCATATTCCTCATATGCGCAGGGAGTTCTGATTCTTGTAAAGAAAGGTATTCCCTTTGTGCTGACACATGTAGACGAAGATGAGGAAGGGCGATATATTATAGTGGAGGGTCTGCTTTATAACACGCTGCTGGCCATTGTGAACCTGTATGGACCCAATGTTGAGCCCCCTGCATTTTTTGATACACTATGGAGTAAGCTCTGTAAGTTGTCTTCCTCAGCTATTATATGCGGTGGCGATTTTAATGTGGTTTTGGATCATACAGTGGATCGGGTGACTACGGCAGATCCCCCACCCCTGAGAGCTGCTATATCAGTACGTGATGGAATGTGGTCATTAGGCCTCACAGATATCTGGAGATTGAGACACCCAAACACTAGAGAGGGTACATGTCATTCATGTGCACAACAGTCCTGGTCGCGCATGGACTACTGGCTGGGCACGCAGGAAGTCTGCATATGGACTACACAGATTAAACACTTGCTTAGAACACTATCGGATCACTCTCCAGTGGTTCTTAACATGATCCTACCATCTTACCCCCTCCTCCCTTTCAATGGCGACTGCAATCGTCCTCGCTGTTAGATCAGGTCTTTCAAGAGGGGATTTGCGAGGCCATGTCTGATTACTTTTCACTTAATACTGGGTCTGTCTAAACTATGGAGACGCTATGGGAGGCCTTCAAAGTGACGATTCGGGGGGCATGTATTGGTCTTTAAGCCGGGGTTCTAAAATCTCTACGTCGCACCATGGCAGCACTTGAGCGTGAATTGCAGGATTTAGAATGCAAATATGGCAAACAGGCGGAGCCCACTACGCTGGCGCTTATCAAAGGGAAAATTATAGAATATAACGAAGTGGCTGATCACGAGATCAACCATCTATCACGCCTGTGTAAAGCGCGCTATTATGGGGAAGGTGTCTGACTGGGGAGAACATTAGCTAACCGCATTCTGGAACCTCATACTAAAGCATATACGCTTCAGGCGATCGTTGCAGATGATGGCACACATTATGACACGCCTACTATACTGCAAACATTTGCGGAATATTACGCCGGGTTGTACGCTCAACGGCTAACTGCAGATGTGGCTGAGCTCGAACAATATCTGGACGATGTTGCTTTGTTATGGCTATCAAGTGGGCAACAAGAGTTCTTGAGCATCCGCTCACATTGGGCGAAATGCTGGATGCAATTATTGCTTTGCCAAATGGGAAGGCTGCGGGCACCGATGGGTTGCCAGCCGAGTTTTACAAAGAATATATCGACCAACTGGCCCCATGTCTCCTTCAATTATATGAGGACTCATACGAGGCTCAGTGTCTGCCACCAACTCTGCGCGAAGCACTAGCAGTCACGCTCTTAAAACCTGAGAAGCCGCCGGATAGATGCGATTCTTGTAGACCCTTATCCCTAATCAACACTGACGTAAAAATATTAGCGAAGGTATTGGCAACTAGGCTGAAATTACTTCTTCCCGTTATGGTGCTCCCTGACGAATCGGGGTTCATCCCAACCTGATCTACATCACATAACTTGCGTACGCTGTTTGCTGCGATGCATGTGATGGAGCCCACTCTACCGGCAGCAGCGGTGCTTCTCGACTCTGCAAAAGCTTTCAACTTGATATCCTGGTCATATATGCTTACCATTCTACATCGCATGGGTGTCCCATTTATCTTTACTAATTGGATAAAATTGTTGTAAAGCAATCCTGTAGCATGGGTCAGAATTAAAGGGCAACTATCGGAGAAGATTCATATACAGCGTGGCACACGACAATGGTGACTGTTGTCACCTCGCCCTTAAACCGTTAGCTTGTATTCTAAGGCAAAGTCATGCTCAAACTGCATTAAGATTTTTACAATATCCTCTTGCAGTCTCCATGTATGCAGATGACATGGTGATGCATGTTTGCGAACCTGCACGGTATCCTGCACTGCATATACAGGAGTATATCCGGTCTGAACGATTCTCAGGACTGGGCATCAACTGGTCTAAATCAATTGTGTTGCCCCTCACGGATTGTACCCATCAATTCAACATGGAATATCCCTTATCCTGGTGTGCAGACACTGTACAATACTTAGGAATATAGCTCCACAGGCTGTCATACAGTCAAACTTCGGCACTGCCATCACGCAACTTGAGGGGCAAGTAAGTCATTGGATTAAGCTACCCCTATCATTTGCGAACCGAATAGCGCTGATGAAGATGCTGGTCCTTCCGTGCTTTTTGTATCATTTTTTAAACGTTCCTGTACTTTTAACGTGACATTTTTTTGACAGGCTTCGCTCCCTTTTGATCACACTAGCCTGGGGAGGCAAACAACCTTGGTTTAAGTGGGAGATAATCACCCTTCCTTATGAACAGGGGGGGGTTTGCTGCGCCTGACTTTCATCTTTACTATCTCTGCGCGCAGGCGCATTACACCTACTATTGGCAGCAAGACCCAGCATACATTCCGCATGTGGCAGTGGAGGCGGGCGCTGTGCACCCAATACCGCTTAAAGCCATGATCGTCAACAGGCACACAGTCTTTGAAAAAGGGGAGTTCGACACTGTACAAACCACATCTAGGACTTGGCATGAACTGGGCAAGCAAGCGCAGAAACTGCTGTTGTACGCATCTAACATGCCACTGCTGAATCACTCAGAACTCTCTGTCACTGGGGAAATTGGCACATTAAAGACGCTCAAAGATATGTAGATGTCCACAATGGAAAATATATTCCCTGGAGGTCAATTTATAGCTTCAGAAAATATAAATGGCCAGGGTATTGTGACCGCCATGTACCTCTTTGACTACACTATGCTGCGCTCCGCTGTGCATGCACTCTATCCACAATTTCCCACAGAGCCACTGGCACTAGAAGCACTACAACTTATATATACCACCACACCCAGAGCCAAGCTGTTCACTAGACTTTACCAGGCATCACAGAGAAATGTAACTGCTGGGGGCACGTCTGCGTTAGCTAAGTGGAATGCCATGCTACCCGCTCCGCTGTCTGAAGATGATTGGTTTGATAGTTGCCGCTTAACGGGTCAGCTGACGGCGAATGGCAATTTATGTTTGGTGCACTTTAACTATTTACATCCCGCTCAGCTTCATAAATATGGGTTGCGGGACACTGAAAATTGTAAACACTGTGGCACACCCGGTGCTAATTTCTGTTACCTAGCTTGGGATTGCCCCAAAGTGCATGAATACTCGAGTTCAGTCACGCATATATTATGCCTGATGGTTGAGGAACCGGTTGAGTGTAGCCCACAAGTTTGCCTGTTGGGTATTGTCTCTAAGATTAAGGCGTCTGATAGGAAGTTTGTGGCCATTGCCAATAATGTGGATTATTGCGCTGCTATTGGCGAAGCGCAGGGTCTCCATATGCTGGGGGGGGCAGGCCTGTACCTACCACTAAACTATGGTTACAAGATATGGCTTACTGACAGGATCAGCTCACATGCTATGCAGAGGAACTGCCTACAACGTCCAAGCCCCAAGATATCTGGGGGGCACTCACGTCTTATCTACTATCGATAACTGACATTTGATGCCTGTTATGATTTGTAAGATTGCTTTGACTGATGCTGCTGCATTATGCACTTTCAATAACGGCCATGTCTGTGTATATCTGCACTATTGTATCTTATAACACTGTGATCTGTGAATTGAGTTTTTCCGATCTGTTCATACTGTACCAATGCTCTAACTTGGATGATTATATGTTGTTCACTACTTTTGAAAATGCATAAATAATTTTTTTTTTAAAAACACAATAAAGCATTTCAATATTAATTGAAGCATTGTGATTCTTGAGTAAAATACTTGTGCTGCAATGATCAATCGAAGGAAACAGAATGTGATTAGCAATATGAGAATGGTGAAAGTGATAACCAGTTCAACCATTTAGCTTATTACAGAGAATATATGCTTGCATACAAGTACTGTAATATATTATACTCCTACCTAGCGCTTCCTGACCTAGTATGCCTACAGAAGGAGTGAGTCTGACGAATCCCTGTAGGGTGATTTAACTTCCCATACCTGACGGTAAGTGTCATCAGACTGCTCGTCCTGACAGAGCTGGGCGGCATCCCTCACATGAGCTAAACAGGAATCGGATGGTCTGGAATTCTGGCGTGTGGTTGACCTCTCAGTGCCAGCGAATTGCTCTAACTAAACAAAGTATTGTTGTTAGGTAAATCCAACAAGAAAGCTTAGGCAACGGACTTGTAGAAAAGCACCTCATGTCTGTGCTACAGTCCTATTAAAGTAATGGTTTGTGCACACTTCTCGGCACCTGTTGCCTTTCGGTGCCACTGGTCACAGATTCCGAAACTTTATTCCATAAAGAGCAGTGCACTTGAACAAACAACTTTTCAGTCTTTATATTTTCTTGGCGACCGTAGCGGACGCAGCTTAGGGAGCTCCACAGCCCGCTGATAAGAATCCTGAAATATCCTGACCATCCAGCCTAAACGAGAATCCTCTGACGTCCCTAGTTAGGGAGGGAGAGAGCTGCTGGACACGACTGGAGAGACCCACCAGGTCTCCTAAAAATGATCAGCGATAACCCTCATCCCGCTGGGCCCAGAGAAGGCTGGGAGTGGCCAGAAAGCAGCCAGCAAAGCTGAGTCAGGTGTCGCGGTTGGGGAGTCTCCTTAGGACCCTCAGAAGGCAATCAGAAGTGCCCTCCCGGTTGGCCCCCTCTACAGATTGATGTCACTCGATATCAGAGGTGGGTGAGCAGCTCTCTAGTCCAACAGGGAGGAGAGGCAAGGGCCTGCTGGTTCTTATCCCCGCAGTGGGAATCAGTGCCCTGCGACCTCATGGGAGTTGATGCTAAGAAGGGGCTGGTGCTGTGAGATGCGCAATTATCCCGGCCCCCCAGGTGGTGATTGGAGGTGCCCCCCAGGGTGGTCCTCCTTCAGCACTGATGCTGCCCAATGACAGAGGCGGGCAAGCTGTGAATCTGGCCTGCTGGAAGAGGTTGAGAACGAGCTCGGACAGGAAAAAGACACAGGAGGCGGACTGGGCATGTGGGGTCCCGGCAGGAGTGTGAGTGAAGCGGGACCCCGGGGGACTGTGTAGACTAAACTGCGCATCTGTGAAGCGGGGTCTTGGCGTAGGGAAGGCCGCTTGCACCCTCATCAGGCCGCGCCAGAAGCAGAGAGGCGAGGTGGCCTGGTGCAGTGGAATCGCGTGTGGCCCCAGAGAACCCAGTACGAAGTAGAAGAGAGACCTAGTGGGAACTCCCGACACCTGCTGCGAATGCGGAAACAGGAGGGATTCTTCCCCTCCCCATCGGAAAGGCCTAGGTAGCTCGGGTCCGGAGGGAGCAAGAGTGGGGGAAACCTGCGCTCAAAAACACACGCCAGGTCCCATGGACATGGGGCACGGTGACCCACGGGTGGTGCGATCATAGCCATCCTCCTCCCCCAAAACGCCTATGTCTGAGAGATAAGCCGCCTCCCCCCCTGGGCCCCACCCAAGAACCGTTCATCTACACTATCATAATAGGAGTACTTCAGCTCAACAGAGGACAGCAGAGTTGAGACCAATGACCTCAGTGAGTGCCGGCTTCTGCATTGGGTTGGCCCACACATTTGCCCTGTCACACTAGGCCTAGTAGCACACTGACCAGCCACTGACTGAGGGCCTTAGGCCACTACCTGACACACAGAAGGGAATCAGTGTGATCCCACGCCCTGGCATTGCAGCTCATCTGGACCACCCCTGGGGCAAGGGGCCTGAGCTAAATACCGCGGCGGACTGAGAAGACTACAACACCGCAGAAATGCACCGTAACTGGGGGAGCTCCACAGCCCACCAGAGTGCTTTCAACATGGGCAAAGACAGGCAACAAAGAGAGGTCCAGCAAATGAAGATGCATCACTACAGGGCGCAGGGTAGTGCCACGAAACTGGGCACCCAACACGAGGCACCATTGGAGAATGTCGCCACACAGCCAGAACCCGACAAAGCTCAAATCCTCGCAGCAACTGAGGTCTCTAGCACAGCCGTTCAGGCAAAAATAGATACAATATCTCTGGACGCTGGGATGTTGCTGACCAATCTCCACAGTCGCGGAAACATCCATAGCTACAGAACAAAGCATCAGTGAGCTACAGAGTCTCCACATTAAAGGCAACCCTAAGAGATCTATCTAGCAAAACAGCAGCACTTGAACGCCGGGCCGAAGATGCAAGGGGCGCTCCTGAATGTTCCAAGCTTCGCTTTCTAGGGTTCCCATAGCGCGCAGAGGGTAAGATCCCAGAACTGTTCCTCGAACAATGGATCAAAGAGGATCTCTCTGCGATCATAATCGAGCGGGCGAATCAGGCGCTGGGAACACCACCTTCACTGGTGGCTCACCCTAGGACCATGACTGAAAAGGGACCGAGACTGTATCCTCAAGGCGGCTAGACGTGAGGGAGACCCAGCAATTGGAAATCACATAATATCTATTTTCCCAGACAATACCCGCGCGGTGCAGCAACAGAAAGCATCCTTCACTGTAGTGAAACAGAAGCTGCGGGCGATGAATCTCCAGTACATGCTCATCTACCCTGTGAAACTGAACGTTCTCCATGAGGATCGAGCCCACTTCTTAATGACCCTGGAAGTTGCATGGGACTGGCTGGAAGTCCATGGGGACGAAAGAATGATCTACCGGGGAAGACCGGCGCAAGGGGCCTCAGATGCCAACGGGAGGGGAAAAATAGTGGTCACAACAGGAAGTTCGGAAAAGCCTCGAGATCAACACAGTGAGTGGTCGAATGCAAGGATTGTTCATTGGAAGTAGTGAGAACAGATTCTGGCCGCGAAAAAAGATCTCCCAGAATCGACAGATAGATGCAACAAGCAGAGCGAGAGGCCGCAAAAGCCCTGGTGGAGGTGGTGACAGCCCCAAGTTCTGAAGCTAGCATGGGGGACATGGTAGAGGATACCCCACAGCTGGGAGACCCTTGAAGCAGCCACACACTGGGGCAACAAGTGCGAGAGGGCTTAATGAGACACAGACCTGGAGAACGTAGGACATTGAAAGTTGGACATGTGCTCTATATGGACCCGCAACATGAACACTGCCAGCCAGATCCGAAGAGTGGATGGACTGAGATGGGCACTGCCATCAGACGGGCGGACAATTTCCCTCTCTCCATTGTAGGAGAGTAGGGTCTGCTTTCATATGGTCACCCCATTTTTTGCTTTTTGCTTCACTTGTTTTTGACTTAATGTGGCGGTGGGCCTGCTAATCAGACCCACAGCCCTGCTGTTCTCTCTCTAAATTTCACACCATGTACTTTAGGTACATCACCAATTGGGATTTGGGTCACTCTTATGAGTCCCTGTACAGTGTACCATAGGTACCCAAGGCATAGGTGCACCCAAAGCCTACCAGGGGCTGCAGCATATCTTTTGCCACCGCTGGCTGGCCATCCAAACTGACACAACTGGCTGATAACTCAGCTGGGGCAAGGTCGTGTAATCACCCCTTGCTTAGGTATAGTATTCCTATACCTACCATTATATATAGACACATATGCACCTATAAGTCACTCCTATGGCAGGCCTTAACAATCCTGAAGGCAGAGTGCTTGGTTTTATGTGAGATGGTGCTCTAGCATAAGCTGAGCCTGTCTGCAGCTTTCGGAACCATGTCCTTATAGCTGTTCTATGATATAGCCATATACTCTTAAGTGCATTATAATCCTCGCGGTTATTGCTAACTTTGGTTTGGCTTTATCAAAAATGTCGTGTAAGGTGTCATATGCTTTGGAATACTACCCCCTTGCCAGTTCTGGTGACAGGGGTAGCATTCCACCCTTCTAGAGGGAGAAGACATGTTCCTACTAATCCCGGTTAAAGTTAACCAGAGCCTCAGCATCACAAAATGGATGCAGCTGCCACAGACACAAGTCTGACCTCCTGCTAGTCCTTCCAGCGAGTGAGGCTTGGACAATAGGTTTCCTGTCTTGGGGGGTGCTAGCACCACCCCAGACAGGCCATAGTGTACTGGAGCAGGGAGGGCTGAATGAAATGAGACACTGCCTGGGGCAGTCAAGGTGTCCCGTGCATAGTCCCGTTCAAACCGGTGCTGGGGCACTCCAGTCCCAGCTCTGACGCGAAACGGGACAAAGTGAAAGGGGTGTAACCACCCCCTTCCTGGGTCCCACCCATAGGAGGGACCTAACAGGTAATCCAGACCCTAAATTTGGTATATAGGTAGGAGCTGAGTCCCAAGACTTTAGATTTATCCTGACTGAAACTTGAAACGAAACTCTGGACCTTCGACATTATACTCGACATAGGAGACTGAAGAATCTCCCTTGTGGTCAAGGAGTGACCACCCTGTGCAAGCAGGCACCATCAAGCGATCAACGGTTTGCTTTGTCGACGCTCCCGCTGGAGCCCGAGCACAGAGCCTGACAAGACCCGGACTTCCAACAGCCCGATCCACAGTCACAGCAGAGCTGAGACCCGTGGAGGCGACGAGAGACGTGGGACCGGCCATCTTGGAAAGCCAGTGAATTGCTTTCCGTGCAACTTCTGAGGCACCCTCGAAGTTGTGCATTGGGGATTGAGAAGCCCCAGCCCCGAGCACCAACTGCACCGAAGATTAGCCCTCCACACTCCACGAGTTCAGGGTGGGGCCCTTCTGCATTTTCCTGCTCGACGCGTCTGTCCGGTCACTTGCCCGTTGGCTAGTGCCCTCTGTGACGACAAACCCTTTGATTTACACCGCTGGTCTGGTTGCTCCAGACTGGCCCCTGCTTCCCTGAAAAGGAGAAGACCATCAGACCTTGCTGGTCTGATCCAGAAGCCATCTTCGATTCCTGGTGGGTTGCCTTTGCCAAGGCTTATTGACTCCATTCCGGAAGCCCACACCGCCAACAGCGAGAGCCTTCGTGGGACAGTCCGTATTCAGCTCCTGGCTGTCGTCGACTCCTCCTGGTCCACGTGGCTGCAGAGACAAGCTTCACGACATCACCTGATTGCTTCGCGGCATCGCCTGGTTCCTTCCTGGTCACTGGCTAGTGACAGACTCTGTCCCCTCTGCTTTAAGGTACTCTTCATCCTCGATCCGCCCTTGGATCCAACCGGACACTTCTCTCCTGGTCGCCTGCAGCATCTTTCTGCAAGGCTCCATAGGAATCAGCTACGAAACCCGACACACTTTGACACCTATGCACCCGCTTCCTGTGGGTGAGGTAACGCGAGTATTTCGGTACTCCTGTGGGTATTGACTATCCTAGTGTCCTAGTTTCAAGTAGTTTTTCCCTAGTCCATCCGGAAGTGTCCTAAAAGTACTAGTTTCCAATTCTTTCGTTCCCGTTCTAACTCTATGGTAACTTGCGTGTGTGTAAAGACACTGCACGCGCATCCCTTGGGCCTCCTGCTCTCTATCCTTTGGTAGTACAGAGTAGCCCGAGATTCTCCAGGCCCTAGGCCTTTTCTTTGTTCGTGACGTGGTTCTTATACCACTATTTTATTATATGGTTCGAAGTGCCCCTAGGGTATTACTGTATTTTGTGCAACTTATTGTATTATATTTGAGTATCTTGTTATGTGCTTGTGCCTCTGACCTCATAAAGAGTTCAGAGGATTGTGTTAGAAATAAATACATATATATTTTGATATACAACCTGTGTGGTGTCCTTTCACTTGGTATTAAAAGGGTTACATATGGTAAAACAGCTGGCTTCACATGCCCTCTTGAGTTTAGCCTAAGACTGCTTTGTCGTCCATGCTACCACTAGGATAGCTGGTCTATAAGGGTTGTTTGGACTGGTGCAAGGTGCTCACTAGAATAGTGAACATCATATACAAGGCCAACTTCTCACACCCATTTCTCTCTATCACTTTTGTGCTACTGTTCATTCCCTCCTATTCGTCTTCACCTTCTCTCTATCCTTGCCCCGATGATTTGTGTATCCTTTTGGCATATCTAATTACCGGACAGGTTCTTGCCATGAACAAGGGGGAAAATTGAATGTGTAGTTGTATGTATGTGTGAAAGTGGAGACCGAGGTTGGGAAGGTGCAATCGACAGACCTGCATTCGTCCAGCGACGCGCGTCGATCCGACTAGGTGGGAAAAATATCACGGATGGCTGCATGTGGAATGTGTGTTGGCATGTTGAGATTCAGGATGTATATGTGCTGTGGTGTACCATGCTGGCTTGGTGATACGTCAGTGTTGATGGAAATGTGTCATTTTTGAAGTTCAAGGGATGGGGTGGGAGTGGTAAGAATGGGGAATATGTGGGGATGCACAAGTTATTGATGCTGTGTCTACCCCGTGGGTGGGTCGCTTCAATTGGTCAGTTCATGATTGTGGCAGAATGCCGACAGCACACGCAATGGATAGGGCGTTGCTGACTGTGAGAAATAGGGCAATACAAAATATAACGTGGAATGTGAGGGGCTAAATTAATTTGTTAAACATCACAGAGTCCAAACATACCTAAGACGGCAGGGCACTCAAGTGGCGATGCTGCAAGAGACACACTTGCCAGACGTTGAAATACAGAAGCTCCACAAGAAATGGAGAGGGCAGCTATTTGCATCCACCTATTCCACAAATGCCAGGGGTGTGGCACTCTGGGTGGTCCCACAGGTCCCATTCAAATTAGGGGATATGGGGCAGACGTGGACGGCAGATATGTGGTGGTGCATGGTGAGGTGGAGGCATGCCTAGTGAACATATATGCCCCAAATGAACAAGTTACTTACCTTCGGTAACAATATATCTGTAAGAAACATTAGTAGTGATAGATTCCTTACCTTAGAAATACCCCCAGGTGTCAGACTGGATCCAGAAAGTGTTCGTCAGCTGTACCCCTGCGCGTCAGAAGGTGGTGCCGTGCGGCTCCAGGTCAGTCGTGGTCGCCGAGAACGCGCCGCGGCAGCTACTTAGACGCCACCCTTGCGCGCTGACGTCAGTTCTACACAAGACTTTCCACGCCAGAAACACAGAGCCATGCAAGATACTGACCACTGGTGCCTTGAAACTAGGGCCCTGAAAGGGATGACCTTAGCCCCAGTAATCAGTTCGAAGATATATCGTTACCAAAGGTAAGTAACTTGTTCATCACAAAAGAAACACATAGTGATGGATTCCTTCCCTTAGAATAGATACCCCAGCAATACCAACCCCGGTGGTGGGTCTGCGAACCAAGATCACAACAGGAAGTCCCGGAGAACAGAACGGCCAAAGAAGCCGTCTCTCCGGACTTGGCTGTCCAGGCAATAGAGCTTAGTAAAAGTGTGCAGCGGAACCCAAATAGCTGCCTGACAGATGTCTTGTAAGGGGACACCACGTCCCAACGCCTTAGTGCAGCCATTGCCCTGGTGGAATGGGCGCACAGCCCCAACGGAGGTTCCTTTTTAGCTAGAGAATAACAGGCTTTAATACACAAGATGACCCATCTGGAGATAGTCCGTATGTGTACGGCCCAACCTTTCTTGGCGCCAAGGTAGCCAACAAAGAGCTGGTCATCCACCGGGAACTCGTGTGTGCGGTTCAAGTAAAACGAGAGCGCACGTTTTGGGTCCAGACGGTGGAGGCTCTTTTCCTCTCTAGAAGGATGCGGAGGCAGAAAGAAGGTGGGCAAAGCGATGGTCTGCCCGATGTGAAAGGCAGTGACAACCTTTGGCAGGAAGGATGGACGTGTTCTGAGCACAACCTTGTCCGGAAGGACAGATAGAAAAGGAGGTTTACAAGAAAGAGCCTGGAGCTCACTCACTCTCCTGGCAAAGGTGATGACAACCAGGAAAGCAGTCTTCAAAGTCAGGAGACGAAGAGGACAGTTGTGAAGAGGCTCAAAGGGAGCGCGCATTAAATATGTAAGAACCAGATTCAAGTCCCACTGTGGCATTATGAAAGGAATAGGAGCGAAAAGATGAGTAATGCCTTTGAGAAATCTATTCACAACAGGGGACTTGAAAAGAGAGGGCTGATCAGGGAGCCTGAGAAAGTCCAAAATAGCAGAAAGGTAGCCCTTGATAGTGCTCAGAGCACAGCCCTGCTGGGCCAAAGAAAGAAGGAACAGAATAACTTCTGAAAGAGGGGCAGAAAGGGGTACCACAGCCTGTGCTGTGCACCATGCCACAAATTTGTTCCACCTGCAGGCGTATACAAACATAGTGGAGGGTAGCCTAGCTGCCAGAATGACATCACAGACTTCAGGAGGCAAGTCGGAAGGAATCAACTCCTGCCGCTCAATCTCCACGCAAAGAGGTGGAGACTGGACAGGTTCGGTGGAGGATCGTCCCCTACTGCTGCAACAGAAGATCCTCCTGAAGAGTCAGTCGGATTGGTGATTGTCATATTGAGTAGCTCAGGATACCAAACTCTTCGAGCCCAGCCCGAGCCACAAGAATGACTTGGGCTCGGTCACGCCTGATCTTTAGCACTCTGGGCAGAAGTGGTATAGGCGAAAGGCGTACAACGGACCGTAACTCCACTCGCAATGAAAAGCGTCGCTTAGCGAGTGCCGCCTTGGAAATACCAACACGCAGAATTGCTGACATTGCGCGTTCTCTTCGGTGGCAAATAGATCTAACCAAGGCTCTCCACACTGTCGAAAGAGACCTTGCGCCACGTCCGAGTGAAGACGCCATTCATGATCCTTCATGCACCTGCGGCTGAGTTTGTCCGCCCTGGCGTTCAGTGAACCTGCCAGGTGTTGAACCACCAGGGAAATGTCCTGATGTTCCAGCCATGTCTAGAGGTGCAGAGCCTCCTGACATAGGGTCCACAACCCCACCCGCCCTGTTTATTGCAGTACCACATGGCGGTGGTGTCATCTGTGAACACCTGCACTACTTTCCCCTTGACAGAGGGAAGGAATGCCTTAAGTGCAAGTCGGATCGCCTGAAGCTCCACAAGGTTGATATGGAGCCGGGACTCCGTCAGAGACCAGAGGCCTCTGATCTCCGCCTCTTCCATGTGGCCCCCCATCCCAGGAAGTACAACGTTCACTACCGTGTGCTCCGGTTGGGGAAAGGAGAGGGATCTGACTTGGACCCAATGCTGCTTCTTGAGCCACCACTGCAGCTGCTGTGCAGTGCCCTCTGAGATCTGGACGTAATCGGACAGGTTCCCCTGATGCTGCGCCCACTGGAACTTCAGGTCCCACTGCAGAGGCCGCAAATGCCATCTGGCATGAGTGACAAGCAGGATGTAGGAGGCCATGACGCCCAGCAGCCTCAGGGTCATCCTGACCGAAACCCAGGATAGAGGCTGAAAGATCGGAATCATAGCCTGAATATCCTGGACTCGCCGTTCGGGAGGATAAGCCCGAAACTGCATTGTATCCAGAACCGCTCCGATGAAAAGGAACTTCTGAGAGGGAATCAGGTTCGACTTCGGCACATTGACGGAGAACCCCAGCAAATTTCAGGAGGTCAGCCAGAGTCTGGAGGTGGGAGAGGACCGTCTGGGGCGATCCCTCCTTCAACAGCGAGTCGTCGGGATAGGGGAAGACTGGAACCCCTGATCTGCGCTGATGTGCTGCAACCACCGCCATCACTTTCGTGAACACCCGAGGGGCGCTGGTAAGGCCAAAGGGGAGCACTGTAAACTGAAAGTGCTGGCGACTTACCGTGAACCACAGGTAACGCCTCTGGGCCGGCAGGACAGGAATGTGGAAATATGCGTCCTGCAGGTCCAACGCTACTATCCAGTCTCCAGGGCAGACAAGACCTGAGCCAGGGTTAGCATCTTTGAACTTCTCCTTCAGGAGGAAGCGACTGACGTCGCTGAGGTCCAAGATAGGACGCAGGCCCTTGTCCTTCTTGGGCACCAGAAAGTAGTGGGAATAACAACCACATCCTACTTCTGGAGCAGAAACTTGCTTTATGGCCCCCTTGGCCAAAAGGGCCGCGACTGCCTGTTGTGCCAAATGATCCCCCGACATGAGGTGGTACTGGGGTGGTATGGCTGGAGGGGAAGTCTCGAAGGGGAGGGAGTAGGCCCTTTGGATTATTTGTAAAACCCACCTGTCCGAAGTGATGGTGCGCCAGTGGGGGAGGTGATGGCGAATCCTGCCGCCCACTGGCGTTGATGGGCCTGAAAGACTTGGACTAGGGAGGTTTTGGGGCCAGCCTCTGCGGATCCCACGTCCGCACTGAGACTGCTGCGGCCTGTGGCTCTGAAGCGAACGTGTTGGGGCGCTCCTTCCGTGGCCACTAAAGGAGCAAAAAGCAGAAGGCGGAGGAGGGTGAGTGGCTGAAAGGCCCAAGGACTTGGCTGTAGCCCGCGAGTCATTAAAACGCTCCAACGCACTATCTGCCTTGTTGCTAAAAAGGCAAATGCCATCAAAGGGCATGTCTATCAGGCTGTCTGGACATCCCCCGAGAAGCCAGTAGTCCTCAGCCAGGCGTGGCGGCGTACCACCACTGTTGTGGAAATAGCCCTGCCCAGCGAGTCGGCGGTGTCAAGGCCACATTGTATTGTGAACTTTGCTTCATCTCTACCCTCAGCAATAGCCTGAGAGAGCACTGTCCGCACCTCCTGGCGGAAGAAAAAATCTTCTTCGCAAACTTATTCAATCTATTGGATTCCTTGTCTGGGGGTGCGGTAGGGAATGTGCTCTGGGACGTGGAGGCTTGGACAACCAAGCTCTCAGGGGTGGGGTGTTGGGAGGCGAAAAGGGGGTCGCCCGGGGCCATCTTGCCCACAGGAGCCCCTGTGTTAGGCCTGGACCAGGTGCCCAAAAGAACGTCAGAAAGTGCCTCATTAAAAGGCAGCAGTGGCTCCGCAGAGGTAGCCGCCGGCTGAAGCACTTCTGTCAGGAGGTTATTCCTGACAGCCACTGTAGGGAGTTGGAGCTAGAGGGTCTCGGCCGCCCTACACAACACCACTGCATAACTTGCACCCTCCTCCGTAGCCACGGTAAGAGGAGTGAGCATGCCAAGGTCAAGAGAGGTGTCCAGAACACTGGCATCCCCCAGTTCCTCTGTCCAGTCCGGGTCATACTCTCACTGAGCTGTGAGAGGGTTCTCAGACCTCTCCCAGTCCTCCGAAGGCTAATGAACAGGCCTAAAATAAGGAGGCTGGACATAGGGAAAGAAAGGTCCCATTGGCGTCAGAATCGGCGTCAAGCGACGCAGTTCCGGCTCAGTGTCCACATCGGGCTGAAACCGGGGACGACGTCGCCCGGTGCCGGGGGTGACGTCGTCCGGTGCTATGGGCGACGTTGAAGTGGTGCCGGTATGTTCGACGACCGGCACCACCGTCGACCGGGATCCAGGCCTGGATCCTTGGGGGCCCTCCGGCACCGAAGCCGACAGCGATGCCGGAGCTGCCGACAATAAAGAGCAAGGGTCCCCAGTCGGGCCTGCAGGGCCCAAGGCGCGTTGGTGGGGCCCCGACAGCCCTGGGAAGGACACTTAGGCTGACGGTGACACCGTAGGCTCCGCCAGAGCCGTGGGGGAGGCACCACCCACACCCTCAGCCGCGACGGGAAGTCGGTGAGCGATGACGCTTCTCCGACTTCTTGTAATGCTTCGTCTTACCTGACCCCGAATACGAAGACATCGATCCTGATGAACGATGGTGATGGCTCCGCGACCGGTCCCTCGACCTCCCATGGGACCGGGACCTTGAGCGGCGCGGAGCCGACTTCTGGACTTCATGCAACTTTTGGAACCACTCCCACAAAGTCTTCGGCGCTTTTAGACCGGACATCATTGGCGTGAGTCTCCCTTCCATTTTTGACAGATTTCCTTCTCTGTTTTGATATGTTTTTGCTGGTTTTACGCTTTAGGCACTGTGCCACTGCTAATCAGTGCCACAGTGCAAGTGCTCCCTATGTTAAATTTATGTACTAATTGGTTATTCCATAATTGGGTTATTTGATTTATCTGTCAGCCCCTAGTACAGTGCACCATGTGTGCCCAGGGCTTGTAAATCAAATTCTTCTGGTGGGCTTGCAGCACTGGTTGTGCCACCCACAGAAGCAGCTTCTAAAGTGTGTCTCAGGCCTGCCATTGCAAGCCCTGTGTGCAGTCTAGCACTGCCATGTCGACTTGGCCAAGTGCACCCACTTGTCAGTCGCTAAACCTTCCCTTTGCTTCATATAAGACACCCCAATGGTAGGCCCAAGGGCAGGGTGCATTGTAAGTATAAGGTAGGACATGCTCTGATGTGTGTAGCATGTTCTAATAGTGAATTACAGCTATTTTCGTTTTTCACTATTGAAGGCTACATGTTCTCATAGGCCAGACTGGGCAGTTAGATTATTACATTCTTATAATCCTAACTGACTCAGGGAACATGGTAGAAATTCGAATTTAGTATGCCTGAACTCAGAATAATAAAATACATCTTTTAGTAAAGTTTATTTTAATATTCTGTTTGCAAATACCATTTTTAGAAAATAGGTATTTGCTTGCCTAACCATTTGAGCCTGCCTCTGCTGGGTTGTGTTTTCCTTGTCTGAGTTTGTGAGTGACAGGGCTGGGGAATTCCAGGAGACAGGCTGGGGCAACCCGGTGGTAATTAGAGAGATCTGAATCTAGATGGGAGGGAGGAGTTGCACCTGGGACCAGAATAGGGCTGGGCCTTCCCTCTACAATGCTGGCTCCACCCCCTGTGGCTTGTCTGATGTCCCTGCCCTGCACTGTGAAAGGAGAGGAGGAATCATGTCAACAGAGTGCTCCAGATCTGTATATTCACTCCCCTGTGCTTGCTCCACCTCCTGTGGGGCGGCTGATGTCTCTGCCCTGCACAGTGAACGGAAGAAGAGAGCCATGTTAACAAAGTGCTCAGGAACTGGTTTGGACTAGGCAGAGACCTCTCTGCCTTCAGAGAACAAAGGATTTTGGGGTATAAATATTGGGACCCTAATCCCAAGAAATTGGATCACTTCTGGACAAGAAACCTTTCTGCCAAGGAGAAAAACCAAGGAAGCTGCAGGAGTTTGGACTGCCGTCTGCCGGTGTGCTGTTTGCTGGGTTGGCCTGCAGTGGTTGCTTCATTGCCAAGGGAAAGGAGAAGGAACTTTGTAAGGACTTTCATCTACAGAATATTCTCCAAGGGCTTTAACTGCGCTGGCCTCCTGCTGAAGTCTCAAGGACAAAAGACTTCACCTCCAGCTCTCTCCTGAATTTCCTTGCTGGGAATTTTGACTCCAGTCACTTGCGTGCCACTGGGAGCTGGAAGCGTGACGGATCGAGAAGAAGCGTGTCGCCGCCGCAGCTGAAATCATCGCAACGCCAGAGAAGCGAGCCTTTGCCGCATCTCCCTGGAAGCGTGTGTTCATCGAAGCAGCCTGCTGTTGCATCAACGGAGAAGCGTGACGCCATCGTGAGAGTCGCCATCGCATCGCCGGAGTAGCATGTCGCAGGGCCTGTCACGGCTCCAAAGTACAGGGTCGTCGCAAGGCTGCTAGGGCGTCATCACATCATCATCGGCGCATTAAGGGTGCCATCTTCTCACATCATAACCGGATTGTTGCATCGCATCAAGGTGCCATCTTGCACAGCGCAAGGACCCGCAGGCCGAGAATCTACGCATCACCTCCGCACTGGTAAGGCTCACGACGAGTCCCCTACTCTGCGCAAGCAATGAGGACGCAACTGTTCCCCCGGGTCATGGAACCGAGGAATCTCCCCTTTTATTCACTTTGCGTTACGCATCCAGGTACTTTGTTGACAACTTTGTCACATTTACCAACAACTTTAACTAAGAGACTTTAATCATCGTTTAAGTAATCTTTAGTGTAGTATTATGGATTTTTATCGTTTGTGGACTTGTGTTAAGTCTATATAAAGAATACTTATTTTTACAAAACCTGTGTTGTGTCCATCTTTAGTGTTATCACTGTATTACTAAGTATATTCACAAATGCTTAACACACTGCCTCTGAGATAAGCCTGTCTGCTCATGACAAGCTACCAAGGGGGTGAGCAGGGTTATTAAGGAGTGTAATCCCCTTATCCTGACTTAGAAGTAAGGGTCTCTATTTGGACAAAAGTGAATACCATTGCCAACTAGAGACCCCCAGATCTAACATTGATGGTCAGCAGTGAGGATTTGGACTTTGCATTTGTGTTTCATATACAGTGATTGGTGTACACTACTAGTGAGTGCAGACCAAACGCGACCACATACTTTTTTTTAGAATCCTTTTTCCTTGGAATGTTAGTTTTTCCTGAAAACTCCCAATTTTTACTACCATGAGTAAACCAGCATCTGTTGTATCTATGGATCTTGATTTTGAGGAAGAGAGGTTGGAAACCTACACTGTGAAACAGCTCAAGTATCTCTGCAGGAAATTGAAAGTTGCTACACCAGGCATTTCTAAAAAGGAAGACTACCAAAAGGGGTTGAGGGCCTGGGTAGAAGCAAGTAATGTCCCTGATCTTGTGGTGGAGCCTGTTTGGGATGCAGATGGGCAAATTGATAGGCCAGTGTTTCCAGCCAGGGGAGGGGTACCGTCCCGCCTGGCAGCAGCAGCTCTTCCAAAGACCTGTCCCCCAGAGAGTTAGAAGACGGGGAGAGAAATAGGGCGCACAAGCTGGAGTTGGTTAAGCTTAAGATGGAGAGTCAGAGGGAAACAGAGAATAACAGGTTGTCTTTGGAAAGAGAGAGAATGAGAATCAAGCATGAGAGAATATTGAGGGAGTTAGAGATCAATCCCTCTGGTGGCAGCTCACAGTACACATTCTCAAGGATGTCATCAAAGATTTTCACAAATGTGAAGATATTGGTCAGTGGTTTGCAGCCTATAAGATAGCAATGTTGGCCCACCAGGGTCCCTGAGAAGGATTGGGGAGCGGGGTTGTGGGGCCGCTTTCTGACTGAGGGGAGGGATACTTTGTTAGACCTATCCAGTGAGCATAGGATGCCTCATCGCCACATGAAAGCAGCACTGATGACAAGGTATGGGTTAACTCCAGAGCTCTATAGACAAGAGGTTCAGGAATTGTAAGACACTGGAGGGAACCACTTGGTTAGAATATGTGTCTTTCTTTCGCAGAGCTATGGATGGTTGGGTGAGGGGTAGCAATGTTGATAATTTTCAAGCGCTCTATGATTTGATTGTTAGGGAGCACTTATCTGCTAATTGTTTTCTAGAGCTATGCCAGTACCTTATTGATGGCAAGTTGACTAACCCTAGAAAGCTTGCTGAAGAGGCGGACCGCTGGGTCAGTACCAGGGTCCACAAGGGTCTTGTGGGAGACTCTGCCAAAGGTGGGCAGGGTCCCCAGCAGAAACGTGGGGGGACAAAGGTAAACAGAGGGAGTTTCAAAAAGGTCCCAAAAGTAATTCCCAAGGGAACCAAGGTAAGGGTTCCCAGCCTCCCCCTGAGAAGAAGTCAGGACCCCGACGATAAACCTGTTCATAGGGGGCCTATTACCTGCTTTCAGTGTAAGCAGGTGGGACACCGTTGGCATGATCCCAAGTGCCCTCAAAAGGGTCAGCATGTGCCACCCCGTGCACCACCCAGTCGGATGGCCAGTGTAGCCCTGGGTGGGGAGGAGATGTGTGCCCAAGGTGGGTGGGGTCCCGCAGAAATGTCCCTTGTCGCATTAGGAGACTTTGAGATGGTCCCTAAAACTCAGCTGCCTGAGAACACTAAAAAATACAGGCAGTGGGTGACAATCAATGGCCATAGAGTGGAGGCTCTGAGAGACACAGGAGCAAGTGTGACAGCTGTCAAGTGTCACTTGGTCTCTGAAGAGCAGGTAGTCCCTCAGCCATTCTTCCCAGTTGTTGCCGCTGACAACACAGAGAGCTATTGCAAAGTGGCTCAAGTTCCCTTTGAGTGGGGGGTCTCTGGTACTCTTCAAGTAGCTGTGAGGCCACCCATGCCTGTTGATTGTCTGTTAGGCAATGATTTAGAAAGCTCCCCTTGGGCTAAGGTGGAGATGAAGGGGCATTTACAAATGTTGGGTCTGCCTGAGTGGGCATGTGTGACCACTAGGTCTATGGCAGCTAAGGGTGTTCAAGAGACCCTGGAGCCTGAAAGTATGGCCCAGGGACCTGCCTTAAAGAGAAGAGGTAGGGGGAGCGGGAAACCAGCCCCCATTGTTCCCATGGTCTAGGAGGAGGCAGACCTTGAGGGGGATGCCCTGGAATCCACTGGTGAGCAAATCTCTGAACTGGGGAACCTACCCATTGGAAGCAAGAAGGGGGTCCCTCCAGGGAGGAATTTTGTGAAGAACAGCAGAAGTGCCCTTCTCTTGTGGGTTTGAGGCAACAGGCCACAAACCAGGCAGCCGGTGACCAGTCTGGATCACATTGGATCTGCTGGGAGAATGGTCTCCTGTATAGCGAGCCTAAGGTTGCTGACCCTGGGTCAGCCTGTGTGCTTGTGGTACCCCAGCGCTTCAGAGCCTTCCTACTGGGTTTGGCTCATGATGTTCCTTTAGTTGGTCATCTGGGGCAGAACAAGACCTTTGAAAGGCTTGTCTCCCACTTTTATTGGCCCCAGATGCGGAAGAGTTCAGATACTCATTGTAGGACCTGTCAAACTTGCCAGGCAAGTGGGAAAAGTGGAAGAAGGTACAAGACCCCTCTCCAACTTTTCCCTGTAGTCAGTACCCCCTTTGAATGGGTGGGCATTGACATTGTCGGGCCACTGGACCCCAAGACAGCCGTGGGCAACAGGTTTATCCTGGTCTTGGTGGACCATGCTACCCGGAAGCCATTCCACTCAGGACAGTGACGGCCCCCGTGGTGAGACGTGCACTGATGGGGATCTTCTCCCGTGAGGGGTTCCCCAGAGAGGTTGTGTCTGACCGTGGTACAAACTTAATTTCTAATTATATGAAGTCCATGTGGAAGGAGTGTGGTGTTACCTACAAGTTCACCACTCCTTAGCACCCCCAAGGAAATGGACTGGTTGAAAGATTCAACCGGACCCTCAAAGGCATGATCATGGGTCTTGAAGAACCAATGAGGCGTAAGTGGGACGTCCTCTTGCCATGCCTTCTGTTTGCCTACTGTGAGGTGCCACAAAAGTCTCTAGGGTTCAGCTCCTTTGAGCTTTTATATATTCACCCGGTAAGAGGATCTTTGAGTTTGGTCAAGGAAGGCTGGGAGCAATAACCCAGGAAACCTCCCCAGGATGTATATAGCTACATGCTGGCCTTCAGGAACCAGACTCGGCGTTTCAGAGATCTCGCCCAGGCGAATCTGGAAGCCAGTCAGGAGGAAATTAAGCGGTGGTACGATCAGAATGCCACTCTGATTGAGCTTCAGCCTTGACAGAAAGTTTGGGTCATGGCTCATGTGGAGCACTGTGCGCTCCAGGACAGGTGGACCTGTCAATAAGAGGTGGTGGAGAGCAAGAGTGATGTCACTTATCTGGTGAACTTGTGGTCTCTCAGGAACCCCTTGCGGGTCATGCATGTTAACCGCCTGAAGCCCCACTTAGAAAGGTCCAAAGTGGGCATGCTCCTAGCGACAAATGATGGAATGGAGGAGGAGACCAAGCCTCTTCCTGACCTCCTGTCTGCAACAGAGCAAGATGGGTCAGTGGATGGTGTCAGCCTCTCTGCCACACTGACCCCTGATCAGCAGCAAGATTGTCGCCAGCTGTTGGGGCAATTCTCTGATCTATTTTCCATGGTTCCTGGTGTCACAGAGTGGTGTGTCCATGATGTGGACACTGGCGACAGTCGTCCTGTGAAGCACAAGGCTTACAGAGTGACCGACAAGGTTAGGGCTTACATTAAGGAGGAAATTTGTTTGCTTTAGGGGTCATTGAGTCCTCCAACAGTCCTTGGGCCAGCCCAGTGGTTTTGGTCCCAAAGGTTGCCTCGCCGTGTGCCACACCCGAACTCCAGTTCTGTGTGGACTACAGAGTGCTCAATTCAGTCACCAGTACTGATGCACACCCCATCCCCAGAGCTGATACATCGGTTAGGGGCTGCACGGTACCTCAGTACGTTTGATTTGACGTCTGGGTACTGGCTGATCGCCTTGACTGATGGGGCTAAGGAGAGGTCAGCATTCTCCACACCAGATGGGCACTACCAATTCCGGGTTATGTCCTTTGGGATGAAGAATGCACCTGCCACCTTTCAGATGTTGGCCAACCAGGTGTTGGCTGGGCTGGGGGATTTCAGGGCGGCCTACCTGGATGACATTGCAATGTTCAGCACCAGTTGGGAAGAACATCTGCACCACCCCTGGGAAGTGTTGATGGCACTGCGCAAGGCAGGCCTCACGATCAAGGCGAGTAAGTGCCAGAGATTGGGCAGGGTTTGGTGTGTACTTGGGTCACCAGGTAGGAAGCGGCCAGGTGGCGCCCCTACAACCCAAGATTGATACCATCTGGCATGGGAACACCCAAAGACTCAGACACAGGTGATAGCCTTTTTAGGACTCACAGGGTACTACAGGAGGTTTGTCAAGGGGTATGGCAACATTGTTGCACCCTTGACTGAGCTGTCCTCCAGGAAGCAGCCCAATAAAGTGAACTGGACTGACACCTGTCAGAAGGCTTTTGATGCCCTGAAGACTGTCATGTACACAGCACCCGTGCTTCAGGCGCCCAACTTCTCAAAAGAATTTGTTGTACAGACAGACGCTTCAGAGCATGGTGTGGGGGCTGTTCTATCACAGATTAATGAAGAGGGCCTAGACCAACCTGTAGCCTTCATCAGTAGGAGGTTACCTCCATGGGAACAGAGGTGGAGTGCACTTGAGCGTGAGGCATTTGCTGTGGTCTGGGCACTGAAGAAGTTGAGACCATACTATTAGAAATACATTAAGCAAAGAATTAAAAACAGATGAAAGGTTGATGGAAGGAAATAAAGAAAGGAAGATTATTGAATGGAAGGATAATAAAAAGAGGGATGGGGAGAAGGAAGGACAGGAGGATGGTAAGAAGAAAGGAAGGGACAAAAGAGAATGACAAGAAATATAGGAAGTAAATATGGAAAATAGGGAAGAAAATTAAACAGGAATATATTTATATGAAGGACAGAAAGCTAGAGCTAGAAAGAAGCACAAATGAAAAGAATTGTCAGAAGGAAAGAATGATGGAAAGAAGGAATGAATGGAGAATGGAAAAGAAGGTAAGATACAAAAACAGATCATAAAAAAGACAAGGAAAGAAAAGGGGAAAAAATGAAAAAAGTCAAAAGATGTAAATGTGCTATTTTTCGGCTCATGAATATTTGTAAAATATAAGATGTGGCCCTCAGACTGAAAGGTTTGGAGACCTCTGTTCTACAACAGTAAAACAATAGTTTGAACTCTTGTATAAACAGGGGAGCGGTCATGGAGTACCCTAGATTATAAATATACTGAAAAAACATGTGTGTGCTGTGTTACACCCTTGCATTCTTTAGTGTACTGAACTACTTTCAATAAATAAATTAGCCAAGACTTTGAAGGAATATTTTATTCCCTTGACACATTTTGAGATGAGAGCATGCTGTATTATTTTTGAGAAATGCAGTATAAATTAGTTTGATTTAGAGTACAATACCACAAACTAATGTTCAAAATTGTAAACAAAGCTGGGCTTAGCGTGGTTTCACACAAGGCATCAACATTGCAAACATTTAAAGCAAGCTTGTGTTTGGTAGTTAACATCTGCAGCTAAGATGGTGATGCTGTTAAATTAGGTTCTCTTCCACTAGAGAATAATAAAACTTAACATACTCATTGTACATGTATATCATATACACTTAACAAAATAGTGTTCTAGGAATCTGATGCCCAGTTTCATGCACATTTGGCTGCTACATGAACAATATGTATCGTCTTACATTTTAAAAGTTAAATACAATTTAAAGGTGCATAGACACATACTTGCGTAAATGCACACACCCCACACAAACATATACACAAATAAAAACTTTACAAAGATCTTTAAACTGGCGTTATAAAGTTTATAACTGTCGCACAAAAGCAACAAAAAGATAAGCATTTAACAAGGGGGATCAACCCATACAAAGTCATAGTTTGGCAACAAAGTTTCTTTTTAACAGTTCTGGTCTTAAAGGGAAACTACGGTTACAAGCATGATACACAACCTAATGCAATCACAACGCTTTTCTATACAAGCATGTTTCAAATTCATTTTCAGCTTGTAGTATATACTGTTTAAGACATGTATAACAAAATAGGCAAAAAGTATACAATTCCAACTGATAGTATGTTACAAAAAAACGAGTGAGCTTTTCAAAAAAGAGTGACCAATCATTTGGTTTGGATATGGAAAACCTTGTGCATGCACAGTGAGCTTCTGTACAAAGTGTTTGTTCTTTTAAGCCATACCAACTGGTTCAACATAGTAAAGGTTGATCCCATTTCGTTAATGTAAGAACTTGCCATCATTCGATTTTTAGCTATTCTCACACAGTGCATAAGATACTCATGCCTTCCATCTCTTCATAGCAGCAAGCCGATCCTGCTACCTTCAAAGCAGCACTTCTCGGGGTGGAGAGGAAGAGTACCAGGTGTATAAATAAGAGCCTACAGTATAGAATTCTAGCTACCACTCAGTACAAAGATGACAAACACACCATTATACTTTGCAGCTACTACAGAAAACACTTCCTTTAAAAGCAAAACCAAGACTTTCCTTCAAAAATAAATCAAGTGCAATTTCTAAAAATAGGCAACAGAAGCCACTGTTGGAACCTGTTGATGGGCAATCAATGGCTTAAAAAGACAAAAGGTTTTAGCCGGCATAATAATACGCCTTAACCTACAAATATATACTATATAATACCAAACTATAAGTTCAGATGACTTCTTTAGCGCAAATATGTGGTGAACAGTTTTCAGGTTCAATAAAAACATTTCTAGGCATTGGCTGTAACTCATATACAGTGCATGTGCATTTAAAAAATATAAGTTAAAGACATACTTGTAATAAATTAGATTTGTTTAATATAATTAAGCAATGTGGCGCTTATTACGCAGAGTATACATACATGATTGGGGGAATACAGTGCAATTTATGTCCCTGCAAAATATACATTTCCTATGTCTGAGATTATAGACAATAAAGATTATCTTCACCATTTTGCGACTATTATGCAAAGATTTGTTAAGTAGATAAGCAATGGGTTGAAAAAGTTAAGGAATACTGGTCACTAACATTTCAAACAGGTAACAACTATGGCTTCTGGACACCACAATAGAAAGACACAAGCGCATCCATAGAAATATATGTACTTATGTATAAATATCTACATTAAAGCTAAAAAAATAAATTAAAAACACACATCAAATGTACAAAGTTGCTATGCTCTTATAAACTGTACAATACATTCAAACTTGTTGGCAGTCTTTCATAGCTTTAATTAGGACACATCACTAAAATAAAAAATGCAATGTAAGCTTTTAATCACTACACCACTTGTACCATTCTTCAATAAATATATATTAACACTGTAGTCACTGTATTCTCCTTTCGCACAATTCAATAAACAAAAAAGTAGTGCAACTTTCAACTTTTCCTTTCCTTTCAACTGTGTTTCTCTATAGGATATATTGCCACAAAGGCATATGAGCACATAAGCAAAAACGCAACTGGGCAATTATAAAAGGTTCTTATAAATACGTTACATAGTTTACAAAATGAGTACATGTTCTAAAAAGGCTAGAGAAAAAAGTATCAGAAAAATAGATGTTAACAAAGATTTCTTTTTCACTGTACCTCGGTTTCTATGTCAATCAGACCAAGTTTAAGTTTGGCAGCGGTCAAAAGACAGTGTGAAGTTTGTGAACATTAACCCCTAGAAGATGATTTCCATATTTGCTTTTGTAATAGGTCTTGAAACTTGGTTATTAAAAGACATCACCTATTGCTTCTATTTAAAATTATGTTACCTGCAACTTTCATTTTTCGGTCGAAGAATGTATTAATTTGTCACTAATGGATAAAAGCAAGGTCATTTTGCCTTTGTCCTTCATTGATGGTGTCATGCAGAGAATGAAGTACAAATGATGTTCTACACACATTGTGCCGAGGCTGTTTTGACCTGAAGTATTCAGGACTGTAAGGCATGAATAACACTTTAAGTCAATCCAGAAGATTTGAGAATTATGCAAACAGTTATCGCAGGCAATCTGTGTATATGAAAATTACTGCAGAAAAAAACTTTCGCCCAACTTTTAGTGCAGAGTACGTCTGTAAAAACATAGAGGAGGGTCAGAGGACGAGGGTCCTCGAAGTGCTGCTGCTTGTGTAGGTGCTCAGGTATTTTCTTGCTTGTTCAGTCATGATCAGTTGATCTTCTGTCTTTCCATAAACCACGGTTTCCCACTCGCCATTTGACTGAAATAAAAAGTTTAAGTTTATTAACGTTGTCAATATGTTTCACTGAAATAAACCATATTTTGGATCACACATTTCGATCTCAAGCTGTACTTTTTACCCTGTTCGAAGACAGTCCTGAGGCGACTTCTCAATTACGCACTGTCCATCAAGTATTCACACTTTATTTCACTTAGTATTTTTGAAGACCCTGGTTAATGTAAAGAACTCCTAGCATGCATTGTGGGAACGTACTATATTCAGCAAAAACACCCCAACATGAATAAAGCCCTCTAGTACAAAGCTAAACATAATAAAGTACTGCACAGCATAATGTTTCATATATACTTGTGACACACCTAGTCGCTGATTAGGAAGAAATTGTGTCAGAAATAAACTGTAATAAATTATTACAGTGGATTTCTGAATTCACAATGCCTGCTGCAAGAGCCAGCAGGAGGGGTTAGGCAGTCAGGTTAAGGACCGTTCCTAACGCAGCTGTTAAATGAATAAAAGAAAATGTTACTTACCTTCGGTAACAATGTATCTGATAGAGTCATATATTATTAGTACCCCTGCTCGTCGATAGGTGGTGTCGGTTGGCTCCCGTCCAGCGTCGTAGGCGCCAGGATGACGTTGCAGAACCTATACGGACACCACACATGAGCGCTGACGTCAGTTCTTAACATGTCTTTCAATGCCAGAGGCGCAGAGTCATGAAAGACACTGGCCACTGGTGTGTCAAAACTAGGGCCCTTTAGGGTAGTCCCTCAAAAATCAGTTTGCAGAGCGGGGAGGATGGGTGGGGTGATAAGGAATCTACTACTAATATATCTCTACTAGATACTTTGTTACCGAAGGTAAGTAACTTGTTACTCCAATAGAGACTATTAGTTGTAGATTCCTTACCTTATAATTAGGGCTCCCAGTTTGATGGTATTTATTTTTTTGACATTTCCGTCTGTATTTATCCGTATTTATTTTTTGTTAATTTTATCTGTATTTATCAATATTTATTTTGGGTTTTGTTAAAAAAATTAAGCCAAAACTGGTATATTTCCACATATATTTAACTGATAAATATGCACCTATGCCTGCCAAGTTTCAGTGATATAAACACCAACAGAAGATAAATCAATGCACTTAAATGAAAATATGCAAATTTGAGTATCAACCTGGTGCATATCTACTGCTGTGTAAGCCTCTTTACTAAAACTCCTTTTTTTTTTTAAACACTTGCCTATCAATCCATACAGCTATTGGCCTGGAAGTCATGGTAGTGTATTTAGAATCACTCAAAAAGAAACCCACTTTCTGTTTTTATCCACATTTAAAAATAAATACAGACAGGAAAATAAATGATTTTCTGTCTGTATTTATCAGTAAAAATCAGTAAAAACGGAAAACAGGGGGCCTTACTCATAATAGATACCCCAGCAATACCATCCCCAGAGGAGGGCCTCCGAACCAAGATCACACTAACAAGTCCTGGAGGACTGAACAGGCAAATTACAGGTACCATCAGACTTGGCTGTCCAGGCAGTAGTGTCTGGTAAACGTGTGCAGGGATGCCCAGGTCGCTGCCTGACAGCAGTGGTTGCCGCTGTAGCTCTAGTGGAGTTAGCACGCAACCCCACAGGAGGTTCCTTCGCCAATGCATAGCATAGAATCTTTTAATGAAGAGGACAATGCAGAGGACAACCCATTGAGAAATGGTCAGTTTTAGTGGAGGTCGACCTTTTTTGGCGCCCACATAGCCAATAAAGAGTTGATCATCTACAAATAAGCCTTTGGCACGATTAAGATAAAACGACAACACACGTTTTGGGTCCAGACGGTAGATTCTCTCCTCCTACCTGGAGGGATGCGGAGGCGGGTAAAAGGTGGGCAGAGTGATGGATTGTTCCACATTAAAGGGCGTGACCACTTAAGGAAGGAACAAAGCTTTCGTCCGAAGCACCACTTTGTCCAGATGGACAGACAGATAAGGAGAACTGGAAGATAGAGACGGAAGATTGTTAACTCCATGAGCAGAGGTGATGGCAATAAGGAAAGCAGTTTTGACAGTCAGCAGCCTGAGAGGATTATGAAGAGGCTCGAAGGGAGTACACATAAGAAAGGTTTAAACAAAATTTAAATTTCATTGGGGCATTATGAAAGGAGGTGGAGGAAACAAGTGGGTAAGGCCCTTAAAGAACCTACTAACATTGGGAGATTGGAATAAAGAAGGCTGATCTGGCAATCGTAGAAAGGCAGAGATAGCTGCAAGATAACCTTTAAGGTTGTCCAAAGCAGATCCCTGCTGGGCCAAAGAAAGTATGTACAAGAGAACCTCTGACAGAGGGGGCAGAAAGGGGATCAACAGCCTCTGCTGAGCACCATGCCACAAATTTGTTCCATCTAAAGGAGTATACCGATTTAGTGGAGGGACGCCTGGCTGCCAAAATATCATCACAGACTTCTGGTGGAAGGTTGAAAGCTGTTTACTGCTGCCGCTCAATCTCTATGCAAGGAGGCGGAGACTCGACAGGTTCGGGTGAAGAACTGCTGCTGCGACAGAAGATCCTTCTAAGAGGCAGTCTGATTGGAAGATCAATGGTCATGCTCAGATCAGAATACCAGACTCTTCATACCCAATCCTGGGCCATATGAATGACTTGCACCCGGTCGTACTTGATCTTCTTGAGCATTCTGGACAGAAGTGGTATAGGTGGAAAGGCGAATAGGAGGCTGAAGCTCCACTCGCGTTGAAAAGCGTTGCCAAGCGAGTGCCGCCTTGGAAACTCCAACATACAATACTGCTGCCATGCATGTTCTCTTCAGAGGCAAGCAGATCTAATCAAGGTTCTCCCTACCGCTGAAATAGACCTTGCGCCACATCCGGATGGAGACGCCATTTGTGATTGACCAGGCACCAACGGCTGAGTTTGTCCGTTCAGAGAGCATACCAGATGTTGAACCACCAGGGTTATGCCCTGATGTTTCCGCCATGTCCAGAGACCGAGAGCCTCCTTGCAAAGGATCCATGACCACACCCGCCCTGTTTGTTGGAGTACCACATGGCAGTGGTGTTGTCCACCTGCACCACTTTCCCTTTGAAAGAGGGATGGAATGCTTTAAGTGCTAGTCTGATCGCCCGTTGCGCCAAAAGGTTGATATGGAGAACGTACTCTGATCTCTGCCTCTCCCAAGTGGCCGCCACATCTCAGGAGTGATGCATCTATCACCACCATTAGATCTGGTTGGGGAAGGGAGAGGGATCTGCCTCTGACCCAATCTTGCTCGTTGGCCAATACTGCAGCTGTTGCGCAGTTCACTCCAAGATCTGTAGTCAGAAAGATTCCCTTGATGCTGCACCCATTGGAAATACAGGACCCACTGCAGAGCCCACATATGCAATCTGGAATGATCCACCAGCAGGATGCAGGAGGCCATGATGCCCAGCAGCCTCAGTCATTCTCACCGATATCCGGGCTATATGGGAGAACAGACCAGAACCTTCACTGTGTCCAGAACCGCCTCTATGACAGGGAACATCCAAGAGGGAATCAGGTGTGACTTCGGCACGTTGAATGTGAACCCCAGCGAGTGCAGGAGGTTCGCCGTAGTCTGGAGGTGGGAGATGACAGCCTGGTGCGAGCCAGCTATCAACAGCCAGTTGTCGAGATAGGGGAAGACTGGTACCCTGCTCTGCTCAGATGAGCTGCGACCACTACCATCACCTTCTTGAACACCTGAGAGGCACTGGTAAGGCCAAAGGGGAGCACGGTAAACTTAAAGTGCTCTTCGCCCACCGTGAACCATAGATAACGTCTGTGGGTAGGCAGGACGGGGATATGGAAATAAGCCTCCTGCAAGTCCAACGCTACCATCCAGTCCCCTGGGTCGAGGGCAGAAAGGACCTGGGCCAAAGTGAGCATTTTTAACTTCTTCCAGAGGAAATAGTTGAGGGCCCAGAGATCTAGGATATGACTCTGGCCATTGTCCTTTTTGGGTACCAGAAAGTAGCGGGAGTAACAACCTCGTCCTACTTCTGGCACAGGGACCCCCTCTATGGCCAAGAGAACCAGAACTTCCTCACGAAGAAGCGCCAAATGATACTCCGACACACGGTCGTATGAGGGTGGAATGGAGGGAGGGGTAGTCTCGAAGGGGAAGGAGTAGACCCTTCGAACTATCTGCAGAACCCACCTGCCCGAAGTGATGGACTGCCAGTGAAGAAGGTGATGGAGAATCCTGCCTCTGACTGGCCGATGATGGGTCTGAAATGTCGGACTAGGAGGGATTTGAGACACCGGTAGGGGGGAAATGGTGGACTGGTCTGCCCGCAGGCTCCGTGACCCACCAGGACGCTGGATCCCATGTCCGCGGCCACGCAGAGGCTGGACTGCTTGCATGACTCAGTCGCTAGGCTGGACAGGATGTGGCTGGGCGCCTCTTACATAGCCACAAAAGGCAGACTGGGGGGGGGGGGGGGCACGGATGGTAGCGACGACCCTCAAGGATCTGGCCGTAGCCTGAGAATCCTCAACCAGAAGTAGCGTCTAAGAGCTACCGAGGTGGCAATCGTTCTGGCCAGTGAGCCGGTGGTATCCAGTCCACAACGGATGGTGAATTTGGCTGCATCTCTCCCATCCGCAACTGCCTGATAGAGAACGGCCTAGGCCTCCTCTGGGCACTGAGGCAGCACCTGCACAACCTTATCCCAGATAGTATGATAGTACCAGCCCAAGAGGCAATCGGCATTCACCGACCACAAGCTGGAGGAAGAATATATACTCTTCCCAAGATGGTCCAGCTTCTTGGATTCCCTATCTGGAGGAGCAGAAGAGAATGCACCTTGTGTCAGGAACGCTGGGGTGCCCAGAGCGGGATGGTGGCAGTGGGCGATTGTGGGCTTGGACCAGGTGTCCAGAAAGACATTAGTGAGGGCTTCATTGAATGGCAAAAGGGAATCCGAAGTGGAAGCCGCAGCGTGAAGCACCAATTTCAGGAGGTTAGTCCTGACTGCCAACAAAGAGAGCTTGAGGCAGAGAACCTTGGCTGCCCTCCTCAACACCACACCGTAGGAGGCTCCCTTCTCCACTGCCACATTAGGGGGACAAAACAAGCCAGTGTAAGGAGAAGTGTCAGACCACTGGCCTCACCGAGATCCTTCGGCCACTCCGGTTTTTCAAGCTGGCCATTTAAAGTGCCCACCTGTCCCTCCCATTCCTCTTCACCACCTTCTGGCCTAAATTGAATGCCTGTGTTAGATTTGGGGGTCTCTAGTTGGCAATCGTATTCACCTTTGTCGAAATAGGGACCCTTACTTCTAAGTTAGGATAAGGGGATTACACTCCTTAATAACCCCTGCTCACCCCCTTGGTAGCTTGGCACGAGCAGACAGGCTTATCTCAGAGGCAGTGTGTTAAGCATTTGTGAATATACACAGTAATACAGTGATAACAATATAGATGGACACAACACAGGTTTTTATAAAAATAAGTATTCTTTATATAGACTTAACACAAGATCACAAACGACAAAAATCCACAATACTACACTCAAGATAACTTAAAAGATGATTAGAGTCTTTTAATTCAAGTTGTTGGTAAATGCGACAAAGTTCTCAACAAAGTACCTGGATGCGTAACGCAAAGTGAACAAAAGGCTCGAATAAGGGGAGAGGCGTCTATGCCGTGACCCGGGAGAACTGTTGCGTCCTTCCTCAATGCTTGTGCAGAGTAGGGGAATCGTTGTGAGCCTTACCGGTGCGAAGGTGAGGCGTAGATTCTCTGCTTGCGGGTCCGTTGCGGTGCGCGAGATGGCGCCTTGATGCAATGCGTTGATCCAGTTGCGATGCGAGAAGATGGCGCCCTTGATGCGGCGATGCAATGACAATGCGATGACCCCCTGGCAGCCTTGCGACGACTCTGTACTTTGAAGCCTCGACAGGCCCTGCGACACGCTTCTCCAGTGATGCGATGGTGACTCTCACGATGGCGTCACGCTTCTCCGGTGATGCGACAGCAGACAGCTTCGATGAACACACACTTCCAGGTATATGCGAGGAAGGCTCGCTTCTCCGGCGTTGCGATGATTTCAGCTGCGGTGGCGACACGCTTCTTGTCGATTCGCCGCGCTTCCAGCTCCCAGCGGCACACAAGTGTCTGGAGTCAGAATTCCCAGCAAGGAAATTCAGGAGGGAGCTGGAGGTGAAGTTTTTTGTCCCTAAGACTTCAGCAGGAGGCAAGCACAGTTCAAGCCCTTGGAGAATATTCTGTAGATGATGAAAGTCCTTAAAAAGTTCCTTCTCCTTTCCCTTGGCAATAATGCAACCACTGCAAGCCAACCCAGCAAACAGCACACTGGCAGAGGGGCAGTCCAAACTCCTGCAGCTTACTTTGTTCTTCACCTTGGCAGATAGGTTTCTTGTTCCAGAAGTGATCTAATTTCTTGGGATCAGGGTCTCAATATTTATACCCCAAAATCCTTTGTTCTCAGAAGGCAGAGAGGCCTCTGCCTAGTCCAAACCAGTTCCTGAGCACTTTGTTTACATGACTCTCTTCTTCCCCTCACTGTGCAGGGCAGAGACATCAGCCTCCCCATAGGGGGTGGAGCCAGCACAGGGGAGGAAAGATACAGCTCTGGATCACTCTGTTGACATGATTCCTCCTCTCCTTTCACAGTGCAGGGCAGAGACATCAGACAAGCCACAGGGGGTGGAGCCAGCATTGTAGAGGGAAGGCCCAGCCCTATTCAGGTCCAAGGTGCAACTCCTCCTTCCCATCTAGATGCAGATCTCTCTGTTCACCACCGGGCTGCCCCAGCCTCTCTCCTGGAATCCCCCAGGCCTGTCACTCACAAACCCAGACAAGGAATACACAACCGAGCAGAGGCAGGCTCAAATGGTTAGGCAAGCAAATACCTGCTTTCTAAAAGTGGTATTTGCAAACACAGAATATTAAAATAAACTTTACTAAAATATGTATTTTATTATTCTGAGTTCAGGCATACTAAATTCGAATTTCTACCATGTTCACTGAGTCAGTTAGGATTATAAGAATGTAATAATCTAACTGCCCATTCTGGCCTAGGAGAACAAGTAGCCTTCAATGGTGAAAAACGAAAATGGCTGTAATTCACTATTAGAACATGCTACACACATCAGAGCATGTCCCACCTTATACTTACAATGCACCCTGCCCTTGAGCCTACCATAGGGGTGTCTAATATGAAGTAAAGGGAAGGTTTATGGACTGGCAAGTGGGTGCACTTGGCCAGGTCGACATGGCAGTGCTAGACTGCACACAGGCCTTGCAATGGCAGGCCTGAGACACACTTTACAAACTGCTTCTATGGGTGGCACAACCGGTGATGCAAGCCCACCAGCAGCATTTGATTTACAAGCCCTGGGCACACATGGTGCACTGTACTAAGGGCTGACTGATAAATCAAATAACCCAATCATGGAATCCAATTAGTATATCAATTTAACATAGGGAGCACTTGCACTGTGGCACTGATTAGCAGTGGCACAGTGCCCAAAGCATATAACCAGCAAAAACCTATCAAAACAGAGGAGGCAATCTGTCAAAAATGGAAGGGAGACTCACGCCAATGATGTCAGGTCTAACAGTCTGGGATGAACACAGAGACAAAAGTCCATGTCCACTTCAGTGATGAGGATGGTGACGGCGCTGACCGGGAGCACGTCAAGATCGACATCTGGGAAGGTCGAGTGAGATCAACAGACGTTGATCCGGATCAGATAAATGATCCACCGGGGCCTCCCGAGACATGGCTGAAGCCGCTGGCGTCCAAGCCATAGGGCCCCTAACCGACTTCTGGGGGCCTGAAGGCGCACCAGTGGAGTTGGATTGCCAAAAATTAGGTACAAGGCCTCCTAGAACTTTTTGATTTCGGCAGGAGGTGCTCCGGCTACTGGAAAAGTGGGGAGGCGCGGAGTTGTATCAGAAGGCGGCGCCGGGGACAGAGCTTTCGAGGGACGACGCTGGGAGTCCCATGTCATGTCGGCCAACGGACTGGGAGAAGAACGCTTGTGCTTTGTTCAACTTCTTCATGTGTTTGCGTACCTTACCTGACCTCCCCGACGACTTGGAGTGCGATGAAGAGTGTGAGCTCTGTCTGCCACTGTTCTCAAGACCTTCCCCTTGAACGAGAACAGGAGTGGCGCAGAGCCTCCAACAGCTTTCGGGACTGCTCCCGCAAACCCTTCGGGTTCATGGCCCGGCACTTGGAGCACGACTTTGGGTCATGGTCATGCTCCGGACCAAAGACACATGAGGTGCAGATCAGTCATATTAATCATCTGGTGGCAGGAGCCGCAGGACTTGAAGCCGGTCCTACGCTGGGACATCCTTGACACATCGGGAGTTCTAAGACTCTACAAAGAAGTTGAGTGGTAGCTCTCTCCGGATCTGCACCTAGGCTGGTGTGGAAAAAAAAAGTACTGACAACAGCGCGTTTGGGTGGCGTCTATATAGGTTCCGTGGCGTCGCACAAGTTACTTACCTTCGGTAACGATATATTTGTAAGAAACAGTAGTTAGTGTTAGATTCCTTACCTTAGAATATCCAGTCAGACTGGATTCGGAACGTTTTTGTCAACGGTACCCCTGCGTGTCGGTAGGCGTCGTCTGCAGCTCCGCATCCGTCGTCGTGATCGCCGGAATGACGTCGGAGTACTTAGACGCCGTCCTCGCGCCCTAACGTCAGTTCTGTACATAGATTTCCGCACCAGGAACACAGAGCCATGTAAGAAACCGACACTGGTGCCATGAAACTAGGGCCCTCAAAGGGAGATACCTTAACCCTAGATATCGGTTCGCAGAACGGGGAGGATGGGTGGGGCGGTAAGGAATCTAACTACTGTTTCTTACAGATATATTGTTAACGAAGGTAAGTAACTTGTGCATCTGAAAGAAACAGGTTAGTGTTAGCTTCCTTACCTTAGAATAGATACCCCAGCAATACCGACCCCGGTGGTGGGTCTGCCAACCAAGATCACACCAGAAGGTCCTGGAGAACGGAATGGCCGAAAAAGTCATCTCTCCGGACTTGGCTGTCCAGGCAGTAGTGCCTAGCAAACGTGTGCACCATTAAGAAAATGGGGGACCCACAAGGTATGGACCTGGGTATATTGCGATATAAATAAACAGTGGTCCTAGACCTATTGATCAAAACACTTGACCCAATCAATCTCCGTTTGTTAATTTTCACAATCAAGAGCACTTCAACTGAATCTGCTCTAACATAGTTAATAGTGTTAAGGAGAAAGCACAACAGAACCAGCCACTACAACCAAGACAGAGATACAATGTATTTAATTCATTGTCTCTTATTTTAAATTCATTTCGCACAACAATATTGTGTTATCTCAACAGTAAAACTAACAGAGAGGTTGCCCAAACAGAGCGTGCAGAAGAGAGTGATCAAAGTGTGAAGTGAATGAAGAAAAGAAAGGAATTCACAGTAATAAACAAAACTGTTTCACATTACTTATCGGTCAATAACGGTATTGTATTTTATCCGTATGGAGAACCTGGCCAGACAAAAAATTATTTTTAAGAACCATTGAACTCAAAGTTTCAAAGAGACATTCATGTCCTCAGTATGCATTATATAGTGTCGAAGTACTGGTCCAAGGTAGGGGTAATAGCGTCGACGTTTTGACTCGACTTAAGGCCAACCGGTAATTTGAACCTCGGGCATGCGAGTCTTCATCAGGACAAAAATAGGGAAGGGCAACCAAGGGGTGTGCAGCGAGGCCCACGTAGCTGCCTGACAGATGTCCTGCAAGGGGACTCCCCGACCCAGGGCAGTAGTAGCCGCCGTGGCCCGAGTGGAATAGGCGCTTGCCCCCCAGGAGGCTCCTTTTTCGCCAAGGAGTAGCAAACCTTGATGCACAAAATGACCCACCAAGAGATGGTCCGCTTGTGCACCGCCCGTCCCTTCTTAGCGCCCACGTCCCACTGAGGCATCACAAAGGGAACAGGAGGGAACATGTGTGTGATGCCTTTCAAGAATCTATTTACAACAGGGGACTTGAAAAGAGAAGGCTGATCAGGAAGCCTTAAGAAGGCTGAAATGGCCGAGAGGTAGCCTTTGATAGTGTCCAGAGCAGAGCCCTGCTGGGCAAGAGAAAGAAGGAAGAGGAGCACCTCTGAAAAAAAAGTGGATCCACAGCCTTTGCTGTGCACCATGCCACAAAATTGTTCCACCTGCAGGCATATACCGTTTTTGTGGAGGGACGCGTGGCTGCCAGAATCACATCACAGACTTCAGGAGGCAAGTCAAATGGCCTCAACTGTCGCTGCTCAATCTCCACGCATGTAGGTGGAGAGTGGACAGGTTCGGGTGGAGGACCGGCCCCTGTTGCTGCGACAGAAGGTCCTCCAGAAGAGGCAGACGAATCGGGGGATAGACTGACATGCTGAGTAGCTCGGGATACCAGTATCTTCGTGCCCAGTCCGGAGCCACAAGGATGACTTGGGCCCGGTCTTGCCTGATCTTCTTCAGCACTCTGGGCAGAAGTGGTATGGGCGGAAAGGTGTACAACAGACCGCAGCCCCACTCGCGACGAAAAGCGTCTCCGAAATGCCAACGCGCAGAACTGACCACATTGCGCGATCTCTTCGGTGGCAAATAGATCTAACCAAGGCTCTCCCCACTGCCGAAAGAGAACTTGCGCCACGTAAGAGTTTAGACGCCATTCGTGATCCATCGTGCACCGGCGGCTGAGTTTGTCCGCCCTGGCGTTCAGGGAACCTGGCAGGTGTTGAACCACCAGGGTGACGCCCTGGTATTCCAGCCATGTCCAGAGGCGCAGAGCCTACTGACAAAGGGTCCACGACCCCACCCGCCGTGTTTGTGGCAGTACCACATGGCGGTGGTGTTGTCCGTGAACACCTGCACTACACTTCCCCGGACAGAGGGAAGGAATGCCTTCAGTGCAAGTCAGATCGCCCGCAGCTCCAAAAGGTTGATATGGAGCCAGGACTCCGCCAGAGACCAGAGGCCTCTGATCTCTGCCTCTTCTATGTGGCCCCCCCATCCCAGGAAATACAACGGTCACTACCGTGTGCTCCGGTTGGGGAAGGGAGAGGGATCTGCCTTGGATTCCTGCGTAGAGAGCGTTGCCTTAGTCCGGCCTGCTGCTGACGAGGGCCTGTGTCACCGTTCTTCTAGTTTCGGTGGAGATCCACTTGTAGATCCTGCGGAGCATGCGGCGGGTGTTGAAGCAGGAGGAGGAGACGGTACTGACCTGTTTAGACATGGAGAGGGAGGAGTCGAGGATAAATCCTAGGTTGCGTGCGTGGTCGGTAGGTGTTGGTGCTGTTCCCAGTGTGGTCGGCCACTAGGAGTTGTTCCAGGCTGAGGGGGTGGGTCCAAGGATGAGGACCTCCGTCTTGTCTGAGTTCAGCTTCAGACGGCTGCTCCTCATCCAGTCAGCAACGGCCTTCATTCCCTCGTGGAGGTTGGTTTTGGCGGTGTGTGGGTCCTTGGTGAGGGAGAGGATGAGCTGGGTGTCGGCGTAGGAGATGATGTTGAGGTCGTGGTGGCGGGCCACTTGTGCGAGGGGGGCCATGTTGATGTTGAACAGCGTCCGGCTGAGGGATGAGCCCTGGGGGACGCCGCAGATGATGTCTGTGGCTTCGTATCGGAAGGGTGGGGGGCGGACGCTCTGGGTTCTGCCGGAAAGGAAGGACGTGGTCCAGTCAAGGGCCTTCTCTTGTATTCCGGCTTCTAGGAGGCGTGTCTTCTGAGTGCGATGGCAGACCGCGTCGAAGGCTGCTGACAGGTCCAGGAGGATGAGGGCTGATGTTTCGCCATTGTCTAGTTGGCGCCTGATGTCGTCTGTGGCGGCGATGAGGGCTGTCTCGGGGCTGTAATTTTGTCTGAATCTGGACTGGGACGGGTCCAAAGATGTGGTTGTCTTCCAGGTGGCGGGCCAATTGCATGTTGACGATTTTCTCGATGACCTTTGCCGAGAACGGGAGCAGGGAGATGGGCCGGAAGTTCTTGAGGTCCTTGGGGTCTGCTTTGTGCTTTTTAAGGAGGGCGTTGATTTCGGCGTGTTTCCAGCTTTCCGGGAATTAAGATGTTTCGAAAGAGATGTTGATGGCCTTCCGTAGTTGGGGTGCGATGGCTGCGCTTGCTTTGTTGAATACATGGTGTGGGCACGGGTCTGACGGAGATCCTGATGGATGGAGTTCATGACCGTGTGTGTCTCGTCGTCGTGGACGTTGGACCAGGAGGTCAGGCAGTTGGCGCTGTTCACCAGGGAGGTGGAGTCTTGCGTAGTGGTGTTGAAGCTGTCATAGATGTCAGCGATCTTGCAGTGGAAGAAGATGGCTAGTGAGTCGCACAGTTCTTGTGAGGGCGGGATGTCGTTGGCGCTGGAAAGTTCCTTTACGATGCTGAAGAGCTCCTTGCTGTTGTGTGCGTTGTTATCCAAGCGGTCTTTGAAGGAGGATCTCTTGGCTAATCTGATGAGGTGGTGATGTCTGCAGGGGGCGTCCTTGTTTGCTGCGTGGTTGTCAGGTATGCGTTTGTGGAGCCATTTCTTCTCCAGTTTTCGGCATGCACGTTTTGAGGCCTGGAGCTCGCCGGTGAACCAGGTGGCTCTCTTGCTGGCGTGGCTGTTGGAGGTTTTCTTGAGCGGGGCGAGGGTGTTGGCGCAGTCGTTGATCCATTGCCTGAGGTTGCGGGCTGCGACGTTTGGGTTGGTGGGGTCGGTGGGTGGGTTCTGGGCGAAGGTGGTGATCAGCTGGTCTTCAGTGACTTTGCTCCATCAGCAGCAGCGAGGCAGCTGTTGGGTGTGGTGGTGCGTGGTTGGTTTCTTGAAGGTAAACTGGATGCAGCGGTGGTCGGTCCAGTGGAGTTCGGTGTTGTGGTCAAAGGTGACGTGGGTGCCTGTGGAGAAGACGGGGTCCAGTGTGTGGCCGGCGGCGTGGGTGGGTGCGGTGACGAGTTTTCTGAGGCCGAGGTTGGCGAAGTTGTCGATCAGGGTGGCGTAATTGGCGGCGTTGTTGTTCTCGAGGTGGAAGTTCAGGTCCTCGAGGAGGATGTGGTCCGTGGAGGTGAGAGCGTGGGTGCTGGCGAGGTCGGCGATGGAGCTGCTGAACTGAGCCCAGGGTCCTGGGGGTCTGTAGATGAGTGTTCCTCTGAGGGTGGTGTTGGGGTCGGTTTGGATCTGGAAATGCAGGTGTTCAGGGTGTAGTCTACGTGGGTGGCGACCTTGAGGGTGGATTTGTGGATGATGGCTATTCCTCCTCCGATTCCGTTGGCGTGATCCCTGCGGAAGATCTTGTAGCTGTCCGGGATGGCTATGGCGATGTTGGGTGCTGAGGAGTCTTTCCACCAGGTCTCGGTCAGGAAGGCCACGTCTGGGGCGGAGTTGTCGAGCAGATCCCAGAGCTCGACGGCGTGTTTGCATGCGGAGCGGGTGTTGAGGAGTATGCAGCGGAGGTGGTTGGGTCCAGCCCTTAGAGGTTTGGTGGCTCTGTCGCAGGTGAAGCTGCAGGTGCGGCAGGAGAAGGGTGCGTGGGTCCGTTTCATGGCGGCCTGGAAGCAGGGATGGTTTCGGCCGGTGTTGAGTGCGTGGAGGGTGCTGGCGTCATAGTGGAGTCTGCTGTAGTGGCGTTCGCGGGGTCTAGGGGTTCTGCCGCTGGGCGCGGACGGGCTTGCCTCCGGCGCGCCCGCTGCGCGTGGCCTCCATAAGTAGGGAGGTGGGAGGGAGGATCAGCTGGGAGGAGGGTGGGAAACAGCCAATGGGAGGGGGTGCGGGGCCGCAGCGGCAGGAAAGGTGATGAGGAGGAAGAGAAGGGGGCAGTGCCGCACAGAAAGTGGGGGTCGCCCGGAGCGGGCGTGGGGCCACGTTCCTATCCACAGGTGGCACTGTGGATGGCTTGGACCAAGTGCCCATGAGAAAGTCCGTGAGGGCTTCATTAAACGGCAGCAGAGGCTCTGAAGAGCCTACTGGCGGCTGAAGCATCTCGGTGAGGAGATTAGTCTTCACGGCCGCAGCAGGGAGCTCAAGAGCCAAGGCCTTGGCTGCCCTGCGCAACACCACACCACAAGTGGCAACCTCCTCCGTAGCCATGGAGGGAGGCGAGATGAATCCAGTGTCATGCGATGTGTCCAGACTACTGGCCTCCCCCAACTCATCTGCCCAGTCCTGACTCAACTGGCACTGCTGTGCCAGACGGTCCTCAGTCCCCTCCCAGTCCTCCCCTTCATCCGTGTCCTGATAAACAGGCAGGAATGATGGAGCAGGGTCATATGTAAATTGCTCACCATCCGACGCCGGACCCGGACCAGGGCTGAAACTGGGGATGGTGTCGTCCGAAGACGGTGCCAGGAGCGACACCATCGAGGTCGGGGCCAGCGCAGGAGTCTTGAGGTCAACTGGCGTCGACTGGGATCCAGGCCTGGATCCCTACTGGCCCTGCGGCATCGGGACCGAAGTTGACGCCGGACCCGAAGCACCCGCCGGGGCCGAAACCGCCAGCCCGCGAGGGCCCCTAGTCGGGTCCGCGGGGCCCAAAGGCGCGCCGATAGGCCTTGGCGGAGGGAAGTGAGTCCTCATGGCCACGAGGAAATCACATATCTCCTCCGGCGTCGAATGCAGCCCAGGGACCGGAGGTATGGGGCCAAATGCGAAGCCCACCGCTCCGGTGGAGCCGCACGGGCGGTGTCGCCCGAAACCTCAGCCGCATCGCGCGAGCCGAGTCGGAAGAGCGATGTCGCTTCTTTGACTTCTTTTTAGAGTGCCTCGACTTACCGGAGGACTTGGAGCCTGACGAGTGGTGATGGCTCGACGAGCGATGACGACTGCTGCTAGGCGACCGGTCTCTAGACTTCCTCCTCGACCGGGACCTTGAGCGGCGCGGAGCCGACTGCCGGATCTCAAGAAGCTTACGGACCGATCCCACCTAGCTTTCGAGGTCAAAGCCCGGCAGTCGGGGCACGGCTTGTCGTTGTGGTCGGCCCCGAAGCAGTAGAGAAATCGATGGTGGGGGTCGGTCATCGACATCAGGCGGTGACAGGCGTCGCACGGCTTGAAGCCAGGCATACCTACGGCACCAGGAGTCAGAGTCGACTCAAAAAGAGATCCAAAAGAGATCAAAAAAAGTTAGTCAAAAAATGACTAGAAGTACTGCTCTTCCCGGGTCTGCGCTTGCTAGGACAGAAAAAAGAACGGACGTCAGCGCGCGAGGGCGGCGTCTAAGTACTCCGACGACGTCAACCCGGCGATCACGACGCCGACAACGAACGCGGAGCCGCAGACGACGCCTACCGACTTGCAGGGGTTCTACTGATGAAAACTTTCCGGATCCAGCCTGACGCCTGGGGATATTCTAAGGCAAGTAATCTAACACTAACCTGTTTCTTTCAGATATCCTAGCACCCATGACGGACCACAGTCGACTGATGCTACTTACTGACGCGCCAGGGTACTGCTAATGAAAAATCTCTGGAGCCAGACTGACGCCTGGGGGAAATTCTAAGATAAGGAATCTACAACTAATAGTCTCTATCAGGTACCATACACTGCTTTTCTTTCTTCTACTGTTTTTCTAGTTGGAAGGAGAAATTAGATATTTAAGGCAACTATTCCTTGCACTCCTAGTTAACTAGAAAAGTTAAAATATTTTTGCATTTTCTACTGTGCCATCTTTTTCATTAAACAAAAACAACCGACTGATATTAAACTGATTCTAATATCTTTTTGCAACACATCTCTAACAGCCTTTTTGATGTATTTCATTTTGCATTAGAGGTTCTATTTTCATTCTTCTTGTTTGCAAACATGCTCTCTCTTTCTAATGAAAGTTACGCACTAAGGATTTGAGTGGTTTGTGGGAAAGGTCATGATGTGATCATGTATTATAAGGAATACAGTACCCCATTCGTAAATGATAAGGATATTTCAAGTCACCCCAGACTCCCATGACCTTATAAAGGAACTCTGCATTTGGGCTCATTCTTCCATATTGTCATGGAACTACTTGGTGACTTGCAATTGCATTACAATATAAAGCAGGGGTTAATATATATGGCAGTCGTCAGTAGGTAGTTATAGTTAGGATGTAGGATGTAGTTGTGAACACGTAGATCCCGGCAACGTAGGATATAGACGTATCAGAGAAGGCAATAGCACATCAGTGTTCATGTATGTTCATCAGTATAGTACATAATCAATGGAGGGATGAGGAGAGATTTACTGAGGTCCTACACCCACACTACTCACAGGGTGGGAATCTACCCCACTGCCTCAATGCAGTTGCAATATTGTATACTCTAGTAGGCACCCATGACCTTAGCAGGGACCTGCTTAATATCACATATAAGGTAGGATTTATTCCTAGGTCCTGATGAAATGACAATTGCCCCTAGGGCAAACAGGGTATGAAACATGTGGACCATACTACATTTCCCACATATTAGCTATTAGGGCCCATTGTGGCAACAAGATAGCACCCTTGTTTTTACTGTGTCAAGGGACCATCACCCTATTAAAACCTCCTAGGCTCACTTAGACTCTTTTAACCACACTTTATTGTGACTCCTTACATGCATACATCTAGCGGAGTTTACGGATCAAAAAGATCTCCTAAAAAGAGCCACCAGGCCCGTTAGGCATTGTGTCGCTGGCTCAACAAGGAGCGCCCTATGATGAATCATGACACCCTACTGGGTGTGTGAGGGCTACATGATCTGACCACTTGGATCCCTTGAGATCCTGAGAATCAGACTACTGATTCCACACTACATAGGGTAAAATAGGGCCCATAAGTGGAAATACCCAATGATTTGTTTTGCATCAGTATAGAACTACACAGAGAAGGGACAGACATAAAACCTCCCAGACCTCGGGATGGAGAAAAAACGATTGGAAACATAGGAAGGTTATACATTATAATTCCCCTCTTGTGCTCCAGTGGATTCAAGCAATGTGTCCCATTCCAGGGCTATGGGGTACTACTATAATCTCTAATATTTCTCCGTCCTTAAGGTGCAACTTTCTGTCATGCTCCACCGCAGCACTTCCTCGCGCCACTGAGGGATAAGGGGCACCACAGAGGACCTCCCAACGGCATATCAGGAAACATTTTGCCAATAATCGTGCCACATCAGTCTTGGAAAACTAGGAGGGAGACCGTTGCTGTTCCCCATAAATTCCAGAACTTTTGAAAGCAGAATTGTGAAAAACAAATTCTATTTTTTTAAAACCAAAGTTTGTAGTTTGCAGGCGGCTTTCTATGTAAGGAAAACTGGTGGTATGCACACAAGACACACACCCCAACAACTCCCATGGTTGTCTATTTTTCAGGAATGTTGCAGGCTACCACATCTCAAAAATCACCCTAATTCTAAGCTTCTGTCTCACACTTTCCATAGTTTTGTTCTTGGGCCTTACCTGACCTAGGCGATTGCCCTACCCATTTTAGTAGGGTAGTATTTTAACTGGGGGAACTGGAAATGCAGCATGGTAAGGCATTTGCTATTATCTACTGAATTTCTTAAAATTGTTGACTTCTTATTGAATGTCGGTGTCCACAGAAATACATTTTCAAAAGCACTTTGTCAGAATTTCCTAACATTACGGATAATTCAGGATTATAAGTGATTCATATGACCCCCCACACTAAACCAATTCCGGGGGCCAGTTGAAAAAATAATTACAGTTTTCTTTCACCCCTGTTTCTATTGAACAGATTTCTCTGCATCAAGTGATGCATGGTCTGTAGAAATTAAAATAAATTCTAAAGCACACTGAGTGTGGGTATCATGGGCTTTAGAACATACTACAAACATTACATATTCCTGAAACTGGAACAGTATAACCAATATAATGGTATACACTTTTTATGGTTTGGCCTGCTGTACAAAAAGTTACAGGTAAAAACCTTGTTAATCATTTCTGTTTTTTACCCACTTGTAGGCACCATTTATTTTAATTCCAATTACTGTTTTATTTGGGAAATCTTTGAGTAATCTACAAAAATGACCATAGCTTTCTGGGTTCTCCTATGGGTTTCACACCAGTTTTCCTTACAATCCGCAAGTAGGTATAATGCACAATTACTGGAAATGCTATCTGCTTTATTAGACTATGAAAAACAAATCCATACAAGACAAAGAAAATCTAAACCGTGTGGCTCATTGCTGAGAAAGAGACACACGACTCCTTCTTAGCTATGCCCAGCAAAGAACCAGACACTGTTTTAGATCTTTTTTTATAGGCTAAGTAAAAGAAGCCAGATGTGCTCTAGATTTTTTTAGGCTAGTAAAAAACAGAAAACAGTGTTTGGCTCCTTTCTGTTATACATACAACATTTATTTATTGACGTTTTTCAAGCTGTGGACAGTCTTAGCCATTGTAGTTCATATTTGAACCCCTACTATGTAGGGAAGTGATTCTCAAAGTACAGCCCCAGGCGCTTGCAGCCCTCTTGACTTTTACTTGCGGTTGGTAAACAGCAGCACGAGCTGCTGTTTAGTTTTTGAGCACTAATATCCAGATCAAAATGTTAAATAAACAGGCAAGCATTTATTAACCTGCTAAGAAATGCTTGCCCGTTTATTTAACTGTTTCTTTTTTTTTTTAGATCTCCTTACACAATCTCTGAGCCACACTGATCCCCTACCGTCTCCCTGCTAGAATCAGTGTAGCCCTCGGTCACGCCACAGACATTGGATTATTGTTCCGATGTATGCCCCTCCATTTCTGGCCATTTCTGCTTACCCATTGAAACAATGTCATGTTATGTGTATTTATAAAGCGCACTATAACCCTTCAACGGTATCCTGGCGCTGAGCAGGTGTGTGTGTCTAGCCCTGCCTGTTAGGTTGGTTAATTGAAAAGCCAGGTCTTTATGCTTCTTGTGGAATTCGGGATAAAAGGAGGAAGGTCTGATGTGGAGTGGGGGAGCATTCTACGCTTTAGGAACGATGTAAGAAAACACCTGTCCTTCTATCTGGTTCGGTTTATGTGTAGCATGGGTGCGAGTCAGAGTCATGTGGAGCGGAGGCCTCTGGGTGGTTGATGGAAGTAGGATTATGTAGGTGGGGCCTAGGTTTTCTGGTGCCTTGAATGTACGTGTGAGGATTTTGAAATGAGCCAGTGTGAATATGCCAGCAGCTGGAGTGCCATGGTGAGGTGATGTTGCCTCAGATCACTATTTCTGTCTTGTTAATGAAGAGCTTGAGACAGCTGGCTGTAATCCAGATAGCGTCTTTGGGCATGCAGGCTGTGAACTTGTTTCTTGTATTGGGGATCTTGTCGGCGAGGGAAAGTATGAGTTGTGTGTCGACGGCATAGAAGAGGATATTGATGTTGTGAGCACAGATAACTTTGGCCAAAGCAGAGTTATTATGTATGCATTTAAGATGGTGCAGCTGAGCAAAGGACCGTGAGACATTCCACAGAAGTTTGCGGGCGTGTAAGGTGCCAGGCTAACAGCTTGTGTACTATCCGTTAAGAAGGAGCAGACCTAGCGGAAAATACTCCTTGGATGCTATTCTTGTACTGGGGTGAATGTATGACATTGTTCTACATTCTGTCCATCAACTGTGTTTTTTGCAATTTTCACCCCGAGTGTGCTGGGTATGCTCAGACGTGAGTCCCAGGCTCTCCACACCACTGGAGTCAAGCTATCCAGACTGATGAAGGCTGATAGCCAGAAACCGGTCCTTGGATGCTTGATTCCGGTCTGGGAAAGACATGGCTTGGTAGTTCGGACTGGACTGTTCCCATGAGGCACAGGGTCAGAGCTGATTTGCATATAGCCAGTGTCTAACCCAGGGTGGTGTGGAGTGCAAAAAAACGATGGATTTAGGCCCAGATCCTTGTACTGGGGTGAATGTATGACATTGTTCTACATTCTGTCCATCAACTGTGTTTTTTGCTATTCTTGTGAAGGCACATTTTGATGATGGGGTGTGCCAGATTCAAATGCTGCAGAGAGGTCCAGGAGAATAAGGGTTGCCATGTTTTCTCTGTCTAGGATCATGAGGATGTTGTGTGTGTTGGCATGAGTGCTGTTTTTTTACTGTGATTAGGCCTGAATTTGGACTGTGTGGCATCAAGAAGCTGGTGGCTGGTTGATTAGTTTCTCTAAAACCTTTGCTGGACATGGTAGGAGGAAGATGTGTCTGTAATTAGAATGCATGGCTGGGTTAGTGGATGTTGCCTGAGCAGGGCAGAAACAGTGGCATGTTTCCAGGTGTCTGGTAATGCAGCTACGTCGATGGAGGTGTTGAAGATGGGCATTAGTGCTTCTTTTGTTACATAAGAATTCAAAGAGCTTGTTTTAATGGTCTTATGAGGGGGAGATATTGCTGGAGGTGGCAGGAGGTGCAGTGAAATCTTTGATGAAGGTGGAGATTTCTTTGCTGCTGTATGTGATCCCTTAGGCCTGGGCAAGAAGGCCACCATTGTACATGCTCACATTTAAAGTTGACATCTTTTAAAAAAGGTGACACTTGACACAGGTTTGCTTGCGTGCCTGTATGGGACAATATTCTATGACATGGCTTTGCTTACATTTACTTTTCTTGGCAGACATATTATCAGAGCCTTGAACATCCCGTATGAGAGCTAAGTTCACTAAGCAAAATGTTGTTTACATTTGTCTGCTCTGCGACAGCTTTGTAAAGACAGAATCAATAATGGCGGACTTACTGGGACTTCGACATGGTAAAATGGGTGTAGTATATTATATAAACAACATCACTCCTTTGTTTGGACAATGGAGCATTTTGCTGCAACTTTGAGGTCACCCCATGCTGGAATTCCAGCCCAGCTGAATCCTGTTTACCTCCTGAGAAGGATGATGCCCGCCTCTACACCAAGAAGGGACCCCCAATGAAACATACTAAATCGTGCTAAATAGGAGCATAAATATAATTTTAATCAAGCATATAATCCACGTAACAGCACGATAGTTGAACTGTTCTTTTTCTTTACCATTCTTGTGATGATGATTACTCTGTTTTGTTTCTTTCTATTGATTATTACAGCACACGTATTTTACGCAAGAATCTTATTGCTTCACTAAATGTTTGAAATGACAATTTGAGTATTTTTTGTGTCTTCCTCAGGGCATGCATGAATTACTAACGAAAGGGACTGTTTGGTTTCCACGCTTTCCTTGGGGAGTCAGGGCTGTCATGTTCCGAGGTTGCACATATCCCAGTAACCTTACTAGGTTAGGGTTACAGGTGGTGCACTATGAGCTAGCCAGGATTAAGGCCAACATATCCTAATGGTGTGCATGGACTCAGTCTTGCACAGTTTTGCTGTTTATGTTGTCCAAAACGCAGTCTTACTGGACAGTATGAACCGCACAACATGACGCCCCAATATTCCCATAGGCCCTACTCACCAATTAACCAGAGACGACCGTGGTGTTAGAAAAATATTCTCCTCGGCTAAGCAGGGACCCCCTATTTCTAGCTGTAGGTTGTTCAAACTTGAACCTTTAAAAAGGATCACCCCACATTTGCTAGGTTGAGAAGCTTATTAAATCACGACCCAGTTCTGTTGGTCAAATTAATTCACTCAATTGCTTTTTGATCAACTCTCGCTTTTTAATTAAACATAAATATGTAAATAAAACATAAATAAGTATGTAGTACAGTCATGGAGAGAGTGGGGCTGTTTGGTCCTAGAGGATTTGTACGTAAACAATACTTTCATTACATTTGAGCAAGTATGAGAGGGGTTCGACCTGAGGCAGGGGCAGTACCTGCAGTATGCGGGTCTTATGGAATTGGTCAGGGTCACGGGGCCTACATATCCAAGCATGCAACAAACAACTGACACTGGACGTGCTGCTTACGGGTGGTGGTGGGAGCAGATTAGTGTCATTATTGTATAAGGCTATGAGGGCACATTTGGTGACGCCATCACACAAAGCATGAGATGCATGGAACAAGGAACTACAACCACCATTGTCGGAGAAAGGATGGGGGGCATGCACTTTGACACACATGGTATCCTGTAATGCACCCTTAAAATTTATTCATTTCAATTTTCTTTAGCGGGTGTACATGACCCCCATGAGACTACACTGCATAGACCGGACTCGCTCCCACGAATGCCCTTGATGTAGCAGGGCCCAAGTAGGGTTCCTTCATTTAGCATGGGAATGCATAGATGTACAGAGATACTGGGTGAGTGTGACTGCGAAAGTGAGCGAGGGAATTGGTATCCATGTTGAAGTTAGTCCAGCTCACTACCTCTTGTGGCAAATCCCTAGGCCCAAGAAATGAAAAATGTCATACAAATTACTGCAACTGACCTTAGTATTAGCTAAGCGGAGAATGGCTAAAGGTTGGATGAGCACACAAGGGCCCACATTAGAGTGTTGGGTGAGAGATGTGCGTGAGTGGTCTCTCGCCGAAGAACTGCATATGAAAGCGTGTAGAAAGAATAAAAAGCTGACAGAGGATATTGCAACCTGGAGAGAACTATGTAGGAAACTTCTTAACCCAGTGGGAACAGGAACTGGACTGATTACACAGATCGTGATGGGGAAACGTAGAGTAAGGACCCAATTGTATTGTAATGTTGCGTGGTGTATAGCTCTCCCAAAATTACTAATCAGATAACTGTATAATGTACTGGTATTGATGAATGTATATGATCAATGTGTCATTGAACTCCACAATATTAAGGTACCTGTGTTGATCGAGATCTGCTGAAGACAGTGCACAAATGTTGTTCTTAATTGACTAAATAGAGTTCTTTTTTTTGTTTTTAGAATTCTTAAGACTCTCACCCGTCATATAGTATGTTTAACAGAAATGTTGGCCGACGAAGCTTCTGATTCAGATATCACTGCTGCACTCCCAGCTGGTTACGCGACTAGCAGGTTAGATCGAATTTGTCAATGTAGAGGCTGCATTGCTATAATTTACCTTAAACCGCTTGGAGTTCTTTGCAAACCTCTGAACTCAGTAGATAGCAAGGCTCTCTCTCTCTTTTAAAAGTATATTAACTGTCCAGGACATGTTCTATGGTGTGATAATCTATAGGCTCCCTTGCCCCAGGGTAAAGTTTTTAAACATATTAAGCAATCTTGTGGGAACAAGCATCCATTACCCCAATTTACTTTTTTAGGGAATTTTAAATTTCATTTAGAGAATGCTGAGAATAAAGTAATAAGTATGGTTCTTAGAAACATTAAGTTGTTTAAACATGAAACAGTTGATGAAGACTGCTACACATAAGGCAGGCCACATTTTGGATAAGTAGAAACAGTGTCTCTGATCATTTGGTCAGATCATAAAGCAGTTCATTTCAGATTAGATTGATTAACTTCTAAGCTCATAGAAAAATCTGCTGGGATAGTAAAAAAGCACCACGCATGGAACAAATTGAACTATGAAGAGCTGACGGAACACCGTGTAGCTTCAAGGCCGTTGCTTTCTGAAAATTCAGATGAAGCAGCAGTGCAGTCTAACAAGTGGTTGCATGATGCAGTTTCTGAATTGGAGAGGAGAAAAATGTGAAACCATTCAGAAATAGTCTCTCCGAACCATGGTTCTCTCATAATTTAAGAGAAATAAAACAGAAATGTTGCAGGCAGGAAGAAATCTGGAGATCCCACTATAGGGAAGATGAAAAGATTAAGTATAGACGTCTAATTCAGGATTACAATAAAACTAATTATTGAGAAAAAAAATATATATTATTGTAGGAGAGTGGGGTCTGCAATCCTATGGTCACCCCATATTTTTGCTTTTTGCTTCACTGGTTTACGACTTTCCCTGGCTGTGGGCCTGCTAATCAAGCCCACAGCCTAGCTGTTCTCTCTCTAAATTGACAACCATGTACCTTAGGTGCATTTACCAATTGGTACTGGGCCACCTTATCAGTCCCTGAACAGTGTACCATAGGTATCCAGGGCATAGGTGTACCCAGGGCCTACCAGGGGCTAAAGCATGTATTATGCCACCACTGGCTGGCCATCTAAACAGACACAACTGGCTGCACGACAGCTGGGGCAAGGTGGTGTAATCACCCTTTGCTGTAGATATAGTATGCCTATATCTAACCCTAAAATGGACACATATATTCCTATCAGTCACTCCTATGGCAGGCCTTATCAATCCTGAAGGCAGAGTGCTTGGAATTATGTGAGATGGTGCTCTGGCATGAGCTGAGCCCGTCTGCAGATTGCGGAACCAAGTCCTAATAGCTGTTCCATGATAACGCTATACCATATACTCTTATGTGCATTATAATCCTCGCGGTTAAATGCTAACTTTGGTATAGCATTATCAAAACATGTCGAGTAAGATGTCATACGAATAGGAATACTACCCCCTCGCCAATTCTGGCGACGGGGGTAGCATTCCACCCTTCTAGAGGGACACGACATGTATGTAACTGTGAACCCCGGTTAAAGTTAACTCCAGCCTTGGCATCACAAAATGGATGCTGCCACCACAGACACAAGTCTGACCTCCTGCTGCTGGGAGTCCTTCCAGCAAGGGAGGCTTGGACAAAAGGTTTCCTGCCTTGGGAGGTGCTAGCACCACCCCAGACAGGATTTTGTGTATTAGGTAGGACAGGCCTGAAAGGAATGAGATGAGACATGCCCGGGGCACACAAGGAGTCCTGTGCATACACCGGTTCAAACCAGTTGCTGGGGCATCCCTGCCCCAGCTCTGGCGCGAAACCGGACAAAGGATAGGGGGTGTAACCACCCCTTTTCCTGGTCCCACCCAGGGGAGGGACCTAGTCAGTAGTGCAGCCCCCTTTAGGAGGATAAAGGTAGGAGCTGGTCCCATTCCAGATTAGATTATCCTGAACAACTTTACAAGAAGAAACTCTGGACTTCGATGTTCTGCTCCACAGAAGACTGAAGAATCTCCCTTGTGGGCAAGGAGTGTCCACCCTGCAACTGCAGG
>NC_136063.1:584072527-584126527 GCF_964261635.1 Lissotriton helveticus | reverse complement strand
ACCTTTGGCATGTGTTTTGGGCTAAGTGCCGTGAATTGTGCACCCATATTTTGTTGTTGTGCGCATTGGACTTTGTATCCACTTTTATGGGAATATGCGCAATGGACAGTTGGTCCATGTTTTAGCCTCTTTGTTGGACAGTGATCCATACTTTTGGCATGTGTTTTGGGCTAAGTGCCTTGAATTGTGCACCCATATTTTGGTGTTGTGCGCATAGGGCTCAGTACCCACTTTATTGGAATATGCGCCATGGACGATTGTTCCATGTTTTGGCCTCTTTGTTGGGCTGTGATTCATACTTTTTGTATGTGTTTTGGGTTATGCACCAATTTAATTTTTGTTATGCCAATATACTTGGTTATGCGGGATGGGCAGTGACCCATAATCTCACCTTAATTTACTAATGTTTTGGGCGATGTACCCATACTTTGGCCTCTGTTAAAGTGGTCCCTATACTTCATCTGTGTTTGAAATACACTTTAGGCCTTGCACCCAAAAATATTTTTATTATAATTGTACAATGAGTCATGTGTCCTTTTCTCTTGTACCTTTGAAATCATACTCCATATTTGTTTATTATGTATGCATTATTAATGTGTACCAAGAACTCATTTGTGTAGGATACTTAATAGTTTGGTGTTTACACACCGCGGGTGTTCCCCCATTCTATTAGTCTTGCGCAATGTTTTCTTTTGTGTGTGTTATGTAAGAATGAGTGATTAGTTTGAATTTTACATCTCCTTTACCTCAACTTTTTCCCCATTCCCACACACTATGAGTATGTCACTTACTTATTGTATTTTATATTTTCTTCATGATGTTCCCAAGGGAAAGGGATGTGCCTAGCTATATCTACCTGCTTGCACTCTTTCCTGCTGGTTTTCTGTACTTTTTATTTCCTTCTTCGTTCTTCTACAATTTGAACTCATCTTGTCCTGCTTCACAATTCTTTTCACTTTCATTCTTCTTAATAGTTAAACTGATCTGTTTGCAATGTTGTATCATTTTTGTTTACAGACATATGTTGTTCTCTCTTAGAGTTAAAACTAATATTTGTTGATAGTTTCCATAAAGAGAGAGGATATGTTGTACATACATTTATGCTGCTCAGCCAGTGTGTATGTGAGTATGTATGGAACCTTGGAATGAGTGATGACTGCGTAGAATGTTGGTGTGCCTGGTGGAGGAGAAGAATGACAGTTCAAGAGAGTGGGCTGAGCAGCGAAGATACAGCTCCTGGTGGGGCTCTGTTCCAGCTTTGAACCAGCTCTTGAATTAGCTTGGAACCTGTAACTATTATCTTGGAACTTGACTAATAAACCTCTACATTGAAATACTTGGCTACCTTTAGTCATATGTACCATTTACTCTACAATAGAATCCTTTCCTGGGATACTTCTACTATGTTTAGCTTGTTCGCCCACATTTTTTACCCCCACCTCAGAGGCCCCCTTAACCACTGCATTTTTTCCACTGCCCACTTTTCCATCCTTAGTCAGGGACGGAACTAATTTAGAAATAGAGTTACCGCTAGCCTGGGGCGGTGCAACTACGATATGATTTTGGACTGGAGAGTTTTCAGAGTCAGAGGTTGCTTTAGTTGGTGACAAATCAGGAACAGGAGTCCCAACAACATTTCCCTTGGCTAGGGGTGGTCTTGGATGGGGAATAGTATTAATAATGCTTGGCGTTTCCCTGGTGTCTTGTTTTCCCAATGGGCTAGTAGACTGAGCTTTCCCTATACCTGCTTTATTAATTGTGGAAACTAGTCTATCTAGCCTAGATGAGAGAGATTTAATATGTGTGGCAATAAGATTTTCCACAAAGGCCTCAAGATCCGCAATGATGTGGGTAACCCAGACTGGTGTTCCCTCAAATGGTCGAGATGGGCCGGCTAAGACCGGTGTGCAGTCAGGTATAGGCAAGTTTTTTTTATTTGTTTTTTTTGCGGTTTTATTTTCTTGCAACGTATACATGTTTTATAGACTTTTCTTGCTACAGAATGTGAAGGTGATTGAGCGACCTCCGGGATATCAATAGCCTCAGGATCAACCTGTGCACAGGGTAACTCAGCGTAAGAAGATGTAAGAAAAAAGCTAGAGTCAGGGGGAATGGCTGTGGTCGTTGAAAAACCATCCACTTGCCGCAGGCAAGGCACAGCGGGGGTGATTGACAATCGCCTCTCTGTATTTTCTATCGCTGTGGCTACAACCCCAATGGTCTTCTGGAGCAGCTTATCAATGGCCGTCAAGGTCGGGAGAGGCTGTGCTGTGGCAGCCTATTGCCTAGTGACAGGACCTGATTTAACAGTTTTGGCATTTTTACCCATATCGCTCATTTTATATGATTTACCACCACCAGCTTTCACTGTACCCAGCCTTTCTTTCCTGTTGTGATCAACTTCAAACTACACAGTGGAGAGATTAAAGTGATTGTATAAAAGCCTTATAAACAAATGAGTAGGAGTACAATTGTACCAGAGGTCCAGTTAAAGTTTTATGTATATTCTTTTTATAACAGTACCTCAAGGAGCATATCATGTGCTTCCAATTGTAGAGAAGCGGATGAAAGGGGTATGGCCCAGCCCAGCCTCCTCGGCCCCGGACGTCCACAGACGGCCCGCCCTTTGCCCAGGCTTAACCTGGCGCCCACCCGCGCGCGTCCCATGTGGCGGGAGGGGTGCCGCGTTTTTATGGCGCAGCAGTAGCGTCAGAGGTGCGGTGGGGCTGCTGGGAGGTGTAGTCCGGTGTCTGCAGCGCGGCCGTTCCCCTCACAGCAGGAAGAGCGCCGCTAGTGTCTGCAGCGCGGCCGTTCTCCTCACGGCAGGAAGAGCGCCGCTAGTGTCTGCAGCGCGGCCGTTCCCCTCATGGCAGGAAGAGCGCCGCTAGTGTCTGCAGCACCGCAGTTTCCCTCACGGCCTCCGGGATGTGCCTGCTCTGCCCTGTGTCCCTCAGAATGCGCTCGGGGCACCGCGTTCTTATGGCGGCTCCGGGCGCGCAGTAGCGTCAGAGGTGCGGTGAGGCTGCTGGGAGGTGTAGTCCAGTGTCAGCAGCGCGGCCGTTCCCCTCACGGCAGGAAGAGCGCCGCTAGTGTCTGCAGCGCGGCCGTTCCCCTCACGGCAGGAAGAGCGCCGCTAGTGTCTGCAGCGCGGCCGTTCCCCTCACGGCAGGAAGAGCGCCGCTAGTGACTGCAGCGCGGCCGTTTCCCTTACGGCCTCCGGGATGTGCCTGCTCTGCCCTTTGTCCCTCCGACACTTATCTTAAAGCTGCAGAGCAACCAAGAAAGAGCATGACGATACAAGTAGGACTATTGTTGGACTCACATTGTTTTTATTGTTTACTGTTTTATGTTTCACTTTCCCTAGGTTTCATGGGAAAGGTAGTTTTAATATGATGATTAAAATCGCTGCTGTAAAAAAGTAAAGTGAGGAAGGATAGCATAATCCTCTCCTCCAGTCCTGACATATAATATATCATGTAAAGCTTACGCCTGCTTTGGAGAAATTGAACTTATACTGTTCTGCTTTGTAGTTGTAAAGCCAATCATGTTTTTGATTGTATACATGTTGCTTTTAGATTAGACCATTAATTTTAAGATGATGCTAACAACTTGTTTATTTTATCTAGGGGCACATTGTTTTAACCGATTTTGGACTGTGCAAAGAAGGCATTTCTTCTAGTGACACCACCAGCACCTTTTGTGGGACACCTGAAGTAAGAAATATTTAACACTGTTAAATGGCTATGGTGATTATCTACATTGCTAAGATTCTGGTAAAAGTATATTTTTGTAACTACCTATCGATCAGCTTCTTGAGTAACCTGTCCTGAAAGAAAAAGAATGAAAAGATAACCCATATTCTAGTTTGACATTTATATTATGCCCACTGCCATGGGGAATCTTGTGCTGCTCTTTCAAAGTTTTGTTAAAAGTAGGTGTGCTTTAATGCTTTTTAAAAGAAAATATTTTACAGGAGTGTCTCAGCTGGTCAGGCAATAAGTTCCAGGGTTTCGGTCCGAGGACTAAGAAATGTCAACCCCCTTTGAATGTGAAATATGTTTTAGTTTGGGTCCGGAGTTGCCATGTTTTGCATGTGCTCGTGACAGAACCACATAGAGTGGCTGGTTTGATTGTAGCACTCTTAAAATGTTCAACTGAATTCTCCCACTTTGAGCATGCCTTGCTGCATGCATAAAACAGTTCAGAAAAATTTAGTTTTGTACAGTTCACTTTTAAGCTAAATGGTCAATCAACAGATCAGAGCATCACGCCTCTCAAGTCACCCACGTCCCCCCTTGTCCCAAGATATTAATAATCAGTAGGATCCAGCTGCTTGCACCACACCAAAGCACCTGCTGCTCCAAAGGTGCGACTACAAGATCAATTTGAATCAATTCTCACAAATGATGGTGAACTGAAAAGTTAGTCGATTCAACAAAAGTCCATATGTTCCAAAACTTCTTCATTTTCTTTGATGATTAAAATTAGACGGCCAACGCGTTTCTTTCACCACATGTGAATTTCCTCAGGGCATTTAATGTCTATGTCCATTCGGTAACGGTCTTTTGCCTACATGCAATCCTCACATTTCTAACCAATTCCTTAATCGGTTTTGGCTATTAGGCCCTCGTGCTTGAATGTTATGCCTGTCTTTTTTTACATCTACCAGCTGCGGACTTTCAACTGATCTTGACCAACATCCAATCTAGTACAAAGCACTAATTGATTTAAAATCATGATCTAAATTTATAGCCATCAAAGCGAAATACTCTGTTGCAAATGTATTCAAACATCTATATCAGAGACTTCTTTCTAGATGTTGCTTCTGTCTGTTTTGGGTTAATGTAGCTTATGCTTTGACAGTAGTTTTTCTTCAGGAATGCTGAAACTGGTTATGTTCAACATGATTTTTTTTTTTTATATTTAGGTCTGTCCCTTGCACATTTTCTCTCCCAGTCAAAATCCTTTCACCCAGCACAGCCCCCATAAATTATTCTGAAAAGCAAGATCTGTAACGGAGCAACAGCCGCAATTCGATGATGGAGTATTACCAATGTTTTGGACGAAACAAGTAAAGATATACAAATGCACACAATCAGTAGAAAAAATATCCATTACAAAAATCCCAGAAAAAGGAATACACTTTTACACCTCGAATGGCTTACCCGAAAAGTATTGAAAGTACTTCTCTCAAAGCTCTCTATACAGTATTAAGGTTTTTTCCATTTGTTGCGTTAAATCTATATATTGCTTTTTTTCTTTTTCAATTACAGGAATGACAAGAACATATTATACAGTAACAATACTAATTGACAACAATACATTATGCGTTGGCAAGAACAATATTCTAAGGACAGGCTGTGTTAGTAGCTGTAGGGTGCGTGGACCTAAAGTGTCCCACCTAGTACCTGTAGAATTAGTTGAGAAGAAAGAAGCAGAAGGTGTACATACATGCCATTCGAATGGGTGCAGCAATTCAAACGAGAGATTTCAGCAAGTGAGGGCATGAATTTTTTCCAGGAGGCAATATTTTGCAATATCAGACATAAACAGTTGCCGAGCCCAACCAGGGAAAGCTGGGACACATGAAAAGAGAAATATTAATATTAACTGGTATGCTAGCCCCGACTTCACAACCCATCCCCCCCTCAATCAACACTGCTCATCTAGTTGTTAAATTGATTTCTCATGTCTGTCACCATAAGCCCTATCGTTGGGGGTGATGCCAGGATGGGGCATGTGAACTCTGCAGCGGGCATGTCACAAGAGGCTATGACCTCCTAGCTCTCCATCACAGGGTAACTGGGCATCTGGTGATGGGGAAGCATCAGGTATATCAGTGTGTAAGTCAGCCATAATGGCATCCCAGCTTATGGCTATTAGGTGCCTGTGAATTCCAAAGGCGTTTTCCCTACGAAAGGCAATGTTGTCAGTCTGTGCCCAGTTAGTGAATGACTGAATCCAGGCTGTGAGGTGTGGAGGACCGGCTGATTTCCATCTGCTAGTGATAGTCATTTAGCTAATAGTACACCCAAGTCAATAAATCGAGATTTGACTTTGTGCTTTGATTCTTTAGAATGGCCCTTATAGCTCACAGTTCTGCCCCATTATAGTTTCAGAAGTAGATTCCTGAGACTCCATAGCTTATTATACATGCTGCCATCGGCCAAGAGTGAAGACAGGCTACCTTATTTGCCATCCCATCTGCAAAGGCAGAGTCATGTGTCAGGGGTGCCCACTCTCTCCACTGCTTTTTTCCGAAAGGAAAATAAAAACAAGAATACATGAACATAAAAGCAATATTCGTCCCATGAATTCCAAATCAGTAATTGCAACTCATTTCATGGTCAGTCACCACAAATAAGCCAACTACAATTTTTTGATTTTGGAAACAGTAAAGAAAAGAAAGAAAAGTGATGGCAGAGACAATAACACACACATTTTAATACTTTAGAATTATTGCATAAAGTTTCTGAACTGTTTGAAACCTAATGGCCTTAATGACCAGATGGAATTTGCATGTTATCTTTGAATTTCATGTCATTTTCAAGTGCTCTCTCTTTGTGATGATTTACATTCTGCCACGGTGTTTATTTTTGTACACCATGTCATTACATTGGTCACCAGAGTACAACTTGTTTTTTACCAGCTTCCGTTTTTCGTGTTTTTACGTTTTATACCTAGTTGATTTTCATATCTTGTTGACGATCAGACTTTGGTTCACTCATTCGCTTTTTTAACATCTCACATACTACAATATGGCTGCACCACTCAGTGCACTTGTCACTGGTCCTTTTTCTATGTCATTTCTGCTTCATATGTATGTTTGGCTTCACTTCCTCTTTGCACAACTTTATGGAGATACGAACTTTGGTCGCAAGCGCGTAGAAGTAAGTTCGCGTTCACCTCACTTATAATTGCTTAGGCTGTCAGCCGTTTGTAACTTCGCATGCATTGTTTTATTCACTAAGGTGTTAAGCCGTTTGCAACCTCACACACACTTATTATGTAGGATGTTGCTCCGTATGCTTCACGTTTCTGGGTTACCACGCGGGTTCGATTACCGGCGGGTTCACATGATTTCTCACCTTGTCCTTTTAAACACTTTTATTTCACACGCTTGTACCGATCGATGTTGATATTTTTGGTTTCTCCAGACTGTCCGCTATTAATGCTCTTACAGGCACTTTTCCAACTATGTTGGCGATTCATGGAAACTTGCACGATTTCGCCGTTGTTTAAATCCAGCACGCTCATGATGCACATGACTTTGTTGCTTTCACTTCTTTTTATGCACCATCTTATTTACACATCTTAATAACAAATCTTATTTACACTCTAAACACTCTAATCAGCACATTGTACTGTCTGGTATTCCTTTATCCTATGAGTGATCTTACTCATGCTATCTTTATTCTTTAGACATTTTTCCCTGATGAAGGGCACCACGAGGCCCGAAATGCATCGGGAGACACGCTGAGACCGATTTACATTCATGGATTGAATTGGATATAAACAAGATCGAGATGAAGTGTATAATATCGTAATGGAAATAAATTAAGCGTTGGAACACATTTACAAACTTCATTTCAATGTTTTGTTCATAAGGACAACAAGCATATAGATCCCACACCAGTTCTGCTGTGGGTCACTGCAGTGCTCAGAAGGACGCCCCCCCCAAGCCGGGTGACGCTTCCATTTACCTGTATGGACATTCTCATTTGAGGCGTGCTCCTTCCAATACCAACCCATAACGAGGTTGGCATAAGAGGGAGCATGCCTGGCCCCCATCGCTGTTCCACTTATTTGGTGGTATGACTGATTCTGGTACAAGACGAAACTGTGCCTGATCACAAGTTCAGTCAATTTGATAATCATATAATCATGTTGCCTATAGTTGGTCAATTTGGTTGAAAAGATATCTCTTGATGCCGTGCACCCCAAAATATAGCAAGGCCAAACATTGGTAGGAATGACTCACAAATTGGCTTAGTAAACCCTCCAAGGAGTCTTTATTTGTGGGTATCTCCGCAAGGTGTCTGAAAGAATGCAGGCTACTAAATATCAGCCTGTTTTTTTAAGACCCTTTGTTGTTAGGGTCTGGGGCTAGTCCTCTCTCAGTGACCATGCTCTGACATCACATGACCTGTTGGCAGTGGGATAAAAGTGGGTCCTACCTCTATCTCGTTGCTTGATATTGCCATTGTATGGATTCTGGTTTCCTGGTCTCCTGGTTGCTGTTTGCTGGAAGTTATATGCTGTCCTGGATTCTTTTTTCCCTCTTTCCTCACGGGCTCGTGAGCTGAGTATTTTGTCCCTGCCTTCTTCTCCCCCTGTGGGTTTTCTTTTCCCTTTTCTAGTTAGTTAGGCACGTCCCGCTGATCTCTTTCCCCTTCCCCCCCTTGTATTTTCCCCAGCGTTTGGTATTGGTTTTAAGCGTTCGGGGGCTCCCGTTCGCTGTTACTGAATTTGTGTTCCCTGCCCTTGTGGAGGTGGTGCAGAGAGAACGCAGTAAGTTTACGAAGCGTTTAGCTTCGTTTTCGTGCGTCCTCACCTAGACGCCTCTTCACTTCGTTGTAGGCGGAAGTGACGTTACGGGTCATTCCGCCAGGAGATTTTGCTTCCGAACGCTGGGTTCTCGGAGTTCCCGAGTGCTTCCTACCAGTCCCGTTCCCTTTTACCCTTATCAAGATAACGAAGGGTTTTTTTCTGGCATAAGACGAACTCTATGATAAGTCCTTTTTCCCCTCGTTGTGCAACGCTAAAACGAAGGACACTGTATATATGAACTCCTGATGGGCTTTATGCTATGAGAGACGTAATCTTGAATTGCCTTCTTTTTACTCTTGTGCCCTGTGCCTTCATGAAGCAGAGCCTGCGCTGACCACTGGTAAGAGGGGTTGTAAATGTTGTGGCAGGACATGGTCACTGGTGTTGGGATGGCGCTGTGAGAAACACTTACACATGAGGGGTATGTCTTTTTTCTGTTTTATATAGGTGCAGAAGCGTGGAGGAGGGAGATGTGTCCTAAACTTACATAAGGGTGGAAGACTTGGTGTCTCCTCAAAATACCACCCTCTTTTCAGGTTCATTGGCACACTCATAGTGGTTGTCTTGTGAGTGGCCAGTGGGCAGGGGAAGGGGACTGGTGCATGCTACGTTCCTGCAGTGCTCGGGCTGGGTGGAATCCAACAGAATATCAAGCCCACGAAATAATAGCACTGCCCGGACGAGTATGGATGAGGATGGGAACCCATTAGGTGGGGGTACGGGCGGTCCCTCAATGCAGGATATAATGGGGGCAGTACACACATTACAGGCACAGGTACAGGATCTACAGCAAGAGAATGTGGGTCTGAAACAAGAGTTAGTGGCTGTAAGGGCAAGAGAGCAGTTGCAACATAGGGGAACGGGTCAGGTTATACAGCCGGCTACCTTTCAATACGGTGGTGGGGCAGGACAAAGTGCTGTTGGTGGTAGCAATCCTATAACGGTAACAGTGACATCTCCGGTTGCAGTCCCTTTAGCCCCCCTGAGAGGTTTACCGGGGATAGTGACAAATTTGGGATGTTCATGAACCAGTGTCAGTTACACTTCATGTGTAGACCGAGTGCCTTCCCCGATGACTCTGCGAAAGTCGCCTTCACGATATCCTATCTGGCTGGTAACGCTGCTCAGTGGTCTATTCCTTTGGTGGATAGTGATGATCGGGTACTGTATAACTATGCAGCATTCAAGGAATTGATGCGGGGCTTGTTCGCCAAGCATGCGTTTATGCAGGCGAGCGATGCAGAGCTCCTGAAGCTACGGCAGGGCAGGCAGGATTTATTGACCTATATAGCCTCCTTTAATCGGTTGATATCTGAGACTCATTGGCCAATTGAAAAAAGGATGTCCCTGTTTTATCAGGGTCTTTGTGAAGAGCTCAAGGATATAGTATCACAGGTGGTGAACCCGCCTGAAGACTGTGCGGCGTTCATTGACCTTGTAGTCAAGTTAAATCATCGGGTATCAGAGCGGCGTGGAGAACGCAGTCGGTTCCAAGCCTCCCGGGGTTGTTATGTGAAGGCTGAGGCAAAACAGGTGGGGGAGAGCAAGACAGTGCCCGAACCCATGGAAATAGGAGGGGTGAGGGGACCTGTGACCCCAGAGGAGAAAAAGCGGAGGAGGGAGAAAAACCTATGTCTCTATTGTGGACAGGGAGGTCATTTCGCACGGGAATGTCTTGTGAAGCCGCCTGGTGTAGGGTTTGGCAAAAAGGTAGCCTGTATACAGTTGGGCCGACATTCGTGTGGGGAATGGAATAGACAGTATGAAGTTGTTGGAGCCTTAGACCAAGCCCCAAGACATTTTGTTATCAATGCCCAGTTGTTACTTACGGTACAGAATCATGTCCCTGTGTCGGTGTTGCTGGATTCCGGTGCTACCGGAAATTTCATAGATATTTCTATGGCAGAGAAACTGATGATTCCCTGTCAGCTCAAAGAACAACCGGAGCCAGTGAGAGCTATCGATGGGACTGAGTTAACCTCTGGTTGCATCACTCGTCAGACCGCTCCCCTACGCTTATTGTGTGAGAATGGGCATACCGAAGTAGTGATCTTCGATCTAATAGATGCCCCTTCTTTTCGTTTGGTGTTGGGGGTTCCGTGGTTGCAGAAGCATAACCCTAGGATTGATTGGGTACAGAGACTGATGACATTAGATTCAGTGCATTGTCTGAAGAATTGTTATAATGTGGCTGGAGAGCGGATTAACCCTTTGTCTTGTGCGGTGGCGGATGTGAGACCTGTTCCACCACAGTATTCTGCCTTTAGGGATGTGTTTGACAAAGGACGTGCTCAAGGTCTTCCACCGCATCGTTCTTACGACTGTAAGATCGATTTGGTGCCAGGGGCTCCGCTGCCATGCAGCCGCATCTATGCACTGTCGGAGCCCGAAGAGTTACATCTGAAAGAGTACATCGATGAGATGTTGCAGTTGACCCGCCTCTTGAGGAAGGGTGTTCCCTTTGATTGGACCAGTGAGACTCAGGACTCTTTTCGATTATTGCTGAGGCAGTTTACATCGGCACCCGTGTTGGTGCATCCTGATCCTGCCCTGCCGTTTTTTGTAGAAACCGACGCTTCTATGTGTGCTGTAGGTGGGGTGTTATCCCAACGTGATAACGCCACTGGTCATATGCACCCCATTGCCTTCTTTTCTAAAACCTTGTTGTCGGCGGAACGGAACTATACTGTGGCAGAACGGGAATTGTTGGCTGTAAAGCTGGCTTTTGAGGAGTGGCGCCACTATTTATGGGGCGCGAGGCATGTTATTACCATTTACACCGACCACAAAAATCTAGAGTTTTTTCGTTCTGCTAGGGCATTAACACCTCGACAGATGCGGTGGGTACTATTCTTTAATGAATATGACTTCATCATTACCTACAGACCTGCGGCTCAGCAGATTAAATCTGATGCACTTTCTCGGATCCATGTTGATCCGGAGGAGGAAGATTCCTTGAGTGAAGGCAGGGCTATGATTGGAGGTGAAAGGATCATAGGGGCCTTGACTGCGGATGACTTTCCTGCATTAGTGAAAGAGCGGCTGATCCAGTTGGATCTGGCTCCTTGGTTGTCATTGCCCCAGGTTACAGTGAAGGAGGGATTGTTGTATCATGAGAACAAACTGTTTATTCCCCCTGTACTGAGGGATGTGGTTTTGGAGTGGTGTCATTCCTCCGCCTTGGTGGCGCATCCGGGGATACGGAAAACGAAAGACTTGTGTATGCGATGGTTTTGGTGGGAGTCCATGAATAGCGACATTCAGGGATATGTGCGTGCTTGTCCTATCTGTGCCATCAGCAAGCCTTCGCACTGTAAGCCCTCTGGGCTCCTGCAACCTTTGGCGGTACCTCCTGCCCCTTGGCACACCATAAGTATGGATTTTGTGACTGATTTGCCATCTGTCTCTGGTTATACCGCCATAATGGTGGTGGTGGATTTGTTTACCAAAATGGCGCATTTTATACCGCTGGCTAAAATTCCTACGGCGAAAGAGATGGCTGTGGTTTTTATGTCCTCAATTGTACGGTTGCATGGGTTACCGGCTGTAATCATATCTGACCGGGGAGCACAGTTCGTGTCTCATTTCTGGACTGAGCTTTGTCTGGTACTCAAGACGGAGATACGATGGTCTTCGGCTTACCATCCTCAGTCTGATGGTCAGACTGAGCGAACCAATCAGACAATGGAGCAATATTTGAGGTGTCTGGTTACTTCTTTGTCATGCGATTGGGTGACTGCTCTACCCATTGCGGAGTTTGCCTATAACAACAGTATGCATTCCGCTCAGGGTATGACCCCTTTCTATTGTTCACTTGGGTACCATCCTAGAGCCGTAGCTATCCAACCTACGGGACGCGTACCAGCCATTGATGATGCGTGTGGGCGATTGAGGGACATCTGGGGTTTGGCCAGGGAAAGATTATTCGACGAAAGGCTGCCATGAAGAAACAGGCAGATAAACATCGGGTTCCAGCTCCCTCATATAAGGTGGGTGATCTAGTGTGGCTGGCGTCTCGTAATTTGAGATTGCAAGGATCCCGCAAGTTGCAGCCTCGGTTTGTGGGTCCTTTTCCAGTAACTCAGGTTATCAATCCGGTGGCTATGAAACTCAGGTTACCCCAAGACTACGGGGTGCATCCCGTGTTTCACACATCATTGTTGAAACCTTACATACCCTCGGTTCAGGTGTTGCCCCCTCCTCCAACTTTGGTAGTGGATGGTCAGGAGGAATTTGAGGTTCAGGCTATCCTAGATTCCAAGCGGGTCAGGGGTCATCTTTTCTATCTGGTGGATTGGAAGGGATACAAACAGGAGGATAGGACTTGGGAGCCAGCTGGGGGAGTGCATGCACCACGTTTGGTTCGGTTGTTTCATAGACAACATCCCTTGAAATCTCGCCCGGTGGGGAGGATCATTGGGGGGGGTACTGTTAGGGTCTGGGGCTAGTCCTCTCTCAGTGACCATGCTCTGACATCACATGACCTGCTGGCAGTGGGATAAAAGTGGGTCCTACCTCTATCTCGTTGCTTGATATTGCCATTGTATGGATTCTGGTCTCCTAATCTCCTGGTTGCTGTTTGTTGGAAGTTATATGCTGTCCTGGATTCTTTTTTCCCTCTTTCCTCACGGGCTCGTGAGCTGAGTATTTTGTCCCTGCCTTCTTCTCCCCCTGTTGGTTTTCTTTTCCCTTTTCTAGTTAGATAGGCACGTCCCGCTGATCTCTTTCCCCTCCCCCCCCTTGTATTTTCCCCAGCGTTTGATATTGGTTTTAAGCGTTCGGAGGCTCCCGTTCGCTGTTACTGATTTTGTGTTCCGTGCCCTTGTGGAGGTGGTGCAGAGAGAACGCAGTAAGTTTACGAAGCGTTTAGCTTCGTTTTCGTGCGTCCTCACCTAGACGCCTCTTCACTTAGTTGTAGGCGGAAGTGACGTTACGGGTCATTCCGCGAGGAGATTTTGCTTCCGAACGCTGGGTTCTCGGAGTTCCCGAGTGCTTCCTACCAGTCCCGTTCCCTTTTACCCTTATCAAGATACGAAGGGGTTTTTTCTGGCATAAGACGAACTCTATGATAAGTCCTTTTTCCCCTCGTTGTGCAACGCTAAAACGAAGGACACTGTATATATGAACTCCAGATGGGCTTTATGATACGAGAGACGTAATCTTGAATTGCCTTCTTTTTACTCTTGTGCCCTGTGCCTTCATGAAGCAGAGCCTGCGCTGACCACTGGTAAGAGGGGTTGTAAATGTTGTGGCAGGACATGGTCACTGGTGTTGGGATGGCGCTGTGAGAAACACTTACACATGAGGGGTACGTCTTTTTTCTGTTTTATATAGGTGCAGAAGCGTGGAGGAGGGAGCTGTGTCCTAAACTTACATAAGGGTGGAAGACTTGGTGTCTCCTCAAAATACCACCCTCTTTTCAGGTTCATTGGCACACTCATAGTGGTTGTCTTGTGAGTGGCCAGTGGGCAGGGGAAGGGGACTGGTGCATGCTACGTTCCTGCAGTGCTCGGGCTGGGTGGAATCCAACATTTGTCATCTACAAAAAGTCCATACAAACCTTAAGAGAAAGTAACATATTATTTATGATTTTAATAAGGCATTATAACACACATCACAGTGGGAACATTGGGATGTAGCTGACGCATGAAGTTATAAAAATCAGGTAACTGATCAACATTAGATGGTCGGGCACAAATACCTTGTGCATGTATATGTGAGCTCACTGGCTGCATTGTCAGTCTTGTATGTAGGAACATTTGTACGTATGTATTTGGTATTTCTGTAGCGCGAATGCAGCCAAAAAAGCAGTGGAGTACTGTACAGAGTCAAAGTCGTGCATAAAATCAACGAGTGGAAGGACAAGGTGGGTGGTTGCAGATATGCATTGTGGTGTAGTGTTCATAAAAGAGAGAAGTCTTCAACTCTTTCCTAAATTGCAGCAGCAGTTTGGATAGTCTTCATGGGTGGGCAGGATGTTGTTCCAGATCCTGGGTGCATAAATGAAAAATGCCTCCTCCCTTGTTTCATTTTTGCACATCTTAATCTGCAGACTGATGGTGTTCCAGCTACAGGTATGATGATGAACACCAGAGATGGTGCACTTGTGTGCAACATTAGTGGGGATGCTGGTTGTGATTACTTTGTAAATGATGCCGCTGGGTCTGTTATTTTCACCGAATCTACTATAGTTCTGAAAAACTCTGTAGGAGGGGTAAGGCATGTAACACGAACTGTACATGTTGTGGTGACCCAGACGGGTCGGGTCCTTTGAACCATATGATTTGGCAATGCCCCTATATAACAAATTATTGGCTAGTGGTAAACAAGACACTGGCAGGTGTGATATATGTTACTACTAGCATGGATCCCAAGGTGATATTATAGAGAAAAAAAGAAAAGTTGGGCAGTCTCTAGGACATAGAGGACTCTGGTGGGGGCAGGCTTTCTTGTAGCCAAGAGAGACATTGCCCCGTATTTAAGACTGTAATTTACAAATTGAGAGGATGTGTACTTAAATACCAACTGATTGAGAGCCTCAGCTTTTCAGGCCAACAGACACTGATGATGAGACCGGACAGGGTTATCACTGATTTCTCTATAACATCTTTGTACGCTGTGGTTCTTCAAAGATTGTGCTGTGATGATTTTTGCTATGTTAATTGCCATGGTTTACAGATACTGTATACTGTTCTATTGCTATGCAAAAATAGTAAATCAATATATTTTTTAAAAAGTAAGCTGCTTTTGCAGCTGGCTTTTGAACATGGTGCAGGCTGCCAAGTGGAGCCCATAAAGTTCCATCAGATTTGGGCGATGTGATCCTATTCCTTCAGGGCCTGTGCTGCAGTGTTTAGGATGTCAGTGTAGAGTCAGGGAGGTCATGGAGAAGGGTGTTAACCACCATCCAGATGTGAGAGTACGAGGACTTGAACAACAATTTTGACTTTGCTTTCTGGAAGAAATGGTATAACTTTCTTTAAAACAGAGAGCTGGTACCAGGACAATTTGGTGTATTTTGGCTATGTGTTCCATGAGGGTGAGGTTTGGTATCCAGGGTTATTCCAAGTGCCTTGGAATTTTTGAAAGTTGGAGGTCAGAGCTGCAAGTGTTGACGGGTCAGAAAATGAGGAAACTGTAGTTAGGAGTATCGAGCAGGAGAACAAGTTATTTAGCTTTTGTAATGTTCTTTTTGGTGGATATTCTATCCAACCACAGATACTTCACCGCCTACCCTTCTCCCTGTTGTGATAAGTGGGCTTTTCGTTGGTAATAAGGTTCCCAGTTATAGTTTGCACATTGTCCATTGCTCAATTGTGTCGCTCTGCGTCATCGGGTGCAGAAAGTTTCCATGGATAAACTGACGTCAGCGCGCAAGGGTAGCATCTATATGCATCTCGGTCATAAGTCCGCAGGCGGGAGGGAGTTGTGATGAAGACCAATGGTGCCACATACTTGCGTGCAAGAGCTATTGCAAAATATTTCAGATCCAGTCTGGCACATGGGAAGCTTCAAAAGGTGAGGAATCTGCAGTTAAATGGAGTAGTCACTAGGAAGTGCATTGAAGAATGTAATGAACTTGGTATTTCATTTCATAGCATATGTTGGACCTGGGAGGCTAAGATTATATTGGGGCACCAGAAAGAGACTCCCCGGCCACTCAGATGTACATCAATAGATTTACAAGATTACACTAAGTCCCAGGAATTTGTTTTAAAAGCTAAACAGTACACAGATGTGCCTTAATTAAAGTATCACTTGAACAAATACAAAATTACTCCTGAAAGCGGACTCCATACCTTAACTGCACTTAGCTATTTATTGATATATTTTGCAGTTTACTATAGTTAGAATCGACCTAAATAGGTATCGGAGCACGTTCCCTTAGAGTATTTGCTTACTTTATGTAAGCAGCTTATGAATGAACAATTTCCAGAGCTAAAACAAAGAAGATAACATAAAACATGTGATAAGGTTTCCTGATACTCTGTAGCATTTAGTATCAAATTGCACAAGGCTGTCCGAAGGGCCCATGCCTAATATGGCTTTCCAGGTCTCGGTACTTTGAGCGAGAGCAACTTAGTTCTTTGGTCTTCATCTAATAACGAAGATGGGCTCCTCCTTTGCTTGATATGACGACCTTCCATGTTCATGTGGGATATTTCCAGGTAAGGTGCAGAGAAGACAGGATGCTCCAGTGCTGGCAAGCTGGACCCATTATTTAAACCAGGGCCCTTCTGGCATACCTTACTCAACCTTGACCCTTGTGGCTGAGCATAAAGTGCCATGAATGGGACCTGTGGAGTCACGCCTTGTCCTCTATTGACCCAACTAATATCAGGTGCTGTGGGTTGACTGAAAGAGGATCCAGTGTTGGGGGGAGAGGATAAAAGCAGATTGTTGCCCCACAGAAAATGTTTCCTGTTCTGTTAATGGATAAATGTTAATTGAAAATAAAATATTCAAATGTCTAGTGTCTCATGGTGCTTTCTCTGTGGAAAATCTGACTATAATGGCACAGAGAGCAAAACCTTGTAGTTTTTAGCCCTCTGAAATTACGTAAATTATGAATTTCCAGGTTCTCAGGCTCTATGCAGTCTTTAAGTAGCTGAGGTAAGGTCAGGGCTGCTACAAGAATAGGTATTTTTATCTCAAAACAAAGAAAGAAAGCAGGCTTTTTTGGCGTTCAGACTTTACTTTCTCTTGTAGACTAGATTTGTTTTTCCCACCCATGGGACTTTTAATTCACATGTTGAATAGCCAGCTTCAAAAAGAATTTAGATTTTATGGTAGAAATTCTGTTTTATTGTCGTTAAGAACAAATATAATCAGAATTTCTCTGTATGTAAATACTGACTTGTTTGTTTCATGGCCATGCATCAAGAGTTATGATATTGGAGTGCCATCTGTTTGTTGCATTCCGAGCTTGTCTTTGTTTGGTCGTCACGTTATGCATTCTTAACATTACTTTGATTTCCCTACATATATTTGTAAAATGTCCTGTAACACCTGTAGATTCATGTGGGTAACAATATCTGTGAGATGTCGGGATCCTCACACCTCTATGAAATTGTGCAGTGTCTCTGCTGCATGAGGAGGCTCTTGCTGATCCCTGTACCGCTCATCAAGCATTATTTCTGTCTGATGACTGCTAGAAACTCCCTATGCCCTCAAGCAGTTCTGTCTTGTGGCTCACAAGTGCTCATCAATGCTCATTGCAGCCGCGCCCAATTCCCAAACAACTCTCTGCCAAATCAACATGAGTCTAGGAATATGGATGCATTATATATTGTGCTGCACCTTTTGTTCTGCATAATTCAAACTACAGCTTGTCATGGCAAACCTTTTCTTAGGATTGTAAATTAAAAGCTCTGTCATTACATGCATATAAATGGATTCAACTGACATATTTTTATAGGTCTTAATGTGCATTTGTTCAAGAAGTAAATTATTATTAATAGTGGATCACTGTATGTGTTTTAGTACCTTGCCCCTGAAGTGATAAAAAAGCTGCCATATGACAACACAGTTGATTGGTGGTGCCTTGGCTCGGTCTTGTACGAAATGCTTCATGGATTGGTGAGTAAAAAAACTATTTTTTGCCTTAAAACAAAAAAGTTTATGTTGTTCAGCTATACATTTATTTGTAATACCCCTTAACTTTAAGGACTTTTAATGTGCATAGTTCATTCTAGTCACATATACCTTATTAGTTGCGAACTGAAGTGCTGGAAGTCACAAGGACATGCATTATGTCACACTGTATACAGGAGGACTTCTCTGTTGGTATATAGATCAGTGCTGCTGCTGCTTCAGTTCTGAATTACAGCTGACCAGCAAAAAAATAAAAATATAAAATAAAAAGTGCAGGCACCCAATGTTAAAATAATAGTTGAGTCATGATTTTCATGAATCCGTTTCATGAATAATCAGGCTCCTAAAGTCGGAGCATTGTGTCTGAATATGTCTATCGAAAGGAAATAGGAGCCTTCGGAGCATGTGTTGCAGTCAAGTTAGGGATCCTAAGATAGGGAGATCATGAATGAAATGCGTATGGTATGTGTACGTGCAGGCCTGTGTACGTGTCCTCTAACCCATTTTATTCCATTAGCTACGCCAAGATCGTAATTTTTTATCTATTCCGCAATTTCATCCAAAGTACATTAATTACCTAGCATATAATCGCATCAAACGTTTGGTGAGTAAAAACGTGGAAAGGGACTCCACATAAGCCTCCTTAAATCTACCTGCAGGTCCTCCCTTGACGAAGTGATTCAAATATAGATCATGTCACAAGCAGAAACGGTGAGGATGCACACATTGCCGGCTTCCAAGCTTAATGCTCACTATTTTGGTATAATTGAAGGTGTCTGGTCAAGATAGTGGATGCTCTTTTGTAGGGATCCAGTCACTCTTCTAGACATTCTGAAATGAAGCTGTATTTCATCAACAACTACACTCACTGATTGCTGTCTGGGGTCCCTGTTGTGATGAATCTCCTTAAGGTGGTGAAATACTGCACCTGGCTGTGTGGTTTCCCTGTCATTACACCGGTACTACAGTAGACTAGATGGGGTCTGGGCTCTGAGATGTTGCATAGGATTTCAGCAGTTAGCCAGTGACTGGTGGCAGAGAGAAATGGGGCAGGGGTGGGTGAACCCAGATGGGATCCACTATACCCTTTCAAACTATAATAAAGCAAACGTTATGCATTATAGATCTGCAATGTGTAATAAATGCAGTACATGTTTATAAATGAAAAATGCGCACTCTGATAGGTGAATTCACAAATGGGTACACATAAGCAGAGAAATGCAAACATTACGTCATCTCCTTGGGCATCTGTCACTTGTGGCCAGGAGGTTCTGATCTGACTTGAATCAGTTGGAATACTCCCGGATGTGGTCAGATGCTTGTGAAAGAGGCGTGACAGATGTCAGATCTTGGTGCAAAACCTTTTGGGGGCTCACCACATTAGTGGATGGTAGTGCTGTGATCTCTTGAGCTGTGTCTGTGTCCTAAGACATGTCCGTGAGTTACATGTATTGACCAGGACCCTGCCTTGCATGGTCCTGGGTTGTCTGACTCCAAGAGTCCTTATCTAGGACGGCTGTCCTTGCTGACAGAGACACTCCCCCACCACCAGCAAGTAAGGTCAGACGAAACTGGGCTGCTCCCAATCGTGGAGCTACAACAGCTGCAGCGGCCTGTGGTGACACAGCATATTTACCCAATCAGGATTGTGGGGCGGAAGGCCAGCTGTCCTCTACTGAAGCCATTCTGCAGGCTATCCAGACCAGTTTCACCACCCTGGGGGCATAATCCCAGGAGGCTGGCATGGACATCACTCTGTTGAGTTAGGATCTGAGTAATGCTGCCCACTGGGTTACTAAAGCAGAAGACCACATATGTGAACCGCAGTGCTGTGGCTTACTTAGTGGGCCGAAGATGCAAAAGTATGAGTTTTATTCCTGACCGCAAATCCCAGTACCATAACACATTAAGCTTTGATCCGAAATCTCCTTTCTGAGGTGCTGTGGAGGCACATTTTTACCTAGATTCTTAATTACACAGATGGAGATGAAATAGTCAGAAGTGTGCTAACACTGGAGCAAGTTCCTCATGGAATATGATATTCGCAAATTACACTAAATTGGTTCAGCAACAATGGAAGTTATTTGAAGTTCCTGAAATGGAAGAAACTCTCCAGTTACTGATGTGAGATATACACATTCAATATAGTGAATGAAAGGCCATCCATTAGAGGGCATTGGGGACCTACCCAGCTGAGCCAGCCAGGTTTCTGAATATGATATGGTGGATCTGTTGAACACAATGGCTACCTTTCTAGACATTTTAGTGAACTCTGCATGTACAACTGTGCCAAAGCTGCAATTTCCAAGAAAGACACAGTCATCGCCGAATAGATGTGTATCCTCTAAAATTAGGGTATCTGAAACATAGCGCTTAGCTGATTTCCCACCAACTGTCAGCCTAAGCTTTTCATTTAGTCTATTAACATTTCATGATGCAACCTTGAGTTGTCCGTTTCTTTAGTTTTTAAGGTCAGTACTGCCACTGGTTCAAACGGAACTGCCCAGTGTGGGAGGAGGCTTGAAAGGGGTGCAAAATGGTTGAATTCCTTGATAGGCTTAGTGCTTGATAGATATGGAGCCCTAACCGAACACGTTTTTTTACTCTTTCACCCATTCATTGATATTAGTTGACATTTGAGTAACGGCCATCCAAAATCCCACGTGTATGTTCTCTTTTCTGGCACATATAGGTCCTTTTCACATATCAATATCTTCTTTATGCCCATCGCTAACCTATCTGAAGTTATCACCACACACATTTTAGCGCAGCAAACTAATATGGCGCAGTATAACTGACCACATTAAATGAATGTGGAGTCTCAGTGTATGTCACTAATGACAACATGGTTGATACCCATAGAGTGGAAATAGAGCAGTACTTTCATCTGAATGGAGAGAGTCAGTAAATTCTTCCTTGACATTATGGAAGGTCTTTAGGCTGATCTTGAGATATAAAGTGATGGTATGCATTTTCAAACTGAAACAAAATAAGCAATAAGCTGCAAATTCTCTCGAGGCCCTTGTTTTGTTCAAGTGTAGGTTCTCCTTTTCTGATGGGACAGAGATATTGCGTGATTATAGAATATGTTAGTCTCTGTCACTGTCACGTTTTGTTGAATGAAGTTATAGAGATCCGGATGGCATCACACTATAGGGTCCACGTTTGGGAGTAAAGGAGACAGCACTGACTCAGCAAGAGATAGGATTTTCCAGCATTCAAGAGGAACATGTAACATATCTGGTGAACTCACAGTGGGGCATAGATTTGCTAACTTCTACCAGGGCCTGCATGGAAATGTGGGGAATTTTCATCCTGAGGCATTTCATCAATTTATGGATAACATTCCAACACCTCCACATTTGTGAGCTGTGAGGATTGTCTCAGATGGGTCGATTTCCAATGAAAGAAGGCCTTACGTTGACTAATATTTGGTAAAACTGCAGGCCCTGACAGGCTAATAGCTGATGTAAGATTTTTTGGACAGCTCTTACATAACCTATATAGTGCCTCGATATAAAGACTGCCCTGTCTCGAGATCTGGGAGAGAGGGAGATCACATTTTTCCTAAAGATGTTTCTCTCCCACCAGGTGGGAGTCATATAGTCTCTATTATTAAAGTCATTGCTAAGATCCTGCCAAACAGCCTCTTTTAGGTAATTTCATCATTGGTTCTTGTGGAGCAGAGACACACTATATGGTGCATGCACAATGCTCTGCCATTAATTGGTAAAATTCAAGGCCCATTAGCCATACTGCTGGTAAATTTGGAAAATGTGTTTTACTGCCTGGCAAGAGATTACCTATTTGCAGTCTTCAAGAGGATGAATCTGGACTCCACTTTAATTATTTTCATATGTTATACAGTCCGCAGAAGACCAGAGTTTAGTTTAGAAAGCTTTATTGAAGTAATAAGCATAGTAGAACATCAATACAAATTGTATGTTGAGGGGTGGCAGTAATAGAATAAGTTACAACAATGAGGTACTAAAAAGAATCACACCTCAGTTGAAACAAAACTATACCAAGTCAAATGCATTTTTAAGATTGTAAGAAGAAGGAGAAGAGAGAAAGGAGGAGAGAGAGAGAAGAGAGAAGAGGAAAGGGGGCCAAATAAAGAAGAAAAACAGATTATGTAACAGTGAATAAATACAAAATATATGATGGAAATACAATAAAGAGTGAATGCTCAAGCTTAACTGCTCGACCTAGAAAGAAAAGAAGTTAGAGGCAACCATAACAAATCTTTTTTAATCAACAAAGCAGTAGAATTAGCAAAAGCACGGTCAAGTCTATGATGATGACATAGTAAATTCCACCAGGCTTGGAAAGAGACTTTTGAAGTGTCCTGCCAGTTGGTGGTTATAATTTGAAGAGTGATAGCAAAAAACAAATCAATAAATTTACCCACCATGCCTTGAACATTCCAAGCAGGAGAGCAACTTCCCAGAAAAACATGTGAAATTTCAAAAGTAACATTAGTCGATAGAATATCATTCAATTTTGTCCAAACTTTGGACCAGAAAGCTTTAACAAGAGGGCAAAGGAAAAACATATGGAGGAAATCACTATTTTTGTTGGGACAAGACCAGCACTTCGGGGAATCTATTGACTTAAATGTATACATATCACAGGGAGTGATGAAGTCTATTATAAAAATAATATAAGGTCTGGGGTCACAAAAATCCAACCTTTTTAATATAAATGGGGAAAAAATTCCAACCACCAGAACCTTCTCATACCTCGGGGTCCTTTTTGATCATCAACTATCTTGGGGCCCCGCTGTTTTGAGGAAGAAGGGCGAGGTAACCCGCGTCAATGCGGCCATACTTGATTTCGCTAGAAAAATTGGCAATAGTCCGGTGGCTGCCTTGCTTAAATTATACCAGGCAAAGAGCATCGCCGTTGCTTGCTATGGAAGCGAGCTCTGGGGCTATAGCCAGATGCGGGACCTGGAGATTGTAGAAAATAATTTCCTGAAGCGGATATTGAGGCTGCCAAAGGGAACTGGAAACTTCTCTGTACATGAGGAGCTAGCTGTGCCCTATTTAAGTGATAGAATAGCAGCTAATCCCCTATTGTGCTGGTTGAATTGCTGGCTAAATAATGACATACCTCTTACCCATGATATACTAAAAGAAGCCTTAACATGGGATGGTAGGTTTAAGGTTCCATGGCTGAAGTATATTAATGATTGTTTTACTGAAATAGGACGGCCTGATTTGTTTTTAACCCCAGACTCTACCACCAAATTGGATAACACCTTTGTGAAAAATACATTCATGACAACCAGGTACTTAGCCCGGGAGGAGGCCGAGCTACAGAAAGACAGTGTTAAGAAACACGCACTACTTAAAACCTGTCTACAAATGGAACCATACTTATCATGGCCCATGACTGGCTATGAACGTTATCTATTAACAAGGTTCCGTTTTGATTTGTTTCATCTTTTACTGGCGGTACCAAGTGGGGCCCATCGAGGTCAAGTGTTGCCAGCTTGCGGCTGCGACGGAAAGTCTCCGCAAGATCTGGCGCACTTTTTATTTATTTGTTCTTATTACACAGTACCCCGGAGGCTATACTTAAAACCACGCCTCAAAGAACTGAAATTTGCACAGATTAAACCAGCACTTTACTACCTTCAACTCCTGAACTGTGACTGCACCTTATTTGTATGCAGTTTTTTTAAATTAGCAATTACATTCAGGAAAAGTATGGAGGGATGACTATGATGCTGTTGTTAGGTATATTTGTAACTTTTTATTTTTGCTATAACTATTTATATTTTTAAAGTGTTATTCTGCCTGTTACTCTTGTTTTACATTGTTCATGTAACCTCCATTTTCACAAATGAAATGGATCACTTGTTTTTAATTGTATGCTTATGAATTGTGCTTTTATGATTGTAATGTTAACAATCGAATAAAGTTATTTGAACTGAATTGAATATAAGGTCTGCGTAGTGCTAGCGGAACGTGAGGAGGTGTGAATTTTTTTCCAAAGAGAATCCCATGTGCATAAGGGAATTGTTAGGGCTAAATCCTTTTCCCATACAAGCTCTAATTCGGATTTGGTCCTATGTTTTGGAGAGTGGGATAATATTTTGCATATGGTAGAAGCTTTGAATTGAGTGGAGAAATCGAAGAGGGATGGGAAAGTTTGATCAGAAATGGTCGTGGGAGAGTCCTGAAGAGAAAGGCGAATAAGAGATTCCTTGAGTAGAGGATAGTGAAGAGCATGAGAAGAGGAAACATTGTAGGAAGATTGGAGATCTGAGAAATCCTTAAAAGATCCATCATTCATTAGATGTTGAGGTATAATAATACCCTTGTCAATCCATTCTTTCCAAAATAATGAGCGTTTGTTAATTTTAATGGATTTGTGATACCAGATTGGGGTGCGTAAAAAAGGATCAGCAGTAAGTAAGTGAGAGTGAAGCAGAGAGGTAGCTAGGCTTTGGAATGGATGAAAATATGAGACGAGAGACGTTTAGGCGGCTGAGACAAATGGATAGCAGAGAGAAAAGAAAAAGGAGAGTATTGAGTGTGTTCCAGCGAGCTCCATGCTGTTAGAGGCGGATCTGAGGTGTCAGATAAGAAAGTCCAGAAGTGTTTTAGAGTGAAAGCAGAATGATAACGACGAAGATTAGGAAAATTAACACCACCTAATTCCTTAGACGACTGAAGGCGAGCCAGTGAGATCATTGGTTTGCGATTATTCCGAAGAAACTTGGAGAGAGAACTATTAATAACACGGAAAAAGGAATTGGGAAGAGAGATAGAAAGCATAGATGAGTAAAAATTGATAATAGGAAGAAGCATCATCTTAATGGTATCAAGTCTACCCCACCATGAAATAAATAATGGAGACCAACCATCAATCAGAGCGGACATTTTCTTAAGAATATCTGCAAGGTTGATTTTAATAGTTTCCTTAATGGTATTAGCGTAAAAAATACCAAGACATTAGATATGTTTAGAAGTTCGTTCAAAACCTGTGTCCGAAAACATAGAAGGAAGACAGAATTTGTTGAGAGGTAAGATCTCAGATTTATCTACATTTAGTTTATATCTAGAGACTTTTGAGTATTCCTGTAAAAGTGAGAAAAAGGATGGGAGGGAAGGGGATGGGTTAGAAATGTACAAAAGAATATGATCTGCATATGCAGTAAACTTAATATCAAGCGACTTAAACTGAAAACCTGTATAGTGAGGGGAGCGTTTGATTGATTCTAAAAAGGGTTCCAACGCAAGGATAAAAAGAAGGGGAGAAAGGGGACATCCCTGTCTGGCCCCTCGAAGAAGGAAATAACGGGATTGACAACCATTTGCCCAGACGGAAGTGGTCAGAGCTGAATATAGAAGTTGAATATATTGGAGAATAGGAGGGCCGAAACCATGCCATTTGAGGGCACCAAAAACAAAATTCCAATTAAACCTATCAAACCCTTTTTCAGCATCCAATGTTATAGCGGCTAAAGGAGAATCTAACTTAGAGGCCAGATGGATGATTTTAAGGAAAATACGTGAATTATCTGTAATGGAACAACCTTTGACAAATCCGGATTGATATATTTTAACAAGATCAGGATAACTTTATTAATACGTATGGTGATTAATTTTGCAAATATTTTACAGTCAGTGTTAATCAAAGAGATGGACCTATCATTTTTACAGAGAGACGGATCTTTATCTTTTTAGGTGTCAGGCATAGCATAGCTTGAGTAAAAGTGCCATGTGCTGTACCGTTGGCAAGAAAGTGAATAATTAAAGAGAGAAGGTGAGGAGTCAAAAGTGGTTTAAGTTGGAGGAAGAATCGTACGGAAAAACCATCTGGACCGGGAGTCTTATTTTTAGGTAAAAGGGAGATAGCATCAATGATTTCTTGTTCAGAGATAGAGGAATTCCATGAAGAGAGGTCAACTTGGTTCTCGGGAGACTTAGGAATTCGTTAAAAAAAAATCAATAAGATCAGTAGAGGGAGAAGATTCTGGGGTATAAAGGGAGGTGTAATAATCAGTAAAACAATCGAGAATCTCAGAATCTGATAGATGCACAATTCCGAAGGAATCCTTAATATTAGCAATTTTTGTTTTTTGCTTTTTAATTTTAAGATAGTTTGCGAGAGATCTGCCAGCCTTATTGCGTCCACCATACATTTTTGCATTGAATTTAAGAAGGTTTTTACAGGCCGAACCCAAAGATTGCTTGTTATATTGCATTTTTGCTTTAATAAGTTTGGATAATGTGTCCGGGCAATTAGCAGAGAAATATTAATGTTTCAAGAATTTAATTTGTTTAAGGAGTGAAATGGAGACTGAGAGAGCTTTCTTCTTTTTCCGGGAGACAAAGTCAATAATAAAACCCCTGGCGGAAGCCTTAAAGGCGTCCCAAACTAAATGAAATTGAGAGACAGAAGAGATATTACGGAGAAAGAATTCATCTGCAAAGAGCAAAAACTTTTCTAAGAATTGAGAATCTAAAAGAAGAGAATTATTAAAGCGCCAGCGCCTAGATGAGGGTGTAGGAGAAGGATGTTCGATATCTAAAATGATAGGGGCATGATCAGAAATAAGAATGGATCCAATCTCAATGTTATTCATGAATTGTAGGGTATGTTGAGTGAGGAAAATATAGTCTATCCGGGAGTGGGATCTGTGGGCAGGGGAAAAAAAGGAATATTCTAGGACATCCAGGTGTGAAGTTTCCATGCATCAACTAGTCCCCTTGCAGTGATTGCTTCTTGAAAAGTTTTTTGCATCTTATTGGGGACATATTTGGCTTGGGATTTTCGGACCAGGAAGGGATCCATGAGTTGGTTACAGTCTCCACCCACAATCAAATTATCAGTAGCATGTGAGGAGAGAAGGGTAGAAAAATCAGACCAAAAAGATGAGTCAATACCATTTGGCCCATACACATTACAAAAGGAGAAAGGGGTGCTATTAACTGTAACGTCTAAGAATAGCCATCTACCATTAGTATCTTTAGTTTCATTTTGTAAATGAACAGTCAATGACTTATGGAAAAGAATAACCACACCATTCTTATTACTGTCAGCTGGGGAGCAAAAAATGTTACCCACCCAATGTTTACGTAATGAGGATAAATCTTGTAATCTGAGGTGTGATTCTTGTAGCAGAGCAATATGACATTTCAATTTAGCAAGGTGGGACAACACTCTCTGCTTCTTAACAGGATTACATATACCTTTTACATTCCATGAATTGATTCGGAGATATGTCATAGGTAAGGTTTGTGAAGGGGTAGACAATTACTAAGTACAAGAGATGCAGAAGAGATAAAACTAAAGTATTACAAAGCAAAATAGAATACAAGTATTGAAAAAGAAGAGGAATGAAAAAAAGACCATAGCAAAAAGGAGGAAGAGTATGTATAGTCGGTTGGTTTAACAAAAGAGGTGAATGAGGATGAGAGAATAAAAGCATTGTTATGAAAGAAAAAAGGTAGAACAACAAACATATTACAGAAAAAGACCCATGAAGAAAAAGATGAAGAAGAGAAGAAAGACAGAATTGAAGAAGATGGGAGAAAAAGCCTATTCGCCAAGGGAGAGATGGAGAGAAAAAGGTGAAGAACAAGGAGGAAAAGGAGTGCGATGAAGAGAGGGGAGGAGGAGCGCATAGTCTGCCAAGTAAAGATAACAAAAAAAAATGGACATTGTGATGAAAAACATTAACGTGTGAGGGGGGCGGCGAGGAACAAGACAACCACACGAACAAAGAGAGAAGAACAAGATTACCTTTCTATTTTAAAGATCACAATATAAGTAAAAGAAATACCAAAGACAAAGGCAAACGAAGGAACAGAAGGAAGGGAACTTACCAAACAGAAGAGAGGAATTGCACCAAAATGAATCACATAGTACAGATAAGGGGGTCAACAGAGGTGAGGAACGTCAACATCAATTCCATGGAGGGGAGGCAGGAAGTCTGTGGGAGATAACAAACAGACATAGTTAAAAATTACCAACTACATATTAAACACAATAAAACAGACCAATACAGAAACAACATAAAGCAATTAAGGCTCACTCAGTTCCATAAGTTCTCCTTTATGCGCATGGATGAACTTCCGAAGGTCGGCAGGATCCTCAAAACTCAAAGTTCTTTCTTTATAGGTGACTTTGAAGTAACAAGGATGTATGAGACCATAGCGGGCATTCATGGATCTCAAGGCAGGTCGAAGATCAAGGAATTCCTTCCGCCAGGTAGCAGTTGGCTTGGAATCATCTTGACTGAAGAAAACTTTATGGCCAGACCAAAGCATTTGCTTGTTTTGCTTAGCTGCGTTCAAGACTGCCATGAGATCCGAGTAGAGAAGAAAATAAGCAATTATTCCTCTTGGTTTAGATGAGAAGGATGCACTCTGTGGATCCAACCGATGAGTTCTTTGGATGTTAAAGTCCATAGATTTTGGGAGACCAACTATCTGAAGGACTTGAGTTATCAAAAATGTAATCCTATCTGATCCTTCTGAACCTTCCGTAATACCATAATGCGTTGATTGTTGTGCCTATTTCGATTTTCTAAGTCCTCTGTAGATTTTTTGAGCGAACTGTCTTCTTTAGTGAGGCAATTGACTTTGGCGAGAACATCTTGAGCATCACTGACTTTTTGTTCCACATCCGAAAGCCTCGAGCCCAGACCAGACCACTTCTCATCTAACCTCTGTAGAGTGGCGGCTGTGTCAGTCATGAAAGGACTAACGTAAGGGGGAGCGGTGACTTAGAAGGAGAGGGGATGGGTCCTTCTTAATGCGTTTACCAGAACCAGAAGCGCCATCTTTCCGTCCACCAGCAGAAGCCCCCTGTGATTTATTTGGATGATGAGAATCCATGTTGGCACCAGAGAGGAAGTAAAGGCAGCCGTAGATTATGTAGTGAGAAAAAAAAAACAAAGCAAGGAGACAGCGTTGTAGAAATAGTAAAGAATAGCCAATAACCAGCAAAATGTCACTAAATGATAGTGGTAAAAAGTAGAATGCAACAAGAATAAACGTTACAAAATTACTCGAAGATAAGTATGCATTCTATATTTCTATAAGTAAAAAGAGAAAGAGTCCCGCAAATCTTCTCTAAATAGGTGAAAGTACCGCAAAAATGTGCAAAGAAGCTGGTCACAGCTACTATATTAACCCCTTCCCTGCTGCCGTCAGCTGTTGGCCGTCGCGAGCACTACCTCGCTGGTGCTGCGAACGTCCAACGGCCGATGCATCCCCGCCAACTCGTTCAAACTGCCGCGAAAAAACGGCCGCGGCTAACGGGTTAAAGAAGAGGCTGTCATCCAGTTATTTACCAATTCCTTTTAACAACATGAGAGGCAATAAAATACACTGAACGGTCTATGTGAAATGTGATGGTATCATAGCCAGCTTGACAAGGAAAGCAAGTTCTGAAGTATTTGGAACATCGTCATCATGGTCGGGTGAATTGCCGCTGAAGAAAAGCCTAAAATGGTGGCCGCTATGAGGCAGAGACAAGGGGAGCTCATAAGAGAACAAAAAGACCCTCTAGAGGTCCAAAAACTTGCCATTCAGCTCTCGGATATATCCTCCGCTGGAAACCGAGATTGCGGTGAAAAGGCGCTGCTTAGCAAAAGACCCTTTCTCGGCGAGCGGAGCTCGGAAAGACGGAGCTCTTCAAACGGCGGCCATCTTGCTTCGCCGCTGCCGCAGTGTCTACTCAGTATATAGGGCATTTGTTTTAGGTATAGTCCTCGTGCTCTTAACTGATGTTTGCACAAGATGGATTCAGTTACTGAGAGATATTTATATCTGGATCAAAAGTGTTGGTCTGTGGCCTTCATCAATCATAAACGTATGAAACTTGAATCGAACCTCATGCTCTCTTTCAGGGAACGCAACGCAATAATTTTTATCCCTCATCACTAAATAATGAGAAAGTGATTTTACGTCGATTGAACATAACCAGATGGGATCGTCTTCTTCAAAAGATACATCACGGATGTGATGTAAAAAATCTGTAGTGTCTTTGACATAGGTACGTGATAGTTGGACAAAAGGTTGTAAATATTTGTCTATAAGCTTTCCTGTAGCTTCATGAATGCTACCACGAGTAGAAACAATGGGCCTGAAAGGAGGTTGTGTCAAACTCTTGTGAATTATCGGCAGCATGTACATCGACGTAAAATCACTTTACACCAGCATACCGCATGACCTTGGAATGGAGGCAATTGGGAACATTTTATTGCAATCTGATCTAGACATTGATTTTCAATTTTTTTTAATGCAACTAATGCATTTCACGTTGTATCAGAGTTATTTCCAATGGGAGGACCAGCACTATGTACAGTTGTCCGGTACTTCTACGGGCAACTGTGCCGCGCCGGTTTATGCCAACGCATTCATGAAATATTTTGAGGAAAACAACATCTTGAGCCTCAACACTTGGATGACTCATGCCACAATTTTCCTAAGGTATATTGACGACATCTTCGTCTTATGGCAGGGAGATCATGAATCTTTGAATACAGCACTAATACAATTAAACAACATCAATGATCGTATCCAATCCACTTATGAGTTCAACCAGGAGTCCATCACCTTCTTGGACGTCAAAATTACCCGCACTAAGGATCATTTAGAAATTAACCTGTACAGAAAGACCACTGACAAAAATAACACCTTGCACTACAAATCCTTTCATCAGACAGCTTTGAAAAATCATCTGCCGTTCTCCCAGCTCCTCCGGGTGAAACGGATTGTATCTGATGCTACCAAGTTTGAGGAACAGGCCACCAATATGATCAAACGCTTTGAACAAAGAGGTTATCCGCAGACAATCCGGAGAAATGGCAAAGAGCGCTGTGACAAACTAAATCGTCAAGAAATATTGGCATTCAAGCAAAAGGAAATCATCAAAAGACCTGTGGTCGTTTCCAAATATTCTGTTGTTTCAAAAGCATACAGGGCATCCATACTCAGACATTGGTCAATCATAGGCACTGAGCCTGATTTTAAACAGATTTTCCAAGGACCACCGCTATTTGCTTACAAGAGAAGTAACAACTTGAAAGAAATCATCACTAAACCCAAACAGGAAACTTCCATTGTTTATAAAGGCAATCAACCATGTTTGAATTGCAAAAATTGCAATAACCTCATCAAAGGGCCAGTCATAAAACACACCATGAAAGGCACGAACATCAACCTGAAACTCAATGCTACTTGTGACACGGAAAATGTAGTGTACATTATCAAATGTCCTTGCGGATTGATTTATACTGGGAAGACTTCACGCAAACTTAAAACATGAATTAACGAACACAAAAGTAATATTAGGACTGAGAATGTAAAATCAACTCTGGCAGTTCATTTTAAAGACAACAGACACAATGTTAGCCAACTACGATTTGCCGCTGTTGAAGTAGTGGCTAAGCGCGATGACAGAGACAACAACAATTTTCTCTTGCAACGAGAAAATCACTGGATTACATTTCTACAAGCCTCCAAACCATTTGGTCTTAACGATCAGATGGAATTGTTGTGCTATTTATGATATAGTGGACTTCATGTTTATTTTTTGATCATATACATTGCCCTTTATTTTTCAATCATAGTTTCCAATTCAACGCAATCCTCTTGTTTTCCCTCAGTTTTATTTAAATTGTGAATGATTATGGTATTGATTAGTACACAATTGCTTTTCTCACCTATTCTTCACCTTCCAATCACCGTTCTTCGATACATTTGGGTAACGCACTCTCACAAGATGGCCGCCACGAACATTGTCCTCTTTCTATGCTTATACTCCACACATTTAATATCCGCCTTCTTCGACACTAACCAACACTTTGGCGTAGAGCGATGGCCGCACGGCATTATCTGAAAGAAACAGGTTAGTATTAGATTCCTTACCTTAGAATATCCCCAGGCGTCAGTCTGGATCCGGAAACTTTTGCGTAGCAGTACCCCTGCGCGTCGGTAGGCGTCGTCTGCAGGCGTCCCCTGCGGCTCCGCGTCGTCGGCGTCGTGCGCCGTGATGACGTCGCTGGAGTATATAGACGCCGCCTCCGCGCGCTGACGTCAGTTCTTCTTTTTTCCGCGCCAGTTAGCGCAGATCCGAAGAGCAGTACTCCGGTCTTTTGACCAAGTTTTTTGTTAACTAATTGATCTTTACGGTGCCGGTAGGATGCCCGGTTTCAAGAGTTGCGACGAGTGCGACCGCCTGATGTCGGTCACCGACCACCATCGACTCTGCCTCCGGTGTCTGGGCGCGGACCACGACGTGGAGTCCTGCGTCGACTGTCGGGCCTTGACTGGAAAAGCTAGGCGGGAGCGGTCCCGCAAGCTTCTCGAGCTCCGGGTGTCGGCCCCGCGTCGAGAGCGGTCCCGGTCCGGTCGGAGGTCGAGGGAGCGGTCGAGGGAACGATCGCGGAGCCGCCATGGGCGCTCCGGGAGTCGCCACCATTCCTCCGGCTCGTCAGGTAAGCACAAGAAGTCGGGGCGTCGCCATCGCACCCCCGACTCCCCCCGACGCCCGCGTGCTGCGGCCGGGGGCTCGGGTGACCCCACCCCCGCGGTCCCGCGTGGGTCGCCGACGCCGTCTACCCCACACCTGTCGGTCCCTGGGGAAGGCGCGTCGCGTGAGGAGATCGAGGCCTTCCTCATTGCTATGAGGGCGAGGTCTTCTCCGGCGGGGCCTTCGGCGCCTGCGGGCCCGTCGGTCCCGTCTGGGGGCCCGAGCGGTTCGGGTGCTCCTGCCCCGGCGCCGCCGGTGGCTCCGGCCCCGGCGCCGCTGGTTCCCTCTGGTTCGTCGCCGGCTGGTCTCCCGGCCTCTCCGGCGTCGGTTCCTGTGGGCCAACCCGTGGTACCGCCCCCGCGTGGTGCAGCGACTCCGCCGTCGGCTCCGGCCGGCGTCGGGTCCCCGGCACCGACGCCGCGCGGCGCCACCCCCATTTCCTCCCCGACTCCGGACACGGAGCCGGACCGGCGTCGGCCGACGCCGGATCCGACGCCGATGGGGCCCGTTGACCCCGATGTCTATATCGTCGATCCAGAATATGGGTATGATGAGGAGGAGTATGGAGAGGGTTGGGAGGGGTCTGAGGACCCTCTATCCCGTGCCTGCCAGTATGATGTGGACTGGGTAGGTGATCTGGGTGATGCCAGTGGCCTGGACGAGTCGCCCAACCCTGGGTTTGTCTCTCCGTCCCCTGTGGCGTCCGAGGCAGGTGCTGCCTATTCGGTGGTCCTGATGAGGGCTGCCAAGGCCTTACACCTTGAGCTCCCCGTCGCGAAGGTCAAACCGAATATTCTGACGGAAGTGTTTAAACCGCAGTCATGCCCCCAGGAGCCTCTGCTGCCGTTTAATGAGGCCCTGACGGATGTCCTTCTGGGCACCTGGTCCAGGCCCGCTTCTGGTGCGCCGGTTGACCGGAACGTTGCCAGGCGTCACCGTCCATGCTCGGACGACCCTGCCTTCCTGTCCACCCATCCCTCCCCGGAGAGTCTGGTGATCCAGGCCTCCACTTCACAGTCCGCATTTCCGTCGGCTCCGCCCGACCGGGAATCAAAGAGGTACGACCAATTTGGTAAAAAAGTGTTTTCCTCTTTGAGCGCTGGACTGCGGTCTTGTAACACCGCGTGCCTCTTGGGCCGCTACACCCACTCCCTGTGGGATACGGTCGAGGAGTGTTTGCCGCAATGCCCCCAGGAAGTGCGGGACAAGCTCACCCGGGCCTTGGTTGAAGGCCGGGATGCGGCGCGGTACTCGATCCGTTGTGGTCTGGACACCACAGACTCACTGGGACGGGCCATGTCCACTACGGTGGCGATTCGTCGCCATGCCTGGCTGAGATCTGCCAACTTCTCACCAGACGTCCAAAATACACTTATGGACATGCCATTTGATGGCAGTCGCCTATTTGGTGACAAAGCGGACCACGCGCTGGAGCGCTTCAAGGACTCCAGGGTCACGGCCAAGTCCTTGGGTCTCTCGACCCAGCGCCAGCAGACGGGTTCGTTTCGGCCCTTTCGTGGCCAAGGGAGAGGAGGTCCCACACGTGCTGCCAGCCACGCGACGCAGAGCGCTCCCCAGCGCGGTGGCGCCCGTGGTTTCCGCCGTGGTTGCGGTAGAGGCCAGCGTCGTGGTCAGTCCACGCCTCCCTCCGCTGCGGCATCCATGTCTTCCTAGTCCGAGCTTTCGGGCTCACGTGACGCCAGTGGGTGGCAGGGTTCGCCATCACCACTCCCGCTGGCGCGCGATAACATCGGACAGGTGGGTGCTGCAGCTTGTCCGAAGGGGCTATGCTCTCCCCTTCGAGTCCACTCCTCCAGCCATGCCACCGCAGAACCACCGTGTGTCGGGGGACCACTTGACACTTCTGCAGGAGGAAGTTACGGCCCTCTTGGCCAAGGGGGCCATCGAGCGCGTTCCTGGGCCAGAAGTAGGGTGTGGTTGCTACTCCCACTACTTTCTGGTACCCAAGAAGGACAAGGGAGGCCTGCGTCCTATCTTGGATCTACGGAACGTCAACGGCTTCCTCCGGAAGGAGAAGTTCAAGATGTTGACTTTGGCTCAGGTCTTGGCTGCTCTAGACCCACAAGACTGGTTGGTAGCGTTGGACTTGCAGGATGCGTATTTTCACATCCCCGTCCTGCCGGCCCACCGGCGTTACCTGCGGTTCACGGTAGGCCACGAGCACTTTCAGTTTATCGTGCTCCCATTCGGCCTTACCAGCGCCCCACGGGCGCCCCACGGGTGTTCACGAAAGTGATGGCGGTGGTCGCAGCTCATCTGCGCCGATTAGGGGTTTCAGTCTTCCCCTACCTCGACGACTGGCTGTTGAAGGCGGGCTCGCCCCAGACAGTCGTCCACCACCTTCAGATGACGGCAGACCTCCTGCACGAGCTGGGGTTTTCCATCAATGTGCCGAAATCACACCTGTGTCCCTCTCAAAAGCTCCTTTTCATCGGAGCGGTTCTCGACTCGGCGCAGTTTCGGGTTTATCCTCCGGAACGGCGGGTCCGGGATTTTCAGGCTCTGATTCCCATCTTTCAGCCGTTATCCCGGGTTTCGGTCAGGTTGACGCTGCGGCTTCTGGGGCTGATGGCCTCCTGCATCCTTCTGGTGCATCACGCCAGATGGCGGATGCGGGCTCTGCAGTGGGACCTGAAGTTTCAGTGGGCCCAGCATCAGGGCAACCTATCCGACCATGTCCTGATCTCGGAGGGCACTGCGAGACAGTTGCAGTGGTGGCTTACGGACCGCGATTGGGTCAGGGGCAGATCCCTCTCCCTTCCCCAACCGGAGCACGTGGTTGTGACGGACGCGTCCCTCCAAGGCTGGGGTGGCCACTTGGGAGAGGCGGAGATCAGAGGCCTCTGGTCTCCGGCGGAGTCCCGGCTCCATATCAACATGTTGATTCGCCTAGCACTGAAGGCATTCCTCCCCTTTGTCAACGGGAGTGTAGTGCAGGTGTTCACGGACAACACCACCGCCATGTGGTACTGCAACAAACAGGGCGGTGTGGGGTCGTGGACCCTTTGCCAAGAGGCTCTGCGCCTCTGGCAATGGCTGGAACGTCAGGGCGTGACTCTGACGGTTCAACACCTGGCAGGTTCTCTGAACGCCAGGGCGGACGAACTCAGCCGTCGGTGCTCGGTGGATCACGAATGGCGTCTGAACTCGGATGTGGCGAGAGGCCTCTTTCAGCAATGGGGAGAGCCTTGGTTAGATCTATTCGCCACAGAAGAGAACGCGCAATGTCATCAGTTCTGCGCGTTGGAGTTTCCAAGACGGCACTCGCTCGGCGACGCCTTTCGGCGCGAGTGGAGTTGCGGTCTGTTGTACGCCTTTCCGCCTATACCACTTCTGCCCAGAGTGCTGAAGAAGATCAGGCGCGACCGGGCCCAAGTTATCCTTGTGGCTCCGGACTGGGCTCGAAGGTACTGGTATCCCGAGCTACTCAGCATGACAGTCGGTCCCTCGATCCGCCTGCCCCTTCAGGAGGACCTTCTGTCGCAGCAGCAGGGGACGGTCCTCCACCCGAACCTGTCCAGTCTCCACCTCCATGCGTGGAGATTGAGCGGCGACAGTTGAGGCCATTTGACTTGCCTCCTGAAGTCTGTGATGTCATTCTGGCAGCCAGGCGTCCCTCCACAAAGTCGGTATACGCCTGCCGGTGGAACAGATTTGTGGCATGGTGCACAGCGAAGGCTGTGGATCCCCTTTCTGCCCCTCTGTCTGAGGTTCTCCTCTTCCTCCTTTCCCTTGCCCAGCAGGGCTCTGCTCTGGGCACTATCAAGGGCTATCTTTCTGCCCTTTCCGCCTTCTTGAGGCTACCTGATCAGCCATCTTTATTCAAGTCCCCTATTGTGTTAAGATTCTTGAAGGGCATCACGCACATGTATCCTCCAACTCCGTTCGTGATGCCTCAGTGGGACTTGAACCTGGTTTTGACTTTCCTGATGTGCGCTCCCTTTGAGCCCCTTCATTCCTGTCCTCTCCGTCTTCTCACCTTAAAGACGGCCTTCCTGGTAGCCATCACCTCTGCCAGGAGAGTGAGTGAGCTCCAGGCTCTTTCTATTCAACCTCCTTTCTTGTCTGTTCATCCTGATAAGGTGGTTCTTCGGACTAGACCTTCTTTCCTGCCCAAGGTAGTCTCTGCTTTTCACATTGGGCAGTCCATCACCTTGCCCTCCTTCTTCCCGCCTCCGCATCCTTCAAAGGATGAAGAGCGGCTCCATCGTCTGGACCCAAAACGTGCGCTTTCATTCTATATGGATCGCACACGCCAGTTCCGGGTGGATGACCAACTGTTTGTTGGCTACGTGGGTGAGAAGAAGGGAAGGGCGGTACAGAAACGGACCATCTCTCGGTGGGTCGTCCTGTGCATCAAAGCATGCTACTCTTTGGCTCGGAAGGAGCCTCCTGTTGGGCTGAGGGCCCATTCCACTCGGGCCACGGCGGCTACTACTGCCCTGGGCCGGGGAGTCCCTTTGCAGGACATTTGCCAGGCGGCCACGTGGGCCTCGCTGCACACCTTTGCGAGGCACTACTGCATGGACAGTCAAGTCCGGAGGGATGGCTTCTTTGGCCGTTCGGTCCTCCAGGACTTTCTGGTGTAGGTTGTATTGGTTCGCAGACCCACCACCGGGGTTGGTATTGCTGGGGTATCTATTCTAAGGTAAGGAATCTAATACTAACCTGTTTCTTTCAGATGAACAAGTTACTTACCTTCGGTAACGATATATCTGTAAGAAACAGTAGTTAGTATTAGATTCCTTACCGCCCCGCCCATCCTCCCCGTTCTGCGAACTGATACCTAGGGTTAAGGACATCCCTTTCAGGGCCCTAGTTTCAAATGGCACCAGTGTTGGTTCTCACATGGCTCTGCGTGTTCTGGCGCGGAAAAGCTGTGTGCAAAGAACTGACGTCAGCGCGCGGAGGCGGCGTCTATATACTCCAGCGACGTCATCACGGCGCACGACGCCGACGACGCGGAGCCGCAGGGGACGCCTGCAGACGACGCCTACCGACGCGCAGGGGTACTGCTACGCAAAAGTTTCCGGATCCAGACTGACGCCTGGGGATATTCTAAGGTAAGGAATCTAATACTAACTACTGTTTCTTACAGATATATCGTTACCGAAGGTAAGTAACTTGTTCGACATGCAGCCAGCTTTGGATTATTAGTAAGTTTACCAATCGAGTCTTCACTAAAACGGGTTCTACGCTTTATCTTTTAGTCACTTAACTCACTTGGGGTATACACTTTTATATTAATAACCGCACTTGACCGGATAGCGCGACCCATATAAAACCACTTTTCTGAGTTTTCTCATGCACTCTGCATGCACTTTCAGGATTTAAAACGCACCCAGCTACATGATGTTTTCCATTCGCGACTTATGTCTAACTGTTCCTTTGAATTTATTTCATGCACTGGTTACTTTATACCATTGAGTCTTTTTGACGTTTTTTTCAATTACTTTCTTTCCTCTTATCTTGCGTTTCCCATCTTCCTGCACAAGTCAAGAACATGTTTGCTACTGTACATATTTTTGTGTGTGTCATGACACTTTGGCAGATCCTACATACATTGTATTTGCATTATTTTCAGACTACCCCAGATGAAGGACTTCCTCTGTCCGAAATGCATGGGGTGATGAACTGACTATGAATCACATGCATATTCTCTGGGAATGTTAACAAAACTTTAAATCAGCCATCAACAAAATGAACAAAATATTTCCATGTGGAGACAACATGGAATAAACTTTATGATGATGGAAATCACTATTTGTTGAATTTCATTGATACAGAATTCTTCAAAACTTTCCTGCGTTCTAATTGGTTGTGCTCAGGGAGTCGACACTTATCCTAAGTGTCGCAGACTGCATTTTGATTACCACACCTTTGTCGGGGAGTGATATCCTTGGTGCACACCACAACCTGTTTAAATTATCCAACAGCGGAGTGCGCAACCTCAACCCTTTTTTTTATTTCAAAGCAATCATGGACATGGTGGTCTGCTGATCCCAGCAGGCCACCATGTCTACAATTTTAGCGATTCCTAAGGGGTCGCAAATTGCGATCTACCTCATTAACATTAATGAGGTAGGTCGATTTGCGTCCCACTAGGAATCGTTATATGAAAGTCATGGAGTTCCATACTTTGGAAATAGCGATTACCTAATTGCTATTCTCAGAAAATCAAAATTAGGTAATCGCAATTTCCAAATTTCATACATGTGGCCCAAAGAGTTTAATAGGGTCGAAACAAGCAAAGACACTTTACTTCTGTGATAAATATACACAGAAGTCAAATGTCCACACATCGTTTGTGCACAATAAATGTAAATGTAAAGGCCTTTTCCTTGAAAGCATTTCAGTGGAAAATGTGTCCTCTGTAAATGGTAGTATTCCCCCTCACCCACACTCATTGCTTTGCTCTTATGTTTAGGACAGTGTGATGCAAAATGCACCATAAAATGCATTCTACAACCCTACCGTTCTCCTGCTAATTGGGCATGGTTCATTTGCTACACGTAATGTAGAGCTTGCTTTGATTTTTCACAAACCCTGTAACTTTAGTAACGCAACATTGATGGCAGCACCCCCACTCTGAAAATTGTTCCAGAACCACTGAGCACAAGAAACTCTGCTGTGGACTGGAACAGGTTTTGCACAAGAGATTGCCCTTACTGTCTTGGAGGGGTGGGATACACTGGGAATTTCCATATTGGGTTTAGTGGCGGGACTAACCTATATTCGGTCTTTCTTTGAATTACAGAAGGCATCTTGCCTCCCCTCTACATAATTTTATCACTATTTCCAACATTGTCATGCCCAAATGCCATACTTTAAAGATCTCATAAGCTACCAGATTTCAACACCCTAGAAAGCAAACTCATGCCTTTGGATGACGCGAAAATCAAAATATATAGATCCCTGATAATCAACACACCAGATTCCTTACCCCGATTGATGGCTACTTTAGAAATTAACATAAGTCATCTAGAACATAGAGAGTGGCAGGTGAAACTTACCGCCCCTCACAAAGTGGCAACTGTTTTTTCGCTACTGGCAAGTACAACTTAAAGATTTACACATGCTGTACTTCTAAAGGTTAGACTATGGAACTTGGGAGGAATTCCTTCATTAAGTGTCCGAGTTTAGAAGGCGATTCCTTTCATATGGTTTGGAACTGTTAATTTATTCAAGCATTATGATCTAGGGTAGTGGTGCTGAACATTATGGACAAACTTGACATTAACAGATACATCTGAACTTTAATTCATTTGGTTCTTGTAGAGTGAGGCATATCACTCGCTTAGGGTGTCTCTCGAATGCTTGATATGTGTAGTTTTTTTCTCTAAATTAATGAATAGGATCATTGAAGTCCATATTTATGCATCCAGAGGACCACAACATAAATATGAAAAAATATGGAGTCCATGGATGAATTGCTCAGACTTTATTTGACTTATCTAACTCTTATTACCCTTATTTAGGACTGGCTACAGACTGCATTAGCTGTATGTTGGTCATACCTATTGTTTCCAATAAACATAGAGTGGACTTTGGCCTGCCCATTGTTCAAGATTGAATAGCTTTTTTTTTTTTTTTTTTTTTTAAACCTTTATTGAGGCAATCGTGAAATACACAGCTGTTTCCCCCTACATCCTGCAGCTTGCAGGCCGGCAGCAATCATGGAAATCACAATGCACAGAATGCATCAAGAGGGGCATATCTGACACAGCAAGCCGCCTACAACCCGTCTGGGCCGGCCGCGTTGAGGACTATGAGGATCCGTGGCTGGTAGCATTCAAGAATGGTAGAGGCTACGATATGCTCAGGGCAGAGATTGTATGAGGTTTTCGATTTTTCTTTTATTCCCTTTCGTTTCCCCCCCCCCCCTTATATATGCACAACGAACAACTACTTCTTAATCCTGTGGTCCAGTTATCCGGTGAGTCAAGCGTGTCTGGTCTTCCCTCCTGGCCCCCACCCCTTCGAGTCTTGAGGTGGGAAAGGAACACCGAGGCGAGAGATCAACCCTCCTGTGTGCCCTGGCCTAGGGTAGAAGGCCCCACGCAACCCCCCAGAACATGTGAAGGAGTGTGTAAGTCGGGGAGAAGGAAGGTGTGGGGAGGTGGGATCAAAAGCCAAGCAGCCAAGAGAAGGGACGTGTTCAGTAATCTGTTTGCAAGGCCTGTACCTGTCAGAAGCCGCGAGTGGGTTATATGTAACAACTATACTAAGTGGAGTGTCGTGGAACACCACGCGGTCAACCTACAAACAGGGGAAGGAGGTGTGAGTGTTTCATATCATACGGGCACGCTGAGCGCCATGAAACGCAGGACGGGCTTAGGGCCAAGAACGCTGCCGAATTTAGGTATTCAAAGGACGAGCTATTGGCCATAGGTAGGAGTGTGGAGGGAATTCCTCAAAATGCTCTACCACAGTCCTCTATAATGCTGGATTGTGGGCTGATCAATAGTAGATCCCTGGTAAAACATCACCAGGAAGTGTCAGACTTGCTAAATGACATGGACCTAGATGCCCTATTCATCACGGAGACGTGGACTAGTGTGGACACTTCTGTTGAGTTGGGTTTGTCGTGCCCGGAAGGGTATAAGTTATTCCATAAACCTAGGCCACTGGATAGAGGAGGGGGGCTTGGAGTGATTTATAAAGATAAGTGGGACTTTTCCCCTTTACAGATTGACGGAGTGGCGTGGGTGGAGCTACTGGGGTTCTCCTTGCAAGAACCAAAAGGTAGGATCCTGACTGGATTGCTATGTTATAGACCACCTGGTGCGGATACACAATACCAGGCGCTGCTTGACACTATTGCTGCCCTTGCCCTGTCTCACTCCAGAATGCTGATTTTGGGAGATTTTAATCTATGGGAAAATGGGTCCTTGGGGTGCCATCTGAGGGGTCTGAAGGACATCTGTGTCAACTGGGGTCTTGATCAGCTGGTACAAAAACCAACTCACTCAGGGGGACATATCCTAGATATGGTCTTTGCTAACCAGACAAAGACTAAGGTGATTGATATCCTACCTCAGTGCTGGACCGACCACTCCTTAATCCATCTACAGATCTCCATACTCATTGTGGGGAACGGAAGTGAGTGCCAGGTGACTTATAGGAAGGGAAGGAATTGGTCTAAACTACCAAAGGATAAAACAAAGCCTATCTTCATAAGCAATATATCCTACGATCCAGAGGAATCGGTAGACCTGAACTATCAAAAGTACTGTAAACATATCATAAATACCCTGGATACATTTGCCCCTCTGAAAAATAAACAAAATAAGAGGAAACCATCTGCCCCCTGGTTTAATGAGGAGCTGAAATCCCTACGCAATGCACGCCGACAGGCAGAAAAGAAATGGCGTAGATGCTATCTAGAGCTGGATAAAAAACTGCTGAAAATGGAACAGGCAAAATATAAAGGAGCTATTGCCAAAGCTAAGGCACTCTTCTATGCCAATACTATTCTTCAGTCCCCTAACAGTACTAAAACCCTATTCAATATCATAAGGGATCTCTCACACCCCACCTGTATGAGTAATAAGGTGGCTGCCACTCAAGAACTATGTGATGAGATTGCATCCCATTTTGAGGAAAAGATTGCTAAAATTGTGGGGGGACTGAAGGAGGAAAGGGCTAGCTGTAAAGAGGCAGTGGCACAGATAGAAGAAGAGGATCCCCTACCAATATTGTCATCATTGGAAAATTTCACCCCTCTTACAGAGGAACTCTTCTTTAGTCTGGCCCATAATGTGTCATCAGGGTCGCCTCTAGACCCCCTTCCGCATAGGATCTGGAAGGAATATGGTCCACAGCTGTTCCCCTGGATGCATCAGATTTGCCGCCAATCCCTCGAGGAAGGCACAGTGCCGGAAGCATGGAAGCAGGCAGTGGTTACCCCCCTGCTTAAAAAACCTTCACTGGATCCTACTATTCCGGCACACTTCAGGCCCATATCCCTCTAGCCCTACCCGATAAAAATCGTGGAAAAGGTGGTCAGTAGATCCCTGTCAGGATATCTGGAAGACAACTGTCTACTGGACAAGGACCAATTTGGCTTCCGCCCAGGCCACGGAACAGAAACTGCATTGGCAACCATGTTGGACACCCTCCGAATGCGAGCCGACAATGGCAATTCCTCAGTCTTGGTGCTGTTGGACATGTCGGCCGCATTCGATACGGTTAGCCATGCAGTTCTGCTAAGTAGGCTGGAAAAACTGGGCGTGAAGGGCAAGGCCCTGAGGTGGATTCAATCCTACCTGACAGGCAGACAACAGGTGGTTACCCTAGCACCCTTTTCATCCCCCAAGTCCCCAGTCAGTCATGGAGTACCCCAGGGCTCCTCGATCAGCCCTATTCTTTTTAATCTTTATTTGCAGCCCCTGATCCCCATGATCAAATCTATGGAATAGATCTGATAAACTACGCCGATGATACCCAATTGGTGTTCTCCTTAGAAGGAAGACAGGCGGTGACTATGGAGACCTTTCAGAACTGCATGAGCAGGGTCTCCAGGTGGCTGAAAATAAACTCCCTCCAATTTAACGAGGGTAAGACAGAGGTAGTTTACTGCTCATCAGTTAAATTGAGTCAGCAACCCTCCTATGAGATCAGGCTTGCGCCGGGAGCTGACCCTTGCATCCCAGTCAAGACCGTGCGCAATCTAGGGGTAATGTTTGATGCGGATCTCCAAATGACTTCTCAGACCAATAAAACCATCAGTGTCTGCTTTGGATTGCTTAAAGCACTCAGACAGATTTTGCCCCTTCTACCTGATGAGTCTAGACCACTAGTGGTTAGGAGTGTGATCCTGGCCAGACTGGACCACTGTAACTCCCTATATCTAGGGGCCCCCTTATACATCTTACAGGGGCTCCAGAGGGTCCAGTCTATAGCGGCCAAGCTGGCACTTAAAAGACCTCGCAGCTCCTCCACTACGTTGGCGCTCAGAGATCTACACTGGCTGCCAATCGGGAGTAGAGTTGCTTTTAAGTCCTTATGTATTGTGTGTAGAGCCCTGCACAACACGGGACCTATTCCCCTACAGGAAAGGCTCAACTGGTATAAGCCAACCAGGCCCCTGCGTTCCTCTAGCCTGGGTTTGGCAGCAACTACCAGGATCAGGAGATCGAGGATGGGAGGCAGAGCTTTCTGCACTTCCGCATCTAGGCTGTGGAACGAGCTTCCCCAGAACATCAGGCAAATTGACACTCTGCTAGGATTCAGAAAGAGCCTGAAAACATGGCTGTTCGCCAAAGTATAATTCCCCTGATTCTATTTAATAGATCTGGTGGCTGTTTTATATGTCATGACAGCCAGTGTATTGTTGTTCCATCTGACTACTTCCTGTTTGGGCGCCAGGATACCCGTAGGGTGACAGTTGCGCGATTCAAATAACAAATACATTACAATATAAGTGAGTCACCAGGCAAGGGGCATGGTGAGTGGGGCACACCGCTGGCATGGCACGCGAATATAAGCTTGAGTCTCAGGCGCTATACATTAGGGAGTGTCCGGTTGCGCAGCGGCTCGGAGACGTAACAGGTATGCAGTAAGTGGACTCCAAATGTCTTTGGGTCTTGATTTATGAGGGAGAAGTTCTGCATAATTATGCAGGTGGTCCTGCCAGGTGGACATCGTCGTGATCCAGTCCTTAAACTTGGGTGCTCGGCCACGTCCCCATCGGCATGCCACCTGTCGTTTCGCGAGTAGAATGCCCAAAGCAAAGAATTTACGGTGCGTCTGCAGTTCAGGACACGCCTGTCCCAGCAATGCAACTCTCGGGCAAGGTGATGCCGTCACCCCAACCATGTCAGACAGAGCCGTGAATACCTCCTCCCAGTAAACCGCCAATCTGGGGCCTGTCCACGCAAGGTGGAGAAAATCCGCCCCCTCCGCTCTGCACCGAGCACACCTGTCATCGTCTCGGAGGCGGAAGCGGTGCAGTTTAGCCGGCGTGTGGTAGAGTCTGTGCAAAAACTTGTAGTGTATGAGTCGAAGGCGCGAGTTACCTGTCACTGCTGCGGTGTGTGTACAGCTTTCTTCCCATTGTTCATCCGACAATTGGACATCTAGGGCCCGGTCCCAGTCACGTCTCGCTCTGAGGGAGGGTGGGGACAGAGTCGCCTGTGTGTGTTTATAGAGCATTGATACAACATGTTTTGGCACGTCGGATTGGAGCAGAGAATGAAGGGGCTGTACCTTGTCTGGTTCGTCTGGGAAGGCGGGGGTGACCGCCTTTACATTCTGCCTCAGACGTACATATAGGAAGGTATCCATGACGGTTGGGGAGTGCTCTCTGAAGAATTGTGCTGATGTTCGGAAGGTGCCTTGTAGGTACAGGTCACCCCAAGTGTGAAGCGCTAACCTCGAGAGTAGTTTGCGGCCTATTTCCTCGCAGGCTACACGAAGCTGAGGGTCATGAGCCAGTTTCATCAGCGGCGAGTACAGAAACAGCGCACCCATAGCGTTAGCCAGTCGCCTCCAGGCAAGCACCGTGCAGTCGACCGTACTGGGATCCCGGTCTATAATTTGGGCGTCAGTGTAGAGGTAACCCGATGGTTGCATAGGTCTCATGTAGCCGTCTTCGACCGCTAGGTGAGCCATAAAGGGGGGGGGGGGGTGAAGCCAGTATGTAGCGAAGTGGGCCTGCGCACAGTCATAATATCTCCGGAAATTAGGTACGTTGAGTCCTCCCTGATGATAGGGGAGCATCAGTGTGTTCATGCCAATCCTAGGCTGCTTGCCACCCCATATCAACCTATACATTTGTGAGGTAAGCGCGCGGAAAAAGTGGGAGCCCGGGTTATATGGGATGTTGGTGAAAAGGTACAGCAGTTTAGGCAACACCACCATTTTAATCAGGGAAATGCGGCCTGCCATTGATAGCGGGAGATGGATCCATCTGGTGACTTTGTCAGTTAACTTGTCTAGAGCTGTGCCAAAATTCGCTCTGATCAGAGTGTCACGGTGTCTTGTCACGTTTATGCCTAGGTACTTGACCTCCTCTGCTTCCCAGACGAGAGGGTAGTCGAGGGGGAACGGCATGGTGATGTCAGTCAGCGGGAACAGGGCTGATTTCGACCAGTTAATTTGGATCCCCGCGAAACTCCCAAATTTGGTGATCTCTCGTAGCAGAGGGTTCAGATTCTCCTTAGGATTATTGACATAGAGGGTCATGTCATCAGCATAGAGTGCAATAAGCAATTGTCTTTCCGGGTAGATGAGGGAGCGGTGGTTGTGGTGCTGACGCAACTTGGCCGCCAAGGGTTCAATTGCAATGGCAAACAGTACTGTGGAAAGCGGGCACCCCTGTCGTGTCCCACGTTGGATCTCGAAGTGGGGAGAGCGGGAGCCATTCAGTAGCACTGATGCGACCGGTCTACGATATAGTAGTCGAATCCAGTCTAGGAAGCTGAATGGAAACCCCATCCGCTCAAGCAGCGCTAGCAGGTAATCCCACTCTAGTGAATCGAACGCCTTTGTGGCGTCTAGAAAAACGGCAGCTGCCTCACACGTGGGAGTGATGTCCTGTAGTACAGCCTGAAGTGTGCGCAGGTTATGGGATGTAGCGCGGTTTGGGACAAAGCCCGCTTGGTCTGGTAAGACCAGCCGCTCCATCAGCAGATTAAGGCGCGTCGCGAGTACCTTCGCAAGGATTTTTACGTCAGAGTTCAGTAGGGATAGGGGTCTGTACGAGTCACAGGACTCTGGCGGTTTGCCCGGCTTCAGCAGCGAGGCTATTAGAGCTTCTCGCATAGTGGTTGGTAAGATACCCTCCTCCAGAGGCGCGCAGTACACTTGTTGTAGTATCGGGGCAAGAATGTGCATGTAGGCCTTGTAAAAGTCAATTGGTAGACCGTCCGAGCCCGGCGATTTACCCGACTTCATGGACATTATAGCATCTGTGATTTCTTCCAGTTCGAGTGTGTGATGCAGGAATTTTTTTTGGGATGGACCTAGCCACGCGAGTGCGGTGTCTTCTAGGTAGGTATTCAGATTTATAGGTGCGGACCTTTGGGAAGTGTAAAGTGTGGAGTAATGATCAACAAGTACCCGAAGTTGTTCCGGTGCGCTGCGCTGGGGTGTGTTATGCTCATCCAGCAGTGTGGTGATGTAATTATGACATCTAGGGGGGTTCACTGCGGACCCTAGCGCCTTGCCCGGCCTGTCACCCTCACCATAGCTACGTGCTGTGTGTGGTTTCCCCAGGAATGTACATTCTTTTTCTGAGAGGTCTGAGTACTCATTCAGTTTTTCACGCAGTTGAGCCTGAGCTGCATGGTTGGGAGTGGCGCTAACCGCATCTTTTTCAAGCTGCCCCAGTTCCAGTTCAAGCTTTCGCAACTCGCCCCGAAGGGATTTGAGGACCCCGCCCCCTTTAGCAATACACCAACCCCTGACGGTGACCTTGAAGGCCTCCCAGACTGTGGTTATACTGGAAACTGAAGTAATATTGCGGTCAAAAAAATCTTTGTCTTGTTCCATTTCAGCTCTGAATGCCGAATCAGTTAGGTGTGCTGGGTTCAGGCGCCAGTTTAAATAAGGAGATACGTCCTGCAGGACGCGAAGCGTCACTAACACTGGGGAGTGATCGGAGAAGGTGCGAGCTAAACGGGATGCTGCAACTAACCAGGAGGAAAGCCCTGCAGAACAGAATATGTAGTCTAGACGTGCCCAGGTGGAGTGTACCGCAGAATAGTGGGATCCTTGTGAGTGAGTTGGGTGAATTTGCCTCCAGATGTCAGTCAAGCGGTGTTCTTCAACAATATTCAAAAGAGAGCGTTGGGTGTGCGTGTAGTGTATCGCCTGAGGATGAGATCTGTCCATATTTGGACGAAGTGCTGTGTTGAAGTCTCCGCCTAATACCACATGCGTAATCCCCACCGATTGAATTTTGCCCCATAGCGTAAGTAGTGTGGATGGGTCATCTGTATTGGGCCCGTAGTAGCATGCAAAAAGAACCTTATGAGAGTACAGTCTGCCCCACACCATACAGAATCTGCCAGTCGAATCCGTTTCTGACCCCTCAAGGGTAAAGCGTACTCCCCGTCTGACCAATATCGTCACCCCTCTAGCGTAGTTGGAATATGAGGAAAATACTCTGCCAGAGGCCCATCGGGCTGCAAACAGTGGGGAGTTACCCGGCATTAGATGTGTTTCTTGGAGCATTGCGATGGAAACTCCCTGCCTAGTTAAGTAGCTTAAAATTTGCCTCTTCTTCCGTGGGTTGTTAAGCCCCCGGACATTCCACGACAACAAGTGCAGCTGTTGTATAGGTTGCTCCACTGTTACGTCACCCATCCCAACAAGTGCAGAGACAAGCATCAATCAAACATGAAATAGTGCCCCACATCAGAAGTCCTTGAAGCCATGCCCACAACGACCTTCAAGTTCAGTCCGACCTTCGGACACTGACTCACCACGCAGTAGCGATGATTAGGATTTTGAGTAGTTAAAACCCCATCCCACCCACACCGGCCACCCCAACCCGCCGGGTAAAGAACACCCCCCTGCCCACCCAACATTCTGCAAGAACAAATTACAATAAACCAACATGTCAGAGTCATCCCTCCCCTGAAGGGGGAGAGGCTATAAGGGGGATCACCCATTGGGGTAGCAATACTAGGGGCGCCCGACCTGCCCCCCACCTTACCAGTCACACCCAACGGACGCCAGCAGGGCACCGGGTCGTCCTACTTGGGATGGAGGTGGGTGTCGAGCTCAGTTCAGTGTTCGGACCGGTATAAAGAAAAGCTGTGAAAGTACCTCACCGGGAAAGTAGTTTCTGGTACAACGTGGTGTGGACAAGTGATCTGCTGCCTTATAACACAGTCCCGGTCAATGTCAGTCTTGTTGTTCCAGTGGTGAGCGTGACCTGGAGCGGCGTCCCGCGTCGTCGTCCTCGGCGCTGTCACGTTTCCGCTGCTTCAGGAAGTCCTCCACCTGCTGTGGGTTTGCGAAAATATGTTGCTTGCCATGATGGGAGAGCTTCAGCTTCGCAGGGTAGAGCATGGCATAGGAAAGTTCCAGAGACTGCAATTTCTTTTTAACGGCAGTGAATTTACGACGAGCTTCTTGCACTGCTGGGGTAAAATCCGGGAAGAAAGACAAAGTGGCGTTACCATAGGTCACTGTGCAGAGTTCCCGGGCGAGGCGGAGCACCGCATCACGGTCCCTGTAATTCAAAAAGCGTGCAATTATGGGCCTGGTAGGAGCTCCTGTGGGAGGACGAGCAGCCAGAGATCTATGTGCCCGCTCGACTATGAGGTGCGGGGAAAAGGACTCCTTTCCGAACAATTCAACAACCAGGGATTCTACAAAGGGTTCCATTTTCCCCGTGTTGGTCGTTTCCGCCAAGCCTAAGATGCGGACGTTGTTTCAACGGGACCTGGCCTCCAATTCCTCGTTCTTATCCGCAATAACTTTGAGGAGCCTGTCCATTTGGGAAGTACGGCGATTCACAGTGGCGGCTCCATCTTCCAGGCCTGATATTCTGTCTTCGGCTTCCTTGAGGCGCGTGTCGTGTTGATCGATTTTCGCCGCTATTCCGTCCATGCGCAAATTCATAGTGTCTATTTTGGCGTCTATGCTGGAGAGGCTCTGCTTCATGCCCAATAGTAGGGATTTCCAGTCTTTGTCCGGCGGCGCAGGGGCGGTGGGGCTATCCTCCGACCCAGGCATCGTTTTAGTTGTTTTCTTGGCCTCAAACGGGATCTTGGATTGCCTGACGTCGCCACGACCCATGGCACGCCTCGGCGTTCGTGATGTCGCGATTGTGAGATCCCACGTAGAGCCGGGCTGATGGCGAACCTGGGGCGAAGAAACGGGGGGGGAGTCCCGACCAGGAGGACCACGAGCAAGCCCGTTTGGTCCCCGGTGTGATGGGGTCCCTAAAATGACCGCAGGGCTGTGTTGGAGCTAGGGCCTCCTGGCGGGGGAGGGGGGGGGGGAGCAAGCTGCGTTGTATTCCCCCGCGCGCCTGTTCGGTAAAGTCCGCCCTGCCGCGTATGAGGAATGAGGTGCAGGGCAGCTGGAGTACTCTCCGCGCCCAATTGCCGTGCAGAGCTGTGGTCCAACGATGCCGCTAGGAGACCCCTCCGCAGAGCTGGGCTGTTGGCGAATCTGGGGCGAAGAATGGGGGGCCCCGATCAGGAAGATCACAAGTAAGCCCGTTCACTCTCTGGTGCAATGGATTCCACAAAATGTCCGCAGGGCTGTGGTGGGAGGATGAAGAAGCTAGGGCAGCGTGGCGGGGGTAGCAAGTTGTGGTGTATTCCCCCGTGATCCCGTTTGGCAGAGTTCGCCCAGCCGTGTGAGGGAAATGAGGCGCCTGGCAGCCGGATTTCTCTTCGCGCCTAATTGCCGTGCGGAGCCGCAGCCGGGCGCCGCCGCCGGGAGACTCCTCCGGCACCCCTCCAGGCAAACAGCTCAACAAGTGTGGATTGCGCAAGGGACCCCCGTCAGGGCCGCAGGCGCAGCCGTTGTCCACGAGACTGGGCGCCGAGCCGCGCGTCAGTTCAGGCGGGCAGGGGAGGGTGTGTTCCCCAAGAGATGCAGCGCATCGGGGAATCCTCACCTCTACCAGACCTTGTCGCTGAATAGCAGAAAGGCCCCACTGGCCTGTGGATGTGCGGACGCGGGTAGACCCTGAGTCCCCGTAGTCGCGTAGCTCGGCGCCGCAGAGGGTGTGGGTCACAGAAGAGCGCGAGGCACCGCTCGCCCGATCTGTGTCGGATATCTCCGGCTGTGGAGGCAGGTTTCAGGAGATCTTGATACCGGAGCAATCAGCACAACAAGGCGAACCCGGTCCCGCTACAGGCAGGTCGATTTCCGCAGGTCAGGATGAGATGCAGGATCGTTACAGGCTCGACTGGGCGAGAGCCTCACTGCAGTGCGGCCATCTTGGTCCGGCGCCACCTAGCGCCCCCTTGAATAGCTTTGTTGTCTAAGTTTCTCACCTCTTGATTCACTGGCTTTCCTCTCTATTGTGTTGGCCTGCCTAGGACCAATTCAGTCTCATTGCTATGACTGGCTGACTTGTGTCCTTCCACTGCTGGTGTTGTTTTCATTCAGGGAAGTAATTGTGTTCTTCCTTTTAACACTCCTTAGGAGTGCATGTGTTTTTTATTTCTGCCTCCACTTCAGTGACCAACTTCACATTGCTTCCCACCTCACTTGTGTTGCTTCCTTGCTATTACCCTGCTCGTCCACTGCTTCTCCTGCCCCTCCTGAACATGCTCTTTTTTTAAGTGCCCCACTCCTTCACCTGATTCTCTATTGCTCAACCACCTCCCTCACTTGTCCCTCATCCCTCTCCCACTACATATTTCTTTATTAAACTTTTTTAGGCATGCCCACTGTCAGTAGAGCTCTATCTTAAAAGGGTTTTTATTTCTTTACAGATGACCGGCTGCAAGTGAGCATGTGCATGCATGTCCAGCGGGCACGAAGAAATGGATTTGAATTATTTGAACAAACCCTTTCAAAGATGGCTGTTGTGAACGTGTATGTGTGTCCCGTGTCCATTTGTGAATAGGTTTGTTCAAATATTACAAATACGTTCAAAGATGGCTGCAGTGAATGCGTGCATATCCACTGGGGTCGTCTTTAAATGCATTTGTAGTGTTTTAACCAATCCATTCACCGATGGCCACAGTGGATTTGCAAGCATCAGTGGTGGCCCTCTTACTTAAAATAGTTGTACAGCCAATTATTTTAACAGCATCAGCCTATTATCTTTCCCAATATTTGTGGTTCTTGGATCACTCTGCAGCTGCAGGAATTCCAAAGACAAAGTCCAGTGTGGAATTGGCTTTAAACCTGCTCTCTTGTTATACTTCTGCCTGCTTCCTCTGTCTTTGACAATTTTCTGTGAGATTCGAGACAGTTCAGGATGCCTTGTAAATTAATGTTTGTAGCAAGTTGTAGCTGTAGAAAACATGCTTTGCACTCTGCCATCTAGTGCTGGGCGCGAAAGTTGCAAGTTGTTTTTCTTCAACGTAGACGTTAAGGTTTCAAGGTGACTAGTGATCCCTTTCACAAAGCATCAGGACAAAGAATCAGATTGCTGGCTTTTTCCGTTATTCTTTCGGAGCGCCAGGACAGTCAAGCTTCAAAAGAAACTTTGTTCGACTCCGGACAACGGAAATGCCTTCAGCAAGTAAAGAAGACACAGTACAACGAAAACGATTCGCAAACGATCTGGACCGGAAGTTTTTTCTTAGTAACAGGATGGATGAGAATGATTCATGGAGGTTGGGCGAAGGAGGTTGGTTCTAAAGAAGAAGTAAAACAGTACATTCCTGTGATCCTACCAACATAAGGTCTGTACCCTCTGCTTACCCACGCACCATGTGGAATCAAACTGTTTGGCTCTCCAGGCCTTGAAAAAGCAGACCATCAGAAATCAGCGGAAAGTCAACTTTGAGGTCTGATTCAAAACGGCTGTCTACACCGGTCTCTCTCTTGAGTGCGTCACTGCCATTTCTAGAGCTCCTTGAACCGCCTGTCACGAAAAGGAAGATATATAGCCTCAGATAGGATCGCCTCCTGCAACATGACTCAGTTCCAACGCCCCCTAAACAGAAGAAACTACCTTTTGAGGTTGCCATATCTGAGGGGTTAATAAAGTGTCCAATACCCCCAGTGTAGAGGCACTAGCCCTGTACATCCACTCCAGTGACCAGTGCACTCACCTCACAATGATTGGGACTAGGAACATGAGCTTGACTCTCAGATTCCTCATTATGAGCCCATCCCCACTGAGGGAGATTTTTAGTCCCACGATTACAGGTCAGATCCCCAGACGGATCCATCTTTTGAGCCCTGCCCAGTAAAGCTTCACCACAGATGACATAACAGCGCACCATGCAGTCAGACCGAAGGATCCACATCACAGTAAGGTGAACCTGCAGATTATTAAGAAGGGTGAAGATTTCAGTCCAGTTTTGCCAGTGCTTAAGAATCTGACCAAGAGTGTGGAAGAATGCTTAAAGCACTGTATAAGAATAGGGGTGGCAACCCTGAGGGCTGAGAAGATGTACAGATGGTATCAGAGGACCTATTGTACATTAGAGGCCTCAGAGCAACTAACTCTTTGGAGGTTCACACTGGCAGTAGGAAAGGCTTTGCCCATGGGAATAAGGAGGCTCTGCCACCAGACGAAGAGAGCCACAGTACAGATGCTGCAGGCAAGAGGGTAGTTATAGGATTGGCAATGCATTGCCGCCTCAGTAGGCCTACTTTGTAGGCACAGTAGGAACCACTAGGAGGTGATGGAGCACCCAGGTGATATATATCTGTAAGAGCCCTACCACAAGAGAGTAAAAAAGTTGATACATGGAGAAAATATCATTTCTAATGTCAACATAAAATGTGCTGTAGATGCGGCTGACACTGCATCATGCGAGAAGAACACTAGCATGTCCATGAAAAGACATGTATGGCCCGTAAAAGCTCTGAGTACATGTACTTAGGCCACAAGGAGACTCATATTTAGGAAAAAACAAAAAGGAACTGGAGACAGCAAAGGCTTTTGGGGCACTCTAAACCCACATTGTGAGGCCTGGTATTTGGCACCTGTAGGCGAGTGGGGGCACCAATACCACAGTGCCCTATCTCCCTACAGCAGCAGTCCTTTTAGTAGGGAGAGCCTCCCAAAACTTTCTACAGAGGAGGATCCAGAGGCAATGGCTGTTGAAAGGATAGAGAAGCCCAAGGAAAGGACGCCTCTATTTCCAAGCAATGACTTGGAATCAGTGCCAGGATACCAGTATGGTGGTAGTGCACTTTATAAATGTTTTAAATAAAGTACATGACTTGCCAAGTCATCGAGACCCCCCCCCCCCTCACCCCTGATTACACACCAGTGTAGGGGGAGGAATAGAGTTATACTTTCCACAAAAGTAGGAAATAACCTCAGACATGTGCTTCCTGTCAAATATCCACCTCAACATCAGACAATTAGACAAAAACAATAAAGACTGCAACAAGAGGATGCAAAAGCGCTTTTAAATACGGGTACAATATGACCTGTTCCACTGCACCTAAGAGGGCAAAGGGTGAACTTGATATACTACCTCATCCCAAAAATAGACGGGACACCATGTCCAATACTAAACCTCTGGCCTCTCAGCCGTTATAGTGTTCGAGCACTTCAAGTTGACCACCTTGCCGACACCACTCCACTGCTCTGCACAGGAAATCACATGGCAACTCTCGATCTCAAGAATGTTTACTTTCATATCCCCATTCACCTAGTTTATCATCATTACCTCAGGTTTGTAGTAAGTGGAGAGCACTTCAATTCAATGTGCTAACCTT